>NC_052155.1:178699403-179051879 GCF_902713615.1 Scyliorhinus canicula
TTTCGCTTGGTAACTTTGCCTTGTCGAAGCCAATTGACTGAAAGAAAAGTGATGACAGAACGGGAACTCGGGGGATTCTATGCGAGGTATGTGAATGTTGTTCTTTTCCCACTTGAAACTCCCGTACTTTGCCCATCGTGCCAGGTCTAACATTAACCAAGGAACTTTGGTTATGCTTTGATTGTGATACCATATCTTTCTGGTCTTTCTGAATTTCGATGGAGAAATAAGTTTGTTTGTCAGTTTTGATAAACAGCCTGGTGCATGTGAAGTCCTGTTACCACTTGTAACGAGCAAACACCTGTTTGCACTTGTTTTAAAACCATTATTAAAATGTTCATGCCTTAGTAACCCATGGCTCACCAATCAAGTGTTATTGAATGCTTCCAGTTTAAACATTTCTGCAAAACTCATTCTCATACCTCATTGATTTGATCAACCAAAAATAGCATAGCCCCAGTAAAAAGGTTTGTTAACATGGAGTTAATCGACAGATAGATGACAGTGACTTTTGGCATAAGGGGGCAGATTGTTTTCCACTTCTAGATATTGTGGTGTTAAGGGCCAGGGTTTAGAAAACTCCAAAGTATATTATGGAATTAACCTGACCTATAAATGTTTGTTGAATTTGGCTGGGATGAGCACAAGAGTCTGCCTTTCAGGTGTTATTCAATGGACTTTTTAGGTGCTTTTAACAAAAAAAAACAAGCGTTATTCTAAGAATTTAATTAACATTTGTATAAACACGCACAGCAAGAACTTTTATCAATTACAAACACAAAGACCTCACACAGCTACAGTAATCTATGTATCACACTCAATGAATTCCCCCTTAACTGTTCCAATTCAATAACAAAATCCAAGTCAAACCAGAACCTCCTTTTCAAAGGTGTGACCCAGAACCCGGCACTCTCACTGGTTTGAGACTTGTTATTGATATTCTGTTCCCCTTTTCAAACAGCAGGTTGGAATTCCTTCCAGGAAGCAATCATCTCTTTTAAGTTACCAAGCCGTCTGGAAACAGCTTTTGAAATGAAGATGGAGAAAGACACTCCTTTCAACCTGTGCGGTTCAAACCAGTCAAAAACTCACAGAGCCACGGCCCAGCTCCATCCACACAAATTATATCACTGAAGCCATGGGATAAGACAAAAATCTTTCTTAAAGGGACACTACCATGACAGTGGGAGTCCAAATCTTTTCAAAAGATGCTTCTGCTTACTTTGATCTATTTCTCCACTACACCACCCCCCCCCCCCCCCAAATAATTTGTCACTTTGGCGATAACACTTGTGCATTTGGGCTACTTGAACTGGACTGGGCCGCCATTAACTTTCTGCGGTTCATTACTGCTGCGCAAATGCAGCAACTTCGTATAGTTTGACAACATTTATGCAGAATAATAGCAAGTACCCTTAGTCTGTCAGCGCAACAAAAAAAAAGTTATTTTGACAGCAAGTTTCAACCCATGTGTAACAGGCCCAGATTTAGCAGGATGGGCTGAATTCTCCAGCCAGGCACTCACAGTAAGTGGATAGCTCTCAGTGCTAACACTGCTCAGTGGGCAGATGCGCGCTCTGTGGATACAGGGAGGACACTGGTCATCTCTCTGGTGTGCTCTTCACCCTGTATCTTTCTTACCTTCTTAGTTCAATGAAATGGCTCCCAAAAATGCTGCCCAAAAATAAGGAGCAACAATCACCAATGAAAAAAGCATCTTCCAGGTACTCTAAATAGTCCCAGACGAAACTTGATGAGTTGACAGTCACAACAAAAAATAAATAGAAGGAAAGTAAAGCAGGGTGGTACAGCGGTTAGCACTGCTGTCTCAGGGCGCAGGGGCCCGGGTTCAATTCCGGCCTTGGGTGGCTATCTGCGTGGGTTTCCTCCGGGTGCTCCACTTTCCTCCCACAGTCCAAAGGTGTGCAGGTTAGGTGGAGTTACGGGGTGGGAAAATGGACCTAGGTAGGGTGCAGTTTCAGACTTGATGGGCCGAATGGCCTCCTTCTGCACTGTAGGGATTCTATAGAAATACTGCTGAATTATGGTAGGTTTTTATTTTCACATTTTGCATCAAATTTGGTGCCTTAACTGGACGAATGACATAAAACATGCAACTCACTAAGCACAGAACAACGTTGACAGATTTGCAAGAAACTGGAAATGGGTCTGATCTCTCAATGTAACGTTTGTCTGGCAGCAGGGCATCACAGTTCTACTGAGTCAACCCTGTAAAATTGACCCACAAACATCTTAGAATGTCACCACTTTACTCATCTATGTGTTCGGTCACACACCTAGGCCAGAATGGTTTGTCGCTAAACTACCCCACCATCAGAAGGTTCGTCGCTAAACTACAGCATCCCTGATTCCATTTTAAAGTCTAACAAGCATTGAGGCAGGACTTCCACCCTTCACCCGGGAGGAAGCTTCGCCTTGGAGAGCTGCCAGCACATCAGATCGGGCGGCAGCTCTCCAGTCCCTCCCGGTATAGCACTGCAGTGGCTGGGAACTGCCAGGCACTCAGACCTGGGAACCAGGGAACACAGTGGTGCAATGGGTTAGCACTGCTGCCTCACGGCGCCAAGGACCCGGGTTCGATCCCAGCCCTGGGTCGCTGTCCGTGTGGAGTTTGCGCATTCTCCCCGTGTCTGTGTAGGTTTCACACCCACAACCCAAATGAAGTGCAGGGTAGGTGAATTGGCCACGCTAAATTGCTCCTTAAATTGGAAAAAAATTATTGGGTACTTAAGGAAAAAAAATACCTGGGAACCGGAGGACAAGGTAAATGACAGAGGTCCCGGGGGGGGGGGGTGGGGGAGGAGGTGGGGGAGGAGATGCCTGGGGGTCAGGGTCTTGGGGGATAGGCCGGATGTGAGGAGAGGGAAGTCCGGAGGTCACTGAGTCTTAAGGGGGAGGTATGTCCCAAGTCGGAAGGGGGTGTCTAATGGAGGGGCATCACCCATTCCCGCCCGAGATCCAGCTATCTTGATTTATGTGTTTCCCCCAAACCCCGAGCTGGCATCTGCCCACCAGCCTAAAAATTGAGGTTGAGCAGAAAATGGCCCCTAAATGACCATTCGGTGGCCATTTTAACTGGGGCAGGGGTGGGCTTCCTGTCCTGTCCAAGGCCCCATCCACCCCAGTGTACAGTCCCTACCAGATCAGGACAGGCAGGATCCTGTGTGTAATCTAATTCCATTCAATTTCACACTCCCCCAATACCAGCCCTCCTTCTCCCCCGTCTTAGAACCCACCAAGGTAGTGGGGGGATGGGAGATGATTTGATTGTGGCCATACCTCCACTTTCCTGCCTGTCCCCCAGAAGTGGGCTCCTTGTCAATCAAAAACCTGTCTAACTCAGCCTTGAATACGTTCAATGACCCAGCCTCCACTCTGTGGGATAGAGAATTCCAAAGTCAAACCACCCCTGAGGAATGGAAAATCCTCCTCATCCCCTTCTAGAATGGGCAACCCCTTATTTTTAAACGGTGCCCCCTAGTTCTAGTCTCCCCCACACCAGGAAACACCATCCCAGCACCCACCCCGTCAAGTCCCACCCTGGAATCTTAGGTGTTTCAATCAGATCACCTCCCATTCTTCAAAACGCCGATGAGTATAGGCCTAACCTGCTCAAACGTTCCTCATAAGACAACTCCTTTCTCCTAGGAATCAGCCGAGTGAATCTTCTCTCAACTGCATTCCGTGCAAGTAAGGACACCGAACTGGTGCACAGCCGAGGTTTCACTCAGGTCCTGTACAGCTGTAGCTAGACGTCTGTACTCTTATATTCTATTTCCCTTGCAAAGAAGTCTAGCATTCTATTTGTTTTCTTGATTTGTGTCTGAAAGGAGTGTTCAGGAGGAGGGGGGGGGGGGGGGGGGGGGCTGTTAATCTTCAATAATCCAGATTTAAATGCTGGGGTTCTTCAACAAACAATAAGCCCCTTAGCATCAGTTCTGTGTGGGCACTCAAGAGTAAAGTAGTACTCGAAGTGGGACCACTTGGCATCAATTATATTCACTGTTAAGGGAGTAAATGAGGATTGTGGACATTCTTGGCTCCCGTCACAAAATCTGGAGAAACCTTTGCCCCTGCACAATCAGTGCTGAAGGTGTGTTGAAACCTACCCTCCCAATTCGACAGGAGTTTGGCGAGGAACCTCTCTCGGATGAAGATTGAAGTGTGCCCCAAGTGTTTTCAGACAGGACAGGCATTGGTTTTTCTCTTGAATTCTTGATTGGCTGCACGCAGTGAATTGTCGGTGGGGAAGTGCGACTGACAAACTGAGTGACCAGGAGCTTTGTCGTGAATATAGCCTAGGCTTGACTGAACACCCTGCGATCATTGTGTCAGAAACATGCTGCTCATTCTTCACATCGCAAAGATTAATTAAGGACAAAATGCCTTTCCCGCAGCAAGAAAGTTGAAAAGCGGTGAAGATGAGTTAAAATAGTCATTAGTACACAAAGCTTCAATCATCACTTCCCTGCGCCTCGTAAAATATTCAACTGATCCACCCCATCCAGGTTAACATTGGCCAGGGCAAACTTGTAAATTCCCCATTTACTGAGTGCAGCTGCTTATGGTTATACTTTTTCGTAATTTAGCCAGTCTCTCAATCTGCAAGGTCCCGGGACATTCAGGTAACCAATCTGCCTTTGAATCCGTCTCTGAGGAAACTGGCCTAATTAGTATTTGAATTTACTGCCTTCAGTTTTATTGACTTGTCCCACTTCTTCGATAATTAACTAATGAGTAAAGTAATGAGCTATGTCAGTCAGTCACGCTGTTCAATTAAAGTTGGGAATCAATTATTGAAAATAGTTGCAGATAGTTCCGATGTCAGGAGGTGTGCGTGCATATTTAATATGGAAGCAATTATGCCCCAGTGTTCCATAAAGGCAAATACTGGGGAGTGCAAGAGGACAAACCGAGAACTGTGATGAGAATCAGCAGCAACTCATTCAAGTCTATGCATTTACAAGATGCAAAACATTGTTATTAATCCAAATACGTAGCCAATTGAGAAAAGGAGATTGCATGGCCTCTGAAAGCTTTCATTTATCAGATTCTAAATTGACCTTGCTGTTCTGTTTTAGCTTTACATTTGATATTTAGTGATATCGTTCTGCATTTCTGGCTGGCACTCCATTGAGCCCTGAAAGCTGGTTTGTTTTGAAGTGCTAACTCAAGTTGCCAATGTACTAGGGCTGCAAGCTTTCCCCTGCTGCGTTTTTAGGTTCCCGTGCATCTCTGACAAAACACCCACGGTCCTTTACCTGTGTTGAGGTGTGAGATGAGGACAGAGGCCCCTCACACTTTCAGATGAAACTCGTCTCTGTAGCCTTTGGCCTGTTTATTTTAAACAGATCAGCAATGGCCGCTGAAATAGCTGAGCAAATAGATTCAAATGGGCAGTGTTGAGCGTTTCTAAGCCAATATCAACAATTTAGGCCCTTTGGACAATACAGTTTGGAATAAGGTGACAGAAACTTCATTTTCTCTCTACTTTTAAAAATTTGATGGGTCTAATCAGCCCAGTTGTTGGATATCAAGTTCTCTACAGCTATCGCTGTTCCAACACTGTGGCTGAGTATGTCTTGCTGCAGATAATACATTCACATTAATTAGAAGTCTTTGTTATCTGTTACTTGTCTTCCGATGACTGATGGAAGATTAATGACAAACAGCAAATTCGTGCACCCCCCCCCCCCCTCCTCCCACCCACCATTCCCCAACCCTGCAAAGCCTAATGTTCTCTCTGACTCAAATGCCCTTTAAAAAACAGATTACTAAAGCGCCGTGCAACGTGTGGATATGTCATCTCTGCTTCTTTATGTGACACACACTTTATTGGCCCATAAGAAAATGTAAAAGACCTGAACTCTAATGGCCATAAAACTGATAAATAATTACTGCATTAAACATGCCTATATTTAACTTAATTATTAATTAATTTAAAGAGAGGGAGAGGTTATAAAACTACTAATTAAACTATTCTGTAAAACTGAAGTGGATGATTGAGAATGTCTGAGGATTTACCAAATGATAAATCCCCAAATGGTTTTGTTGCTATCATCATTCTATTAATACACAGTATGCCAGCGATCCCGGCTGCAGTGCCACTCACAGTTAAGAGGATGTGACAAGCATGTAAAATACCAAGAATGAAGAACATAAAATTCAAAATGACAACAGCCTTGGAAATGATGTAAGTGTAGTCTGCCCATATGACAGATATCTACTTTAGCTCAGTGTTATTTCCAGAAGCCCCTTAATGCTCTTGCATATTATTGTCTTATTCATATTGTCAGCTATTGCAGCTTACCTCCGTATTTTTTTAATTATCACAACCAACGAAGCAGGGAGCAGAGCCTAAAATTGCATCATCTACATGCATTACTACAATTTCTTGTGCAAATAGGACTTTTGCAGCTACTTATCCCAGAGTAGAGTAATCAAGATTAATCTCCATAGTTATGACACGCACTGTTCTCCAAAGAACACACAGAACAATTGCTCAGGGCAAGCTTCATTAGTAAATCTGATAAAATTTGTAAAACTGATTATATTTCAAAACTTAGCAGCGGTATTAAATGTAATTTGGGAGCTTTCATTAAGGCAATTTGACTTGTAGCGAAAAATCAGCACTGTAATCTTGTGAAAGATGAATACCCTAAACAGAGGGATTTTGGCAGATCAATTACTGCGTAGGCTTTCCAGAAAAAAATACTGAAAGGCTGCAAAAAAATCTGAAATTTAGATTTGTACTTTGGGGCGGGCTGCTCTTTGCCACCTGAACAGAAATATTCTGTCCTGCTTCAAGCGCAAGTAAGTGATCTTGAGAGATACGTATAGAAATGCACTTAGGAAAAAAATGAGTTTGTACGTCCTCTCTGTGTCTGCGTGGGTTCCTTCTGGGTGCTCTGGTTTCCTCCCACAATCCAAAGATGTGTGGGTTAGGTGGTTTGGCCACGCTAAATTTGCGTTACGGGAATAAGGCGGGGTAGATGGGGGAGTGGATATGGGTAGAGTGTTCTTTCAAAGGATTGGTGCAGACTCGATGGGCCGAATGGACTGCAAGGTCGGAATTCTATGAAACCTCAGAATCCAAACTGTACGGTCTGTCATAATATGTACCAATATTTCATGGTGCAGACACACACTGATGGACACACACAGGGACCAATCAACATGTACAAACACCGCAGCCAATCACCAGTTAGAATACACACACTATAAAGGCAGAGGGCACCACGGTTCCCACTCATTCTGGGTGCTGCCTCTGAGTGTAACAAGAACTCATCCAGCCCAGCACAGACTCACAACACGTGCTGAGAGAATCAACTGGTTCGGATAAGGCTTAGGTCTCTAGTTTAAGTTAGCATCATTTAGACCCACAGCCATCGTGTGTTAGTTAGTTAGAAGTAGTTAATAAAATTGAGTTGAACCTTCATCTGTGTTGGAAGTGTCTGTTCATCTCTCAAGCCTACGCAAATCGAGAAAGAGTGTCCCGGCCTTCTCACTGGAGTCGTGAAGTTCCACGTCTATGTCTATGGGCTTCCGCAGTTCATGGTTGAAACAGACCACCGCCCCCTTGTAAATATTATCAAGAAGGACCTGAATGATATGACGCCTCACCTCCAGCGTATCTTGCTCAAGCTGCGCAGGTACGACTTTCAACTGATTTATAACCCGGGCAAAGACCTTGCCATTGCCAATGCTCTCTCAAGGACAATCACAACTCCATGTGATAATGAATGGTCAACTTCCTCGAGGACCCTGTCATCAGAGCTAACATGATAGAAATGTAGGAATTAGGTGCAGGAGTAGGCAATTCAGCTCTTCGAGCCTGTTTCACCATTCAATCAGATCATGGCTGATCTCTCCCTGGTCTCAAATCCACTTCCCTACCTGTTCCCCATATCCCTTGAACCCATTTTGTATCAGAAATATATCTACTTCTTCTTGGAAGCATTTAATGATTCAGATTCCACCCCACCAAGGGGCAGTGAGTTCCACAAATTCACCACCCTCTGCGAGAAATAGTTTCTCCTCATCTCAGTTCTAAATCTACCACCTCTCGACCTATATCCGTGACCTCTCGTTCTAGATTGCTCCACAAGGGGAAACATTTGGTCCACATTTACTTTATTCATCCCTTTTAGTATTTTATATACCTCGATCAGAACCCCTCTCATCCTTCTAAACTCCAGCAAGTACAAGCCCAAACTGTTTAATCTCTCCTCATGATGTTGTTAAGATACATCTGTTTGTTGACTCAAATGACGATGTATAATTTGTAAGTGGGAATGGAAGTATTGAAACTTGACTCATTTTGGAAAAGGGACATCCTTGGATTCTCCGTTGCGTCGGCAGCGCACCCACGTCCGGGGATTTCCCGATGGCGTGGGGCTGCCCGCAATGGGAAACCCCATTGGCCAGCTGGCGAGACGGAGAATCCCACCCCAGAAGTGCCTTTGAAAGCTGCAACAATGGCTGTCAGCATTAACTAGGCATTATCGTGAACAGGAGGGAGAATATTCTTTCACTCAGCTATTACGGACCAACTTTCCAAACTGGAGCAGAAAATATTGGCCTTCGCATTTAGCAACGCCCTGCCTGTAACAGTAGTAGACTCGCCAACTTTAAGGGAATTTAAGTGCTCACTGGATAGACATATGGATGAAAATGGAATAGTGTAGGTCAGATAGGCTTCAGATGGTTTCACAGGTCGGCGCAACATCGAGGGCCGAAGGGCCTGTACTGCGCTGTAATGTTCTATGTTCTATGTTCTAACATGGAACTTCAAGTCGACTCAATGACACCAATCGGTGATGGCAAAGTGAAAAGAGAGTGACACAGGGGGCAACCGAGATAGATGAGAAAATAGTTTATGTTCAAATCTAAGATCGACGGCATACCGTGTAATAAAGTACACTGCACAAATCTAAAAACAAAATGGCTCAGTTCCAATCGAGTGGCAACAATTAAAGCTTTGGCTTCACACATATCTTTCAGCCTTCAATTCGATGGATGGCACTGCCGATGATTTATCATTTAAAAGCAAAATACTGCGGGTGCTGGGAACCTGAAGTAAAATCAGAAAATGCTGGAGAAACTCAGCAGGTCTGGCAGCATCTGTGGAGAGAGAAACAGAGTTAATGTGGAGAACGTATGACCCTTCTACAGTGCTGATAGTGTCAACCAAGGGAGGATCCAGCATGTCAGCATCCATCAAGCTACCTGGGCGAGTGAGGCACCTACGAGCGACGGCTCTCTGTGGTTCTCTCTGCATGCGGGGCAGGCCCTGCCACTCCTTCCTCTTGATGGTTCTTGTTATGCATCATAGTTGGTGTTTGCTATGTTGTGGTAGTGTCCCTTTAAGAGGTGAGTCAGGTGAGCACTGCTGACATCTTCAGTCAGGTGCACAGGCTTTAGGCCCAATCTTGTATTTAAGCTTTGAGATTCCACAGCAGAAAATAAGTAAAAACCTCCCTGTTGAGTTGCAGCAATCCGCCAGTTGTATGTTCTTTGGTTCCGACTGTGGCCCAGTACAGAATAGTTCTGTTCTTGCCTTTGGCAATCCACGCTCCACCATTGACACCTTACTCATCTTCTCTCCTGCCTTTGGGTGAGAAGAATGACGGCGAGATCAGCAGGCTTCATGTTCTGGACATTTTCCTCACTGCAGTATCAAAGAAAGAGACTTATTAGCATCGGCCTGCTAAGGACCATTCTTTGTCCATTCATCGTCTGCAGCTGCCTCTCAAAACCCACTTGGCTCATGCCTGGCCACAACATTGAGTCCTATGTCATTCATTCGCATGCTGGCTGGGCATGACCCCACCCCACCCATTCCCACACCGCGTGACTGAAATGGTGACAGCTTTGGCCACTCGACTGGATCCTGAGCTCTCACCTCATGTGGAGACATTGTCCCGACGCTCACTCCACAGTCTTGCACGCAGTTTGGCCGATGGGGGCCACTTGTCGAAAGGCACTTCAGTATAAAGTGAAGGATTAGAAACGCTATCCTCAGGCAGTGTGCCATGGCTGCTTTTCTGGGGTGACGTTGTCATTTGCCCACTCCGGCAATCGAACTCTCACACCAAAGTAGTCATTGAATTTGGAGGGCTGTGCACCAGGGGTTAAATGCTGAGCTGCAATAATTGGCATTCTCACATATAAGTGTTGTTTGACTGGGCACAATTGTGTGACTAGTCTGACTACAGGCATGTCAATTGAGCTGAAGCTAAGTACAAAGTGCTCATCTTTGTCATGTTTTTCCATTTGCCTTGCCCTTGTCTTCATCCCGCCTCCATATACGCATCACATCCCTGGCATACAAGGCAATCAAGAGGAAGCTGCTAAGAAGCCCTGTCTGTAACCACTCCCCCAAGCAAAGGTATAGCAAAGGCAAAATGAGCCACATTACCTCTCGCTGTGATGTAACCTTATATGGTTCTATTCAGCCCCAGTCTGCTGCCCTCCACAGACACTGACCCTCTTCCATAATAATAAAGCATCACGAGAAATCATTGTCACCCATGTTGGATTTTCACGGAATGAAGGTTGTTGGAGGAACTTCGCGAGGCGCAAAGTTTAGAGGAGATGTGCGAGGGAAGTATTTTACACAGAGGGTAGTGGGTGCCTAGAACTCGCTGCCGGAGGAGGTGGTGGAAGCAAAGACGATAATGACATTTAAGGGGCATCTTAACAAATACATGAATAGGATTAGAATAGTGCGATACGGACTCCGGAAGTGTAGAAGGTTTTAGGTTAGACGGGTAGCATGGAGGGCCGAAGGGCCTGTTCCTGTACTGTACTTTTCTTTGTTGAAAGAGAGATTGAGGGAAAAGAGGAAAACCTGGGAATGAATCAGCTGGAATAGGAACCATTGGTTGAGCCCTGATTTCAATGCAGAGGGCAAAGAGGGAGATTGAAGCATCTGCAAAGGTCAGAGAAAAATTTATCATTGCAGCATCAAAATACTGGATCAACAGAAAGTTTCCAAGTAGGAGATGAAAGGTGGGAAGGAGAGAGAGGGATTATTGATCTGATAATAATTGTTGTCTTGTATGCTGAGCAGGAGTAGAAAAGTCACAGGAACATCAAGAGATAGGGGAACAATTTACAACTACCGGTCAGAGTTCTAATCTTTCTCCATGGGGGTGGTAGTGGGAGTGGAATGCAAAAATCTTTCTCAAACCGAACATTTCTATGAAGTGTAATATATGGCAATCTTTTTTTATAAAAGTGAGTCCTTTTTCATGGTTACAAAGTCAATGCCCAGAGTGGACAGGGCAAGTCCTTCACCCATCTCCAATTCATGGTCCCCACTATAGAGACACACTAGAAGATCCGAGCTTGCTCGAGTAGGCATTACCCCTGATCTCAAGCTTGATCCTAGCTTGATCTGAGCCAAAAGGCCGAGAAGCGACAATCTCTATTTGGAGTTTAGGCTATCCAATGCCTACGTGATTTGTTTTATTTGGGTGTGAACTAATTAGTGAGTGCTGTTCTGACGCTCTCCTTATGATTGCTCTGACCAGGGGCAGCACGGTGGAACAGTGGTTAGCATTGCTGCCTACGGCGCTGAGGACCCGGGTTCGAATCCCGACCCTGGATCACTGTCCGTGTGGAGTTTGCACATTCTCCCCATGTCTGCATGGGTTTCACCCCCACAACCCAAAAGATGTGCAGGGTAGGTGGATTGACCATACTAAATTGCCCCTTAATTGGAAAAAATAATTGGGTACTCTAAATTTTTTTTAAAAAAATGATTGCTCTGACCAGTTGGAGATTTGAAAGTTTATTGCAGTCCCATCTGACCAGAATTCAGCCCCTTCCGAATCAGGTGGAGGGATACCAAAGCAAAACAGTACTCCTTCAAACTCCCTCAGCTACTTTCCCCAGACTATACAGCGGAAATGCGAAAGCTACATCATAAAAGAGACAAGCAAGTGTTGAAACAGGACTTCTTTCCCCTATCGCTTTTGCTTATAGAATTGTCAATATGTAACAAATCCCTACGGTGTTGAAGGAGGCCATTCGGCCCATCGAGCCTGCACCAACCCTCGAAAGAGCACCCTAGCCAGGCCTTATCCTTGTAACCCCACCTAACCTTTGAACACCGCGGGGCAATTTAGCGTGGCCACTCCACCCAACCTGCACATCCTTGGACTGTGGGAGGAAACCTGAGCACCCGGAGGAAACCCACGCTGACACAGTGAGAACATGCAGATTTCCCATAATCACACAAGGTCGGAATCGAGCCCGGGCCCCTGATTCTGTGAGGCAGCAGTGCTAACCACTGTGCCACCACGCCGCCCACATGATTGCGGGATATGGTTCTCAACCAAATTGTGGAGGAAATACTCCTTTCACAAAAGCATTATTTTGCTCTCTGTTCTGCGTGCTCTAATATACTAAGCAATGTGAAGTCAGGAACTCAACCAGCCAATGGCAGTGTGACAAATAAATTTGGTCATGTGGTCTACACTGGGTGAAGCAGGCAAGAGTCGGATGGCTATTATTAGTATCAGTGGCCATGGGTCGTGAAGTAAAATTTCTGTTCAGTTTTTCATTTTTATCCAATATCCTGGGATCCCTGCTGTAAGCATGTCAGGTAAGGATCAGTCTCAACAGCGATACACTGCAAGATCAAGCAGCCTGTCGGCCATTGAACCTCTGGCTCACAAATGAGGATGAGCCACTAAAATGAGGGGCTATGCCCCATCAAGGGTCAATGAAAAGGGAAGAAAGCTTGGTCAATGTTTAGAAATGGTGATTGGAGATCTAAGGGTGAACATTGGTTATCAAATACTGCACCGAGCCGGTTTCTCCCTGCCCCTGCCTGGGCAGTGCCAGGAGGCACTTGTGGGGAAGGGGGGGGGGGGGGGGAGGGGGGGTATTGTGTGGGAAAGAGGGGGGAATCAATGTTGCATGGGGATTGCGAGGTGTTGTGTGGGGGGGGCCGGAGTATTGCATGTGGGGAGAGGGTGCGGTTGCATGGGGCAGGGTGGGTGTTGCATGGGGGAGTGTTATGTGGGAAAAGTGAGTGTTGCATTGTGGGGGTGGGTGTTGCGTTGGGGGGAGCATTGCGCAGGGAGAGTGGGTGTTGCATTGTGGGGGGGTGTTGTGGGGGGGGGTTGCGTGAGGAGTGTGGGTGTTGCGTGCCGGGGTGGGTGTTGCTTGGAGGTGGGGGGCGTTTGCGTGAGGAGTGTGGGTGTTGCATGCCGGGGTGGATGTTGCGTGGGGGAGTGTTGCGTGGGGAGAGTGGGTGTTGCATTGTGGGGGGTGTTGTGTGGTGCGAGGTGAGTGTTGGGTGCTGGGGTGGGTGTTGCGTGGGGGGGGGGGTTTGCGTGAGGAGTGTGGGTGTTGCGTGCCGGGGTGGGTGTTGCGTGGGGGAGTGTTGCGCGGGGAGAGTGGGTGTTGCATTGTGGGGGGTGTTGTGGGGTGCAAGGTGAGTGTTGGGTGCTGGGGTGGGTGTTGCGTGCCGGGGTGGGTGTTGCGTGGGGGAGTGTTGCGCGGGGAGAGTGGGTGTTGCATTGTGGGGGGGTGTTGTGTGGTGCGAGGTGAGTGTTGGGTGCTGGGGTGGGTGTTGCGTGGGGGGAGGGGGTTTGCGTGAGGAGAGTGGGTGTTGGGTGCCGGGGCGGGTGTTGCGTGGGGAGGTTTTGCGTGGGGAGAGTGGGTGTTGCGTGCCGGGTTGGTGTTGCGTGGGGGAGTGTTGCGGGGGGGGAGTGGGTGTTGCATTGTGGGGGTGAGTGGTGCAGGTTAGTGTTGCGTGCGGGGCTGGGTGGTGCTTGGGGTGGGGTTTGCGTGGGGAGAGTGGGTGTTGCGTGCCGGGTTGGTGTTGCGTGGGGGAGTGTTGCGGGGGGGGGAGTGGGTGTTGCATTGTGGGGGTGAGTGGTGCAGGTTAGTGTTGCGTGCGGGGCTGGGTGGTGCTTGGGGTGGGGTTTGCGTGGGGAGAGTGGGTGTTGCGTGCCGGGTTGGTGTTGCGTGGGGGAGTGTTGCGGGGGGAGAGTGGGTGTTGCGTGCCGGGGTGGATGTTGCGTGGGGGAGTGTTGCGGGGGGAGAGTGGGTGTTGCATTGTGGGGGTGGGTGGTGCGAGGTGAGTGTTGCGTGCGGGGCTGAGTGTTGCGTAGTGGTGTGGGTATTGTATGGGGAGGGTGTTCCATGGGGGGGGGGGGGGTTGTTGCATGGGGGCTGGATGTTCTGTTTTTACTTTTATGTATCGGGGAGACCTTTTCAATGGCTCGCAGACCTTTAAAAAAGCTAAGTTGCTGGTTGGGTGAGCTAAGTCAGTGCCTGCCCGTCTAGCCTGATGGTGTGAGACCCGGCCCCTGGATTGTATTTCCCCGCAGATCCTCATGATATGGCGGAGAAGGCCACTGTTGGGGCAGGGGGCTTCAGCACCACTTTCCCCGCCCATTGCGGCACTCTGCATTAGAATCGGAAACTTCCACTTCTTGTGTCAGCAGCACCTGTTCTGTCTTGCTGGAACAGTGAAATGTCCGATATGGTATAGAGCTAGTCAGAGTTAAACAATCAGAGGTGTAAGTGTTGAATAAGATCCTGGACTGGTGACTGACCTGAGCACCTTCATGGTTGAAGAGGTTTTGCAGTTTTATCTTTTGAGTAGTTTTGTGCAAGGTTTACTTTTCTCAGGCTAGGGCAGGTTCATTGACCACAAGACCGTAAGGTGGAGGAGCAGAAGTAGGCCATTCAGCCCATCGAGTCTGCTCTGCCATGCAATGAGATCATGACTGATTTGAAATGATCATCCTCAATTCCACTTTCCCACCATATCTCCATAACCCTTGATTCCCTAACTGATTAAAAACCTATCCACCTCAGCCTTCAACATAACTTACGACCCAACCTCTACAGCTCTCTGCGCAAGGAATTCCACACATTCACTATCCCCTGAGAGAAGAAATTCCTCCTCATCTCTGTCTTAAATGGGTGAGCCCTTACTCTGAGATTCTGCCCTCTGGTCCTAGAATCTCCCACAAGAGTAAACATCCTCTCATCTACCCTGTCCAGCCCTCCTGAAAATCCTATATGTTTCAATTTGTCTCTCATTCTTCAAAACTCAATGAGTAAAGGCCCAACCGACTCCACCGCTCCTCATAAGAAAATCCCTTCATACCCGGGATCAACCGAGTGAACCTCCTCTGCTCTGCCTCCAATGCCAGTACATCTGTTCACAGTATTCCAAGTGTGGTCTAATTCATGCCTTGTATAGTTTCTGCAAGACTCCGCTATTTTTAGATTCCATTCTTTATGAAATGAAGGCTGACATTCCATTTGTCTTCCCCAATACCTGCAGAACCTGTATGCTGGCTTTTTGTGATGTATGCACGAGCGACCCCCAATTCCCTCTATGCTACAGCTTTCTGCAGTCTTCCCTCATTTAAATTACATTCAGATCCTTTATTCTTCCGAACAAAGTGCATTTTCCGACATTATATTGGTGTAAAAGCCTTTCCTCGTTCCATACTGGCCGGTATTCTCCGATCTCCCAGTTCTGTGTTTCTCGGCAGCGCACCATTCACTGGAGGCGGGATTCTCTCTTCCCGCTGCTTGCCAACGGGATTTCCCATTGATGCTGCCAGCGGGAACAGAGCATCCCAACGGCCGGAGAATTCCGGCCACTTTCTGATGTTTGTATTCTGTATTGAGAGCCCCTGTAAAGGAGATTAAAGAGATGAGAAAGTCACTGTTTTCATTATTGACAATGTGTCCCTGAAACCAATTAACATCACAGGATCATAGCCCCCAGTGGTGCAGAAGGAGGCCATTCGGCCCATTGTCTCTGCATCTACCTTCCGAAAGAGCACTGTGCCCAGGTCCACAATCCCACCCACCCTGACGTAGACCCGTAACCCCTTACCCCTTAACATAACCTGTGCATCCCTGGACGCCAAGGGGCAATTTAACATGGCCAAACCACCTAACACGCACATCTCTGAACCGTGGGAGGAAATCGGAGCACCCGGAGGAAACACACGCAGACATGGGGGAGAAAGTGCAAATTCCACACAAACAGTCACCCAAGGCTGGATTCAAACCCGGTTCCCTGGCCCCGTGGTGTTAGCAGTGCTAACCACTGTGCCAACATCGAATGTATGTGTTGATCTTATTAATATATATTAAAGAAGAGAAGAAATAAACAATATCATATGTATGTATAAAACAGGGCGTTATGTTTTCCAATAAACATTTTCTTTCTATACATGCAAAATAAGTATAGGATCATAGGAAATACAGGTCCAGAGAAGACTCTGCAGACCACTTCAGCAATCCTAAAACCAATGCCCTCCTCAATCACCCGCTCGCTGAAATGTCCGTTCAATTCTTCCTGAAATTTTCCCAGACTAGCCACCTCCACATCTCCTTGGGCAGTCCATCGCAGACCTTCAGCAGAAAGTTTCCACAAGATTTATGCATCTTTTCTCTCCTGCTTCATAGCCCCTGTAAGCCCTGTTTTCCTCTTGCTCAACATAATTACAGTCAGCCTGAAAGGCAGGTAAAACCCCCCTGAACATCAATAATAGGACTGCAATTATGTGGAGAAGAATAATTGAAAGGTTGGAGCAAATGCTTGGGATTTTCATATCCGCTTTGAGCACTTGTACTTCTCGTTTACAGTTGATTACAGGAGAAATGTGCAATTGTGTCAGATCTGTGGAATATACAGTATGTACTTCTTTGTTCCCAGTGTGAGCTGATGATATTCTTGAGCGGCATGAATGCTGATCTTCATCCGTCTATCTTATATCATCTGTGCTGCGTATTTAGTTTTCATTAATTTTTTGTTTTTATAAATTTAGAGTACCCAATTCATTTTTTCCAATTAAGGGGCAATTTAGCGTGGCCAATCCACCTAATCTGCACATCTTTGGGCTGTGGGGGTGAAACCCACACAAACACGGGGAGAATGTGCAAACTCCACACGGATAGTGACCCCGAGCCGGGGCCGAACCTGGGACCTCGGCGGCATGAGGCAGCAGGGCTAACCCACTGCGCCACCGTGCTGCCCCTTAGCGTTCCATAAAAAAGTGAATGTCAGATCCTCTGCATAGCAATTTATTTTGCTGTGCTGTGTCATGCCCCTCAAAACAGGGGGAATAATTAACTATAAAAAAGCTGGTGAACCGCCCAGATGATTATATTTTCTCCAGGACCCGTTGCCAGAATTGCAAGCTCTTCTTTGGAGACCTGCTGGCAGAATGATTGGTGGGAACAAAACTCGGGCTTGATAGTGGAAGACTACCCTTATTCTTCCAAATCTTGCCCTATTACATGCAGCAACGGTTGACGGGTTGAAATCGCCCCGTAATTTTCCATTGTGATTCAAAGCTGCTGCCTCAGGATTGCTGGCTCCGTCTTGGGGTGACACCATGAGTGCGGACTGCCGTCAATGGCCTCTTTTATTAACCCAACTGCAAAGTTCGAATCGCTTCATGTTTTGTTGTTTTCAACTCAAAGTGCACAGCGCCGATTAATGCTATACTATTCAGAATTAACATGATTTTGCTTTTGTTAGCCTGTGGCAAAATTGGATTCAGGCCTCTATAAATTAAACTAGCATAAATGCTTCACTGACAGTAATCAGAATCTGCGCGATAACGTGCACACATGCGACTCACAAGCTACGTCATGGTTTGCACCTGTAATGGAAATATAAATCTGTTGCACCTTAATCATCTGTGCAAAATAATCATGTATCAAGTGTATAATATAAAGCATAGTAGATAGTGCAAATGGAGCGTTAGCTTGAATTGACCAACTATCCTTCAGTCTTTTCATCTCATTGGATCTGTCCAGATTTAGCTTGACCTGTTGCATTTAGAAAATGAATAGATGCCTGGAAGTATTAACTGATTTCATGTCCATTTGCCAGGACAATTGTGAGCATTCATTCGTTTACCTTCAGTTTCATGAGAGGAGAATCCTTTTGCAAATTAAACGTTTGCGGTTTTGATTATTAATACGTATTTTAATGCAATTATTCAAGATGATGAGTAGCTGCATATTATTAAGATCCTGTGAGAGATCATTAATGTTCAAAGAGAAATCTGAGCATCCAGTAACTGAAAAAAAAACTTTTGTCAAAGGAGTTTGCATTTTTAAACAAAAACAAACTCTAATATAAGGGTGGCACGATGGCACAGTGGTTCGTACTGCTGCCTCACAGTGCCAGGAATACCGGTTCAATTCCAGCCTTCATAACTGTGTGGAGTTTGCACTTTCTACCCATGTCTGTGTGGGTTTCCTCCGGGTGCTCCGGTTTCCTCCCATAGTCCAAAGCTGGGCAGGTTAGGTGGATTGGTCATGATAAAATTGCCTGTTAGGATCCAAAAGATGTGCAGGTTTATGGGAGTGTGGGCTATAGGGCGGGGGGAGTGGACCTAGGTCGGGTGCTCTTTCTGAGAGTCCTGATGGGCTGAACGTCCTCCTTCAGCACTGTAGGGATTCTTTGGTACATAACAAGAAATTAGACAAAGCAATCAGCACTTAATGAAGGTTAATGCAACTCTGTTATACTATATACTCCCTCCCAGAAGTTCCCTCCTATATTACGAGAATCTTGAAGGTTCATTCACTTCTTCTGGGCCAACCCAAAATATGCCACAGCCTTCCAGAATTCACTTTGATTTCTCACTAGTGTCCCAGCTATTCTCCAAGGTACAGGATTTATGGGAATCCTTCCATTAGCTTTTGGCTAAGCAACTCTCCAATTTTTTTTGAAAGACCTCAGGACTGTGGGGTCTTCAGCTCCGACTCCTGCCTTTGAACATGCATGGATTGCTTTTCCTTGCCTGCTTCCGCAACTCCGGCCCAGCTTTTTCCACACTAACTGTTCAAGCTGGCTGCTTTCTACCATAAAGCTGATGGCTTTTCACTGTGAGGACCACTCAAGGTTTCTTCCTCAAACTTCAGGCCGGGCAATTCTTCTGGTTTATTTTCCCGTCGCATGCTCCAAACGGATCCCGAGCCTCCACCCACATATCGTGCGATGTCACGGCCAGGTGGGAAGAGATGAACTGGCTCCCCACTATTCAGCCTTCTCAGACAGCCAGAACAAAGGTTTAAGTTTATTTTTCATGGGAATATGCCTTTTCATGATCTAAGTGTATTAAACAATTTAAATTCTGAGCAAGAAGAAGCCAATCGCACAAGGTTTCTGAGTCAAATTTATTCACCACTAAACCTGAAAAAAAATGCAATGTCCCATCAGAAATAAAGGAAGTTAGTATCCAATTTAAAGAAAGAATATGTATGGCTAGCATCCTTTGATTCTCCTCATGTTAAAATACTCCAGGCGCAAGCTGTTAACAACCAAAGCCTGTATTCTTTGGGCACTTCCCAAGACTGCTGGAGAGAGAGAGTGATACAAAACACAAGTTGAGAATTGCTGGCATATTTTTCCAGATGCCCTCCCTACGATGAAGCCATCTCGAGGGTACTAGTCAGGGACGAATCATGCTAGGAAGACTCTTAACCGATAGGCATCGGTAATGCAACTGAGGCATTTCAAGTGCTGTTCATTCAAGGGAGCATTTCTAATTGCACAATGCCAATTAAGTGGGCCAATTGGCACTGTAACACAATTAAATTCACAGCATTTTGGGTAATCCTGGTATCCAGGTACAGGGAGCATTTTGTCTGAAAGGGGATCCACCTACACCAGTCAGAATTTATGAAGTGAAAGAGGATTTGACTCCCACTACTCTTCCACAAAGAAACTCTTGCTCAACGCATTGTGCACAATCTCTCATTTCGATTGGCTTGCATGAGGAGACCGACACTCTAGCCCTGCTACTTGTCCGACAACGATTTGTCCCTGATCACTCTGCTGCATGCGATTCGGTACAAAATATTCCCCCATATCTTTTTATTGAAACAGGAAAAAATTTATACAAACACTAATTTTGCGTTGGAGAAACAGGGTATCCTTCCCTCAGTCCCAATGTTGGGGAGGTGGGGTAGGATACTCTGATTATTAGAACAGTTCACAACATAGTTGTACAAAAACCAAATGGTACAAGCACTAAACTTTGCGTGGGAAAGACCAGATATCCTCACCTAGAACTAACAGAAGGGAAAGGAAGGGGAGAGAGGGGGAGAGCGCGGAATGGAGGGTGGTGTGGTGGGAGGGAGTCGGGGTGTTAGTGGAGGGGGGTCCAATAGGACACTGCCTGAACTATCTATGGCCGCAGAATAGCAAAAGAACCTTCGATTGTGATGTGCCAGATTCCGGGAGTCCCCCAGAGGGGTGAGGGGCGACACAGTATCAGGCACGAGTGAGCCCTGCACCCCACTGCCAAGAGCCCCATGAGCACCCACCGCTCCCGACACTGGGCGGCTGACAGCCTTCGATCAGTCGCCCTCCAGACCCAGATCCTCCACCACACTGATTGCGGCAAAAATAGTCCACCAAACAAATTTCCAGAATTACTACGAAGGCTTTGGTTCATGCCAGGAATTTAAGAATTTCTATATCAGCTGGAACACAGACCCATCTATAACTCTGAAATCGTGGTCTCTTTCATGAAAGAGGCTATTTAGTAGGTGAGACGATGGTCATGGACCTGATCATTAACCCTTTTTCTCTCTGAGCAGATGCTACCTGACCTGCTGAATGTGTTTTTGCATTCTGCGTTCATACTTATATTCAATGTGCTGAGTGGAATTAAAGGTTTCTCACTATTGGAGTCAATAATGGTTCATGATCGGTGATATTGAGGTGCAGCATATATCTGCCCAGGGGACTTGGCCTACCCCATAACTGCCGGGTCAACTTATCGTAAGTATTTTTTTTGGCACACAGTGGGAGAAACAGTGAAATCTCGGCTGGAGTTCTGGGCGCCTGTTAGCCCCTGTCAAGACCCGAATGCCGCCACCATTTAATTCAAGAAGGTGTGTGGAGGTCACCTGCTAGAAACCAACTAATGAGAAGGATTAAGGAATTGGGCTGGCTTTTAGGTACCCAAGGTGGCTGCTCTGTCGGAAACCTCAGTGTGATAATGCCTTGTCGGCAATACATCACCACGCCAGCCTCCCAGGTTACAGAAGGTGAGCGGGCGGGAAAATCGGCAGGCGCTTGCAATTTTCAAATTACTAATGAACAACTGTTCAGCTTATTAACAATCCAATTGTCCGCAGTACTTCATTGCCTGCTGCATGTTCCGGGCGTTGGACATGGAAAACTCTTGGCAATCTTTTTACCGCAGCAAGAACCAATGGCAAAATGGCGGCAGATACGACCTGCCCCTGGGACCATGACCAGCAAATTCTGCTGGGGAAGGTGGCAACGGCTGTATGATTTTTTTAGTGCCACGTTATTTGTCTGTTACATGTCTTCAATAAAAATACAGACTGAGATTATAGATTTGGCCTGCTGTGAAAATCGTCACGGGCGGGGCAGAAAAGATTGACGGTCCAGCGAAAGGCCTGTTGACTCCAGGTGGGTGTTGCTGGTTCCAAGGAGTGTGGGGCCAGAAACTCCCACCTGTAAAGACTGATTCTGAGCATATCGGCCTGCACAACTCTAGCGGGAGCCATTCCCTCTTCGCAGCAGTGCACCTCTGTCGCATGGCGTCCCAGTCTGTCTACAATGCCGATTGGGCGCGGAGCCCGAATTTGCTCCCATTGTTTGCCTCCTTCCCGCCGTACAGCCACCAACTGACTATACGACAACACGTGAATGGGAACATTGAGATGGCAGGGGGGCAGGGGCGAGTGGACCCCTTCAGTTTACATTCCATCTTCCTCACCCCACCCGAGAAATCCAGTCCACTAAAATATTTCCACCATACTGTTAGTCTAAGGGAGAAAGATGACAGAAAGGCAGAGGAAATGGTTCCATTTCGACACAGTTGACCAGCCATCGATGACAATTGGGCCTGCTACACAGCTGATGTGGCAGCATTTATTGATGGCAGGGCCCCTGCTTTATCCACTGTTCCCGACAGTATTACAAGATCAAAGCCATTAATTTGGAAAGTAAGCCTTTTACCTGTTTGTCTTCTTTTGCTTTGATCTTTTATTTCCAAAGCTATTCCTATCATTGTCGTCCTCGTCACTGATAAATGTTTTTGGACTTTGGTATCAAAAACATTGGCGTTGGTGGAACAACTGATATTTATTGAAGTGCTATTCATTCCAGGGAATGTTCATAATAGTGTGATGCCATTTAAGCTGGCCAATTGGCTCTGGAACACAGTAAAATTGACAGCAAAATGGTAATCCTGGTATCCAGGTACAGGGAGCATTTTGCTTGAAAGGAATCCACCTACACCAGTCAGATTTTGTGACGTTAAGAAGGATTTGACTCCCACTATTCTCCGGCAAGCAAACTCTGCTCAATGCAATGTGCACAATCTCTCCTTTCTATTGACCCTGATGGGGAGACTGGCACCTTCACCCTGCTTCAAGTCCAACAATGATCTTTCCCTGTATAATCAGCCGGTCTCTATTAAACATTATGTTAGCTGCAGCTCAGTTGGTAGCGTCCCTGCCTCTGGGTCAGAAGATTGTCTGTTTTAAATCCCAATCCAGAGACTAAGGTCGGGAATTTTCGGTTCTGAAATTTCCGCCCAAAGTCAACAGACCTTTGGCTGGTCCGTCAAATTTACCCGCCCATCCGCAACGATTCCTTCCATGGGGAGGGCCGGAAAATCCCGGCGTTGACCCCATAATTCTGGGCTGTCTCTTCTTCAGTGCAGTACTGAGGGAGTGCTGCACTGGCAGAGATGCTGTTTTAGGATAAAACATTAAAATGAGGCTCTATCTGCCCTCTCAGGTGAATGTAACAGGTACAATGACTATCTTTGAGCAGGGAAAGGGTTCTTGGCCAATATTTACCCCTCGGTCACCGTGAAAAAAAAAACAGCTCATCTTGTTATTACCATTCTGATGTTCATGTGCAGTTGGCTGTTGTGTTTCCGACTGAGAGGTATTCAATTTTTGATGCTCAAATGAGAGAAATAAGGTGGCGTCCTCCGATCAGATGGCCAATCAATAGCGACAGTGCTGGTATATTAATCCTCATTTGAAATTGGGGTAAAATTCTTTTGGAGGTTGATGGAACTGAAAGCGTTCACTGAAGCTAAAAACAATGAAGCTTGGAGTAGAAAGAGCAGTCAAGCAGAACCATTTTACACCCAGTAGAGATAGAACATAGAACATAGATCAGTACAGCACAGAACAGGCCCTTCGGCCCTCGATGTTGTGCCGAGCAATGATCACCCTACTTAAACCCACGTAACCCAACAATCCCCCCATTAACCTTACACTACGGGCAATTTAGCATGGCCAATCCACCTAACCCGCACATCTTTGGACTGTGGGAGGAAACCGGAGCACCCGGAGGAAACCCACGCACACACGGGGAGGACGTGCAGACTCCACACAGACAGTGACCCAGCCGGGAATCGAACCTGGGACCCTGGAGCTGTGAAGCATTGATGCTAACCACCATGCTACCGTGAGGGATAAATACTTGGGAAGGCCATTTGACAGAGATATTTGAAACGGATTCAAGGAGCAATGGGATGTGTACCCATGCAAAGAAGGGATGGGAGAACACTCAGCCTGAAATTCACCAGGCCTATTAATACTAGTAATTGCTTATTGTCACAAGTAGGCTTCAATGTGAAAAGGCCGTAGTCGCCACATTCCGGCGCCTGTTCGGGGAGGCCGGGAATTGAAGCTGCTGGCATTGTTCAGCATTACAACCCAGCTGTTTAGCCAACTGTGCTAAACCAGCCCTATTTAACTTGACCGTACATGCTTCTGTAAGATCAGCATGGCAGACCCAATCCAAGCCTTAGGGCATTGAAGCATTTATTGACTGCAGAGCCCTGCATTACAAAATGTTCATTGCGGTATTACAAGAGTGCGAGATCCGAGCCATTAGTTTTTACAGTGAGCCTTTTCTCAGGCAAAAGTACTTCATGAGGATTGGCTGACAGCCCAGTAGTCCATTAGTCTACTAAAACACCTGAGCCCCTCAACAAGCATTGCTTGATTGACAGTTTTGGCACTGTGATCACTGCTGTGAATTACACAATATTCATTGACACAAGGTTAAGAGGTTTCAAGAGTTTATAACTTCAGTGATTGAAACCTTAAAGTGACTGGATGATTGGCACTTATATTGCTCTGTAGTAAAATGACTTTTTTTTTATATAGTAGAAAGTTACGAAAGAATGAACGTGTGTTTTCAAGCTACTTTACACATCCTATTGTCACTACACTGGTTCTACAGAGTGCATTGTGGGTCAGTAGGCATGCATGTGTCACAGTTTGGCTTAGGGGTCATGAGGAGCCATAGGAGGGTGGATGGAAAGTCACTGCTTTGCATGGGGGCACGAGGAGCCATGGGGGATGGGTACAGGGGCATACTTCTGCATTGGGGAGGCATTCCTAGGCATGGCAGCATAAGAGGCCATAGATAGTGAATGGGGCAAGGTGTGTGTGTGTGTGTGTATCTGTGGAGGGGGGTGAGAGGGTGTGAGAGGTGAGGGTCCCTCTGTTTTTATTTAAACTGAGACAATATGTTGCAGTCTGGAGTCAGGCCATTCAAACATCCGCCCTCTGCATCCTGAGACCCGTGTGGCTGGCTCCAACTTTTAACCCGGATCTGCAGCACCCCCAGCCCCCGGAAAATGGAAATCCCATCCTTGCAGACACTTTCCCCCAAAGCGGGCAGGCCGAATGCTGTTCAAACGAGCCGAATGTTTTTCCAACACTGCTACCTACCTTGAAGATGAAAATCCAGGCCTTGATTTACCCAAGTTCTGGTGAAACCAATAACCATCCTGCTCCCACCAACAGGAGGTGGCTGAAACATACAAGCAACTTCAAATCCATGGTGAAAAGGTGGGTTGGGTTCCCTCACAAGGCAATGGGCCTGTTGGGCCCAATGTCTTTTCTCTTCTTCAAAACATTATGTCCTTATCACCACTGAAATGTTATGTTTTCTGGGTTCATAGTGCAGTTCTTTCACATTGCTATCAGTGGGAGGGAAATCTTTGAAGGAGCAGTGGTGTGAGAATCACTATGGCTTCTGTGGAAATACAGTAGGGTAAGGATCAAGTGAGACTTTGTAGTTGCTCCTAAATTAAAATAATTTATTTGACATGCAAGACACCAGTTTTTTTTCTAACCAGAAAGAAAGTAATGTTTTATTTATACAATCTTTTTCTCATGGATACAGCCCAGGGCGAAGAATTGATCAAGATCTCTGTCTTTAGAAATTTGGGAGGTTCCTCCCCAGCACCACCTTGTCTCGAAGTTCTGAAAACCCTTGTAAAATGGGGTCCTTCTTTCCAATCTGCTGCTTCATCAGCCTAGGTTAAACGTGTTGATGTAAACCCACCAAAAATAAATCAATGATCAGTTCCCAGGCCTCGCTTGTAAGTCCCTGCAAAAGGTAACATTGTTTCTTACTCAGGATTTCATAGAATCATAGAAACATAGAATTTACAGTGCAGAAGGAGGCCATTCAGCCCATCGGGTCTGCACCGGCTCTTGGAAAGAGCACCCTACCCAACCGCATACCTCCACCCTATCCCCATAACCCAGTAACTCCACCCAACACTACGGGCAATTTTGGACACTACGGGCAATTTAGCATGGTCAATCCACCTAACCCGCACATCTTTGGACTGTGGGAGGAAACCGGTGCACCCGGAGGAAACCCACGCACACACGGTGAGAACGTGCAGACTCCGCACAGACAGTGACCCAAGCTGGGAATTGAACCTGGAGCTGTGAAGCAATTGTGCTAACCACTATGCTACCATGCTGATCATTATGCTACCATGGGGCCGCAGGACTGCATCTGGCGACCTTGGACGTCCACGGTTTGCGCCCACGGAGTGAAACCAACAGCTGCCAACATTAAAATAGGAATCACTCTTTTTTTTCATTGAGCCCCAGGGGGTACCAGTATTTTGGGCTTTCAGAGAGATTCGGATGTTGGGCTATATTGCACTGCATCTACCCCGTAGGTAATTCCATTAGGACAAAGCAGCTGAGAAATACGACAGATAGAATGTAACTTCCCATCCTATTTAAATTATCACATGTAATAATGAACAAGATATGATTGACAAACTGAGTACAAAAAGGGACTGACATACCATCAGGGGAACTTGTCTCAAAAGTGAGACCAATTAGATTTTAATTAGAAAGGGACCCGGTAGAGATTGTAGGAAGCATGGAAATGAAAAGACAGATTAGCTAATGTTAAAACAAATTCACACCTCATCGGCGTTAAATCATCTCAAACTAGTTTAATAACATGATGCTTCTAAGTGCAGTCCAGATTTGAATGCCACTTGCAGACTCGAAAGACCCTATTTTATTCGGCCATGTCGATGTGTTCACTTCAATGGTGAAGACAGTCACATTTTCAAATTTGCAAGCGATGGTCTAAATCATCCGGTCCCACTCACCGTGGGAATCATCCTCACACCGAAAGGTGCAATTTAAACACATGTTGTTATTGCTGTAAAATGTATTTACTTTCTTCAGCGTCACAGTGCCTACTTTGAAAGGGTCTCGATGTTGAAAACGCCTGGGCTGCAGCAACTGCAGTGGAAAACTCTTTTAATTCTGCTGCCGACTGTAAGAAAGAAGGACAGAGACTGCCTGCAGATCCCAGTCATCAACAGTTGAGGATCCGTCAGGAAATGTTTGTGTTCCTGCAATCAGGAGAACAAGCTGGAAAAACCTCTGTGGAAATTTGAATAATTAAATTCCCAGGTTAGGTAAAAGAAAAGATTGGTCAGCCGTACCTATCAAGAATGTGCTGTGCTTAGCATGTTTTTCATAGACAATGAATGATCTCTCC
The DNA here is from genome assembly GCF_902713615.1 of Scyliorhinus canicula. NCBI lineage: Eukaryota > Metazoa > Chordata > Chondrichthyes > Carcharhiniformes > Scyliorhinidae > Scyliorhinus > Scyliorhinus canicula. The sequence continues at coordinate 178,726,285 of NC_052155.1, forward strand.
CTCATGTGTGTTCAAGTGCATCCCAACAATGTCCATTATGGAGATGCAGGATCTCTGCAATATTCACCTTTACCTGGCTCCTTCAGCCATGTCCTCACATGAATTCGCCTCATTAAAAGCTGTCACATGGTCTGGAATTGCGATCCCTTGCAATCACATCCAGCATGGTCTAAAGGTTGATACCCACAGTCCATGTTTCCTGATGTTAGTTTGTCCACTTCTAGCTTTCCAGCGAGTGAGGTCAGCTACAGAGGACAACCCCCTGAATCTGTGACCTCTAACCTCCTCGGAAGACGAATCACTGCCTATCCTGAGGATAGGCCTCGTTCAGTTAACCCTCTCCGTCTTCTCCTTTCCAGGAACAAAAGTCCCAAAATGCACCATTGTATCATTTGTTTTCCTCTCCCAATCTTTTCATGTTCTCTAAAATGGTGTTGATCGCTTGGTCCCAAATGTCTGGGTCATTTTCGGCTGCCAAGTGTGGTCACAACAGCATAGAAACCAGCCGTGGGCTCGGATACAGCACTGGAAACCGCAAAGCACTTTTAGAGCTCTGCCCCATCTCCTCGCCACGGGGAAGGGAGACAGGCAGGATTTTCACAAGCTGAGTCTGCCTCACCCAAATGGTTTCAAACACGCGGGCACAATTTCCAGCACAGGTCACTGGGCAGTCATCAGACCTGTGAGTCTTCACGTGACGTTTCCGCACCCCCTCCCCTGCCGTGCGCCCCAGAGAAACCGAGGACAAACTGCATCAACCCAACCATTGCACACAATGGAGGGCATATTCGGGATCTCCTGGTCTCTATGGCTTCATACCCGCACCAATCAAAGTCTTTCACTCCCGAGTCTTCAGTGAGACTGATGTAATTCTAATGACTTTACAGAAACTGATTTTATTTTTCTGACATCAGATTAAAAACAAATGAACCTTGGTCGTAGCCACAGGCAGCCCCGGCAATATTCTGTGTGTGTGCATCGCTTTTCATCAATTAGATGTTATTTAAATTTTAACATAATCTAAATTGCTAATTATCGTTTGCTGAATTGGGTAGAGTAATAATTCTGTACATTCACCGTGTTCTGATCGTTTTAATAGTCACAAGTAACATCGGAAAAAAATGCAAGCTTGTCCCTGTTCATGTACTAACTTGTTTTTTTTTAATTCTACACAGTTGAACAAAAACTTGGTCAAAGAGATAGGTTTCTTCTTAAAAACGTAAAGGAGAAAAACAAATTTAGGGAGGGAATTCAAGTCACTGGGGCACAATGGAAATTAGGGACGCGGAATTGGAGGAGCAGAAAGATCTTGGAAGAGTCTGTAAGACGTTGAAGAGGTGGCGAGGGGGATGGGCATGAAGGGAATAAAATCCAACACAAGTGTTGCTGGACCAGGTTTCGATGTTTTTATTATTTGTTGACAGGATGTGAGCTTCACAGGCAAGGCCAGTGTTTATTGCCCATCCCTAATTACACTTGGGAACGTTGTGGTGAGCGGCCTTCCTGTACCGCTGCAGTCCACATAACGTAGGTGCACCCACTGTGATGTTAGGGAGGGAGTTCCAGAATTTTGACCCAGCGTCAGTGAGAATTGAAATAAATTTCCCAGTCAGGATGATGTGTGATTTGGAGGTGAACTTGCGCTCACATTCGCTTGCTGCCTTTATTGTTCCAGTGGCCGAGGGTTTGGAAGGTGCTGTTGAAGGATTCTTGGTGAGCTTCTGCAGTGCATTGTGTAGATGGTACATACTGCTGTCACTGTGCGTCGGTGGTGGAGGGAGTGAATGTTGAAGGTGGTGAATGGGGTGCCAATCAAACTGGCTGCTTAGTCCGGGGTATTGAGCTTCTTGAGTCTTGTTGAAGCATCCAACACGTGCCTGTCTGGTGGATTTCAGATAGTGGACAGGTTTTGGAGAGTCAGGAGATGGGTTACTCATCAAACAATGTGCAGAATCAGGGTCCCAGGTTCGATTCCCGGCTTAGGTCACTGTCTGTGCGGAGTCTGCACGTTCTCCCCGTGTGTGCGTTGGTTTCCTCCAGGTGCTCCGGTTTCCTCCCACAGTCCAAAGATGTGGTTAGGTGGATTGGCCATGTTAAATTGCCCTTAGTGTCCAAAATTGCCCTTAGTGTTGGGTGGGGATACTGGGTTATGGGGATAGGGTGGGGGTGTAGGCTTGGGTAGGGTGCTCTTTCCAAGAGCCGGTGCAGACTCATTGGGCTGAATGGCCTCCTTCTGCACTGTAAATTCTATGATCTATGTTCTTGAAGTCACAGTATTTATATGCAGAGTGCAGCTCAGTTTCTGGTCAATGGAAATCCCCAGGATGTTGTCAGTGGGAGATTCAGCGATGGTAATATCATTGAATGCCAAGGAAAGAGGGTTGGATTGTCACTTGTTGAACATGGTCATTGCCTGGCACATAAGTGCCATGTATGTCACATACACACTTATCAGTCCAAGCTACATGAAGGAATGGATTGTTTCAGCATCTGAGAAGTTGTGAATTGCTCTGAACACCTTTCAATTACCAGTGAACATCCCCGCTTATGACATTTTAAGGGGCAAAGGTCATTGATAAACAGCTGAAGATGGTTGGAACCTGAGGAACTCCTACAACGAAGTCCTGAGGCTGAAGTGATTGCCCTCCAACAAGCACAGCCATCTTCCTTTGTGCTCGCTTTGAGTCCAACCAGTGGAGAGTTTTCCCTCTGATCCCTATTGACTTCAATTTTGCTAGGGCTTCTTGATGCCACACTTGGTCAAATACATGCCTGGATGTCAGAGGCAGTCATTCCCACCTCAACTCTAGAATTCAGCTTTTTTACTCATGATTGGGCCAAGGCCCTACTGAGATCTGGTGCCAGGTGGCCCTAGAGGAACTCAGACTTAGAATCCGTGTGCAGGTTATTGCTGTGTAAGTGCAAATTGATAACACAGTCAACAACAGCTTCCATCATTTTTCTGATGATCAAGGAGGAGGTTGATGGGGCAGTAATTGGCCAGATGTGATGTGTCCTGTTTTCTATGGACAGGAGATACCTGGGTAATTTTCCACATTGTTGGACAAATGCCAGTGTTGAACCTCCTCCGCCTATAGATAGAACATAGAACATAGAACAGTACAGCACAGAACAGGCCCTTCGGCCCTCGATGTTGTGCCGAGCAATGATCACCCTACTCAAACCCACGTATCCACCCTATACCCGTAACCCAACAACCCCCCCCTTAACCTTACTTTCTTTTTAGGACACTACGGGCAATTTACCATGGAACCCGCACATCTTTGGACTGTGGGAGGAAACCGGAGCACCCGGAGGAAACCCACGCAGACACGGGGAGGACGTGCAGACTCCGCACAGACAGTGACCCAGCCGGGAATCGAACCTGGGACCCTGGAGCTGTGAAGCATTTATGCTAACCACCATGCTACCGTCTGTTTAATTGTCCGCCGCCATTCGTGATTGGATGCGATAGGGCAGGGGTGGGCAAACTTTTCCGTGCAAGGGCCGCATTCAGAAATTCACAATTCACAAAGGGCCGCATAGTATATTAAGTAAAATAATTACTTCACCCGGTTATGATTCTGGGCGCCTCATATAGAACATAGAACAGTACAGCACAGAACAGGCCCTTTGGCCCTCGACGTTGTGCCAAGCAATGATCACCCTACTCAAGTCAACGTATCCACCCTATGCCAGTAAGTAATCCAACAGCCCCCCCACCCATTAACCTTTAAAAAAAAATTAAAAAAAAAAAAAATTTTTTTTTTAGAAATATTTTTTTTTTTTTTTAATGACTTGGTGGGCCGCAGAAATACCTTTGGCGGGCCGCATGCGGCCCGCGGGCCGTAGTTTGCCCACCCCTGCGATAGGGTATAAAGCTTTAAGCTGATCTATTGACAGTGGGATTGCTTAGCTCTGGCTATAACATGCTGCATCTGCTGTTTAGCATGTATGTATTTGGCCTTCTTTGCTCGATTGAGTCACCCTCGTCTCAAAGGATGAAGACAACAGAATGCATGTAGTCCTGTGTTGCACCTTTACCAGCTTGACATCTCTTCCGCATATAGGTCAGTGAGCACAGGGTGAACAGAACATCTTTATTTTTAAGTAATCCCGTAAAGATTAAATTTCACCATAAAACAATGTTCTTTCCTCCTCTCTGATAAAGCTCTGCTGTAGGTATTTTGCGATATATAGTGTGCAGGAGGATGTTTGAGTTCAGTACTTGGAGCAAGGCTAAATGGCTGTGATAAATTGACAATGTGAAATATTTGGCCTGCAGAATTAAAGGGGCCCTCCACTTAAATGGAACCTCTAGTTGTGTCGCAGAGGTCAGTGTTAAAGGGTCTGCATACAATATTATCTCCTCCAAACCCTCAAACTTGTTTTAATAAAAAAAGTATTAAAGTGAGTCTTTGTGTTGCCACTTTGCACTGTTGCGATCTCTGTCTCTAGCCAAGTCAAGAGGCTGTGATAATTTTGTAAAGATCTCGTGCCACAAAGGGCCTACTTGTTCGCGTTTTAAATAGCCCTCACTTTTCATTTTGCGCTCGCGACACAAGAAAGGTCAGCATCTGGCATGTTATCGTGAGAACTTATGAAAGTTTTATAACTCTTGAAATGTTTATGACCGTCGTGCTTAATAGCTTGTCTGTCCAATTAATGGCTTATTATGAAGCAGCTTATGAGATGCCCCAGCGGAGGCTGGACTTCAGCCAGAAGGGCAGAAAAGATGTAAATAATCTACAGTTGTTTGGATGGCTTTTTGTTTGAGAGTAAGGAATCAATAGAACAAAATGATCCAGAAATTATTGGACGGCAAATCATTTGGTTCCTGCAAGCCTCCTGTAAACTAAACAATGCTTGAAAATTTGCGATAGTTTATCAGTTATTAATTCTGGGATCATGATTGTAGGACAAATTCAGTGGAAACTAATGCTCTTCCACATAGCACGGTTAGTGGTGGGGGGGGGGGCATTTAATCAAGTACGGGGTTAGTGGGCGGGGCCAACACCGCGTTCCCACCTCCATCCCATTTAAGGCTGGGGTGGGAAGACAAATGGACAGCCTGCCAGTCCCCTCGCCAATTGAGCTCCTCAAGTGGGGAATTAATACCCATGGCCTCATCCTGTCCCCATTGGTATTCATTCACCATTTCAGGTGTCACCATGATTTTGCAAAACCAACATGTAACAAAGACCATGGGCGGGATTCTCCCACCTCTGGGCCGGGCTGGAGAATTGCCAGGATGGGCGCGAATCCCGCCACGCCGCCCCGACGCTGGTCCGCCGATTCTCCGGAGAGCGGAGAATCATCACCATTGCCGCCGGCTCGGCACCCGAGGGCCCCCTGGCGATTCTCCGCCCGGGATGGGCTGAGCGGCCACGCAAAAAAAAAGGCGATTCACGCCGGCGCTGTTCACACCTGCTCTTACCCGGCGGGACCTCGGCGTGGATGCATCCGGGGGCAGCCTGGTGGGGGGGGGGGGGGGGGGGGGGGGGGGGTCCGACCCCGGGGGTAGGGGAACTCCGCTGTGGCCTGTCCCGCGATCGGGGCCTACCGATCGGCGGGCCGGCCTCTCAGCGTGGGTCACTCCAGTGCCATGCTGGCCCCCTGTAGGGGTCAGAATCGCTGCTCCTGAGGCTATGTTGATGCCTTCAAGAAATGCGACGGTGTTTACGACGGCGTCAACACTTAGCCTCAGGAACTCAACGCTGGGCTGAACTTTCACTCCCAAGTCAAGAGCGTAGAGTCAGAAAAATTCCCGGATCCGCAAACGCGGCTCATATCCTCAATGGAAATTTATGTCCCTCTACCCACCTCAATGGCCCTTTATAGCCCTTCTACCTACTTTTTGCCAACTCGTACCAAGCATGACCCCTTGATCCATCACTCTTTGCCTTTATATATTCCATGACCAACCCACCCAGTATCCATCATGGATCTCAGCAGGGTAAGATTAAATAAAATAATGGTTCTAACTATCTATTGCAGACTTTCCATTTTTTTTAAATACCTTCATTCAGAGAACCTGATTCAATACATTCAAATTCCTTCAACTTCAACATTCCCTTATTAAAACAGCAGTTTCCTTTGATTACTTAATCCCTTATGAAATCAAACATTTATATTTCTCGCCCCACATCAAAGATTTTATATCTTCTTGGAACTGTCAATAAAATTGTGAACACAGTCCTAGCACCCCACCCCCCCACCCCCACTGTGATTTTAATAGGTTGTGGAATCAGTTATGCAACACTAATCTTGTAATAATAACCCTCAGGCTCATCAGCAGACAGCTATTGAAATTGTAGCAGCCACAGCAGGCTGTTTTCTTTTCCATAATTTAAAGGGCTTGGGTATTTAAATGACTTGACAGCTTGAAACTTGTATTGAAATTATTTACTTTTTATGCGCATTCATGTCTACTCTGCACGATCAAAAACGGTATCTGACCCATCCTAATGGGCGCATTATCCCTTCCAATCTCCCAAATATCACATTGCATCTCCCAAAGGGGTACGCTATCCCTCCAAATGCCTCAAATGTCTAAAGCCCACATGTCATGTTTTTGACATCCCCGTCACAGAAATTGCACCTGTGTGAAAAAAGCTGCACTTCTACATGTGCATCTGCCTCCGTGAACCAAGGATGTTCAAAGTAAAACCTTCCCTCCTAACACCAGCATCTCCACCCCACCCCCCATCCCCGTCCCCTGTTGCACAAATGGTGGGTGCCAGGCTTGGGGATGGGCCCTTTGGAATCAAGGCTCCGGTGCCATTTTGCCGAAGGCACAGAGCCCTTCTGTCTTTCTGAAAATTCGAGCCACTATTCTGCTTCCTTCCATATAATATCCCCTGAGGTAAACGTGCCTCTCTTTGACTCCCTAAATGAAAGAGAATCCCCTTTGAATTGTGCCTGCAAAAAAGTGCCAAATATGATGTTCAAAGGCATTTTCCTGCACATGTACTCATTGTGCATAACACAAGCATTGAACAATTTTAAATATTTACTTTTTTAAAGGCATTGACTTGGATGGTTTAAAGTTTTAAACACAGCTGGCAGCTGAAATGCTCTATGATTCTCATGAGCAAGTGCCTGAGATATCTACTTGCATGGGTAATCTATCTCTCCGCAGCTGATTTATGTATATCCACTCTGTCTCAAAGTAGGAACCGTGGCATAACAGAGAAGAATATAATGTTTTCACTGTGTTCAGTGGCAAACCATTTTATATTTTATTGAAAGCAAATCATTACTTGTAGTGTAATAGTCACAGCTACTTATTCAGTCTCCAATATTAACTGAAGGGCTGGTGTCAGCAAAGTTCTGGGTTTTGCATTTGATGGACTTTTTTTGTATTACATCGTAGAAAGAATATGTTACTGGTACCAAAAGCCAGGAAATCCCCTGGGCTTGATGTCCCCCATCCCAGGATTTTAGAAGATGGGGCTATAGAAAAAGCGGGGGCTGGATTCTCCGTCCCGCTGCGCCAGATTTCTGGTTCACCCCGCCGGCGGGATGCTCCATTTAGCCGGCTGGTCAATGGGGTTTCCCATTGTGGGGCAGCCCCATGCCGTCGGGAAACCCCCGGGCTGCCGGCAAAACGGAGCATCCCGGCGGCGGAGAATCCAGCCCCAGATGTTGAGGTTTGACCTTCCCAAATTCTCTATGGATTGGGAGGTAACAAATGCAACCTCTCCCTTCCTGAAAGAGCAGAGAGAAGGTCAACCTAGCATCAGGGAAATTTATAACATCTATTATTCGGGGTCTGCTAACAAGGTGATTTCACAATTATAGAAAGTCAACACAGTTTTATGAAAAATGCAATCATGTTTGACAAATCCGCTAGAGGTGCAAATAGCAAAGGAAATAAGGACGACCCAGTGGTTATGGAATATTTGGATTGTGAGAAGGCATTTGATAAGGTGCCACACAAAAGGCTGTTCACAGAATTGGGGGTTGGGAAACAGGCTAACGTATTAGCATGGATTGAGAATTATTTTCAAGATGGTAAGGTGTGATAAGTGGAGTGCTGTGAGGATAAGTGCTTGGGCCTCAGCTGTTTACAATCGATATCAATGACTTCAATGGGGAACCATGCATAATTTAGATGAGAATGCAAGCTGTGAGGAAGGCACAAAGAGGTTGCAAAAGGGTTGAGTTATAGAAGTTACTACATTCAAATCACTTTATTTAAATCCTTAAAGTTCATGGCAGATGGAGCATAATGCGTGGCAGTGTAATGTTATCTGCATTGGTAGAAATAATGGAAATGTAGAGCATTTTGTTTTAAATGTTGAGAGATTATTCCGAGCAATATGGGTCTCCTTGTATACAAAATGCAAAGTTAAGTACAGCAAGCCATTCAGAAAGCAAATGTTACGTTAGTCTTTATTGCAAGGGGTTTGAAGTATAAGAGTACGGAGGTTTTGCTGCAATTGCCTGGGGCTTCGGTAAGACTATATCTGGTGCACTATGCCATTTTGGTTTCGTTACCTATAGAAGGATACGTTTGTCTTAGAGGGACCGCAGGAATGTTTACAATGTTGATTTCTGACATGAGGGGTTTGTCTGAGCAGGAGAAATTGAGCATAAGTCAGCAATATAGACTGCCCCTCCAAAAACCATGGCATCTACCGCCGAGAAGAACCAGGGAAACGGGAATGGGAACACCTTCAGCTCTCCTCCAAGTCACACAGCATCCTGACTCGGAAATATATTGGCACTTATTCATCGTCGCTGGGTCAAAATCCTGGAACTCCTTTCCTAACAGCACAGTGGGTGTACCTACATCACATGGACAGCAGAAGGCAGATCACCACAACATTATCAAGGATAACTAGAGATGGGCAGTAAATGCTGATCTTGCTGGTATGTCTACTTCCCATGAATGAATACATTTTAAAAACGCTCTGGATTTCCGAGCAATGAGGGGTGATCTCATCAAAACAGATAAAATGTTAATAGGGTTTGACCACATAGATGACGAGAAGCAGTTTCCCCAGGTTGGGAAGACTAGAACAAAGGGTTATAATATGAGGATAAGAGGTCAGCCATCTGGGACTGAAATAAAGAGAGATTTATTCACTCAAGAGGGTTGTAAATCTTTGGAATTATTTTGCCGAGAGCGGTGTGGATATCCAAGATGGAGATCAATAGATACTTGGGCTCTAAGGGTAAAATTCTTCCATCCTTGGGCAGCACCGTAGCATTGTGGATAGCACAATCGCTTCACAGCTCCAGGGTCCCAGGTTCGATTCCGGCTTGGGTCACTGTGCGGAGTCTGCACATCCTCCCCGTGTGTGCGTGGGTTTCCTCCGGGTGCTCCGGTTTCCTCCCACAGTCCAAAGATGTGCAGGTTAGGTGGATTGGCCATGATAATTTCCCTTGGTGTCCCTTAGTGTTGGGTGGGGTTACTGGGTTATGGGGATAGGGTGGAGGTGTTAACATTGGGTAGGGTGCTCTTTCCAGGAGCCGGTGCAGACTTGATGGGCTGAATGGCCTCCTTCTGCACTGTAAATTCTATGATCTATGACTACATCCCATGGTGGGGTCAGAACGTGGAATATTTCTCGTTGCGAAGGCTGGTGGGAAAACTCACCAAATCTACTGGCCCCAACCTCATTACTTATGCAACCAGGAGTTTTGCTCCGGATTTCATGGACAGCACACAGCCTGCCATCCCATCCGGGCGCTATTTTGAAAAGGCGCCCAAGCTCACTGGCCCACTTGTAGCCATCTGGGATGGCCACTCACAAAGGGAAATATGGCCATTTGCAAAGAATCACGGGAAATATGGCCAATGCAGGATCCAGACGAACGCAGAGCTTAAGTGTATATTTGCCACTTGATAACCAGACACGGTCGAAACCCCCAGCCAATTTGCATTCTAATGGCCCATTTCCCCAGAACTAAAGACTTATACTCACATATCAGATACAGATACAGAATCACCGGCGCCACTCCCTTCACCCAGGAAGCCCAAACAGCCAAGGTCAATGACCGCTCAGGACACACCCAATCATCAAGACACCCGCTGCTTTATTGGCTAAAATCGAAGGCAGTATTCGAAGGCTGCCGGATTATTGGGTCCAAAGCTAAGGACCGCCCCAAAGATCGCAAAACCCCCGAACGATAAAAAGAGACACTGCCATGTGTTCAGTCTCTCTTGGCCCTGGCTTACGCCTAAAACCAATTGCAGCATCATGACCAGCAGCAAGTTCAAGACCAACAATCGCTACCAGACGGATGAGCCCAGCAGAAATAAAGACACTTCTCCAGACCCAGCCACGCAAGATCCGAACAAAGGCCTTGTTCCTCTGCATAAAGCCGGGTGCCTGAAATTAAGTACAGGTTGTTGTAGTGTTAGGTGTAGTTTAACTTGTAGTGTTTTATGTTGCATATCAAGGTAATCCTTGTGTGTAAATAAACTATCATTGAACTTGAACTAACTGACTGGTTGTGGGTCTTTGATCGATATTCGGTAAAACCTTTTGCTGGTATCATTTGATATCATTTGGCGACTCTGAAAAGCAATATTATAATTAAGAACTGCCATATCTAGTTAATTTGGCAACATTATTGGTGCCGATTGGCAACACACTATTGAAGAAGGAAAGTGAGCCCTTCAAAATGATGATAGATCTCCCGGAGCAGCCGGAGATCGGAAGATGGACCTCCTGCGAAAGAAGATGGATTTCCTGTAACCTCCTGAGGCTGGAAGAGGCTGGAAAATGGATCTCCTCCAGTACACTGAGACACTGAATCTGGAAAGTCCACCGGTGGATGGCCCCTTCCCCACCCACTGCTGTGGTGTTCTGGGATCCAGGGTTTCCAGTGGCACCCATCCTGAACCCCGGAGGCAGCCCCAAGCATTGTTCAGGTGAATCCCGACATCTGCGCGCCACAGTTTCCAAACGTGTTTCCCACCGGCGTGTTTTCCCACTGGCGCAACCGAGAATCAGGCGTGTTTGGCCGGTCCTCCATCTACATTCCATTAGCAGGATGCAAATCACTTTCATGCCGGACTCCAGAGGGTTTCCCGATCCGCCATGGCAGGCACCAACGGAAGATCCCGCGGAAAGTTCATCCCGGCTTAAAACTGATTTTTGGGCTACCTGAACGAATTCTTTCCTCTCATCCGCCATTCAGTCCACTAATGGGTGCATTGGAGAATTCCGCCCTCAGTGAATGACGGATTGGGATGGGAAACTGGAATAGGGATCGAAAATCAGCCATGATTTCAGTGAATGATAAAGCAGGTTTAAAGGACTGCAATTTAGGTCATATGATTTAAACCTTTGACGTGAATGATTTAATCACATAAATCTACAATTTCACGCCATCAGTTATGGCCAGTAACAAAAGTACTCATTATATAAACTGTATACGGGAGTTCCAACTATATATTATACAGAATAACACAGCTAATGGAGTGTTTCAAGGTTAATCACCAATTTCAGAGTGTCGAGGATCTTGTCCAGCCATTTGATTTTTAGGATTGTAGTTCCTGATCTCATCAATACATTTGCAACAATGGTTTGCATTTATATAATGCCTTTAACATTGTAGACTGTCCCAAGGTAGGAGAATTACCTGACAAAATGTGACACTGATCACATGAGGAGCTAATTGAAGCAAAATAATGCAGATACTGGATATGAAACAAAATCCTGGAAAATGCTGGAAAATCTCAACGGGTATGACAGCATCTGTGGAGAGGGAAACAGAATTAAAGTTTCGGGCCCGTGTGACTCCACTTCCGCGTTCGGAGACAGAGAGATGGGAAGTTTTCGGAAGGGAACGCTATGTCTGAGCAGTGAAGTAGCCGAATGTACTGACACCTAATTGACAGGGCAACAGAAATTGGGCATGCACAAGAGGCCAGAAAGGGAGGAGCACAAAGTTCTGGGAACATCGTAGGTTAGAAGACGTTATAGAAATAAGGAGGGGTGAGGCCAAAGAGAGGTTCGAACACAATATTAAGAATGACAAATCTGAAGTGCTTCTGGACTAGGAACCAATGCAGGTCAGTGAATGCAGGGATGATATGTGAATGAAACTTGGCGCAAAGCAAGAAATGATGCATAACATTAAATTAGATCAAATGTTAAATATTGTTTAGTGTGCCCAAAAACGCATGGTGTGTGCACTAGGTAGCACGCAATCCTTATATATATTATTTTTCTAAAGGCCGTCATTTATAAGACTTCAGATTGAGTCTGTCTGGTAGGAGGCTGTCTGGTAGGAGGCTATGTGATCTGTATTGACTCGGATATGAGACCATTAATCCAAGCAATGAGTCCACCCACCTCTACAGAAATGCAGTCCATTTGTATAAGAATCATCAGTGTTGGGCAGCACCATAACCATACAACACATCCTTCAATCTTATCCATTATTAAACAATAGAGATTTATATGCAGCAAAGTGACATGTATGGAAAATGGGAACATTTGTGGGGAACGGTACAAAAATTGGATTAAGCTCTGGAAGTAATAACGACAAAAATCTTCTATGCATATTACAGAATGCAAAGACAGACTTGGGCATCATTCTGACTTTTCTCCACTAACTTTAAATTGACAATATGCAGAAAGAATCTGAAAGGAGGGCATTGCGAATGAGTGCAATATGCTCACAGTGTTTCAGGCTTGGAACCTAAGCAAGGGTCGCAGCAGGGAGTTCTAGCTTATAGTTTAATTCTCATCCCGGTTGGTTAATTAATTCTCGCAATATAAAGGCGGAATATAAATCAACATTTATTCTTCCTGCTGAAAAATTGTGGGATGATTTTTTAAAAATAGGCAAACTTGCCTTGGATGTGCCACGTAATGACTCCAATAATGGGAACCATGGCTGTATAAAACATATTGGGGAAACACCCAAATGAACCTTGAATAGCATTTACTGTTCATATATTCTGACTGACGGAGACATTTCGTAACCGGACATTAGTGTATGAAATGCTCTGTCCTCCAGTCTTTATTTCGTTCCTGCTTGCCGGAAAATGTATTGGAAAAGAGTTTTTTTTTTCCTTCCTCCTTTTGATTCAGAAGTAATTTTTCTAGTCCCAGAGGGAAAAGATGGCCGCCAACATTTCAGTAATAATTGATGCTGCCATCACCTTTTGAAGATTAAATGCATATAAACTGTGCAGGAAATTGTAAGAAAATCCTGAGGTATATGAAAGGAAGGACAGTGTATATTTCATTTCTTGATAGGTTTGATGTAGTAGAGTACACAGGCAAGCTGCATGGCGTGCATTTATAGCAAGCATTTTGCCTTTCTTTTTCTCTTAAAAGGGAAAATATGTAGAATAGGCTTGTGGATTAGAAGGTTCAATCTGTTCTGCTGTCTGCTGGACGCAGCCTGTTCCACCCCCCCCCCCCCCCCCCCCCCCCAGCCCCCCGCCACCCCGCAGCCCTCTCTATTCATTCCAGACAAAAAAAAACTAAACAGGTTGACCCCTTCGCTATTCTAGCAGTGGTTGGAACTGAAAGGCACCCCTAGAGTTTATACAATCCTCACTCAATTGGCACAAAAGGGAACTCAATTTGCTGAGTGCCGTACCCAAAAGGCTCCACATTGATTTTAAAGGAAGATCATAGTAATTATGCCATTTACTCGATTTCATTCAACGTCCACAGTGAACCAGTGGGAGTTCAAGTGTTCATCACACACAAGAAAAAAAATCACTTCACCTAGACCTTGTATTAATGAGGCGCGTAGTCTCTGACTGGATTCTTCCATTTACTCGTATCCTTTATCTCAATTCCAACAACACCGAGATTTGTCCTTTGAAAGCATTTTTTTCTCTGCCTGCTATGACCTTCAACCTTTTGGGTCAAGGTGCTATTAGTCATCATTTGCACCCTTTATTTCCTGCCTGCTGTAGTTGTGCATGCGGTGTCTGTATGGCAGATTAATGATAGCTAATAATATCTGATGTATCTGGACAACGACATATAATGAGCTGTGGTCCCACTGAGTCTCAAATTGTCACCACTCACAAATTCACCGGAGCCACATGTCATTAGCATGTAAACGGAGTGATCATGCAGTAAATCAATAAGGGAGAGATGGATTGCACCGTGTGAGCAGAGAGAAAAATAATCCACCTCGTTCCCTGTCTCAAAACGTGTTCCATTGTGCGGTTTTGTGCTCTTGGTAATAAACTATGGATGCTGCTCACACTTGGCAGCATTATTTCACTTGCGGCAGCCGATCCTTGCAACATTGCAGCGTCGCAGCCCTTTTCACAATCGCATGCATGCCACAACTGAGGTTTAAACACAATGAGCATCTAAAATGGCAGAAGGTAGCTGCGCGCTGAATCAGAGCGGAAATGGATTTCCTTAACCGTCCCCCTCGCTCAAGTGCCACTCACTGCTTATTGGATCTTTCTTGTTTTGTTTCTAAAGCCTGGATTCCGTACTGTTTTGCCTTCTGAGAAGGTCACGTTACAGGTCAACTCTCACAATCTTATCACTTATCTGCACACACACATAACACTGCATCAGATCCACTCCTTCACACCTCTTTTGCTGGGGTACGGGCAAAGTTATTTGATTTAAACCTCAATGGTGGGTACCTATGCCCATAGGAATGATTTCATTTTGAAAATGGCCACTTGCTGGAGCTCGATTCTGGGAGTTGTTTCTCTGAGGAAAAGGGGGGCTGGATTAAATAAAAAACGTTACGACATATTGGGCGCAATGTACACGAATGGGAACAGAGCCCGAAGCACGATTAATCGGGTGTTTCCCGGTGCTCGAGACCTCGTGAGGCGTGGCGAGCCAGGTAGATGCCGGAAAAGGGATCTCCCAGCATCCACCGGTCGTGTTGCTCCATGTGCGCTTGGCTCGCGCATAACACAGCCGGTAGATGTTGCCCAATGACTATATAGATATCAACTGAAACACTGGCCGGAATTCTCCGGCCGATTACTGGCGGTGGGATTCTCCGGTGCCCCCGGCTGCACAGCCCCTCCCCTTGGTTTGACGGCCGGTGGCTTCACTGGGAATTCCCATGGTGGGACCAGAGAACCCCGCCACCAGCGAAGCTACCTCCCGCTGCCGGGAAATACACAGGCTGGGTGACCGGAGAACCCCGCCCATTGTGTCCAATCCTGAGCACTCGAGAAAGGATGAGATTCAGACATTGAAGAGATTGCGGAAACGATTTACGAGAATGGTTCCGGGGGGTGAGAGGCTTGAGTTACCCTTGGCTGGTGAAGCTGGAGCTCCAGAGAAGAAAGGGTTCAGAGATTTGAGAGTGGTGCTCAAAATCATGAGAAGGCTGGACGGAGTAGCCGTTCACATTGGCACAATAGGGTTTGAGAACAAAAAGGGCACTGATTTAAGGTGATTGGGAATAAAAACAAAGGTGACATGGGGAAGATGTAACGGGTGGTTAGGTTCTGGAATGTACCGTCTGGCAGCGTGACGGAGGCACAATTCAGTTGTGGCATTCAAAATAGAATTGGATAGTTATCCAAAGAGTAAAAATAACTTGCAGGGCTTTGGGGGTAAAGACAGAGGAGTTGACCTAGCTAAGTAGCTTTTTCCAGAGAGTTGGAACAGAGCACGACACATGGCCTCCTTCCGATTATTCTACCGGTGGAATTTTCCCATATTTTCTTCAAAGTGTTGGTTCCGGTGAAAGAAATGAGGAGAACCCCGACAACGGGAAAACTCAATGATTGAGCCTTTTCACAACCTTCTTTTTTCCCACGTGATTCATGCCACGCTCATGGCTGCTTGCCCCTGATTCTCTCCCCCGGGAAAACGTCATCTCCTTTTAAATGCCTGTCCAGCGCTTCTTCCAAGTCCAGTCAGGGGGACGGCTGTCAGGAAGGCATCACCACCATTCACAGAGGGAGGCCTCGTCAGACTTCCGGAGGGTGTCAAACAGAGGCGTGACATCCTGTACCCACAATCGGCCAGACAATCCAGCAAGCAAGATCACCGACCTCGCCTGGGAGGCCAAGGCCACGATAATGAGTGCCAGCTCGCTCCAGAAGAGGACGGGCCTACAGTGCCGAAAGGTGAATAACCTTCCCAGTGCAGCCAGGGTAAGTCTGCTGCTTCATGTCTCCCATTGCACCCCTTCACACACACCCATCATATCCCAATGGTGATCTCTCACACAGCCACCTCACGGGGTAGAAACACTTGTCCCTGCGACGGTGAAGATAGACATGAACGCAGCCTGGGGTCTTCCATCAGGAGATCCTGGGGGTGTCCAATCCATCAGACACTTCCCTCCCTGTGAGCGACACACCTCTAGCCCCTTACACCAAAGTGGCCAACACCCCCACAACATCTACACTCAGGCCTCTCATGTCTGCCGCTATTCTCTAGCTATGAGGAGACCAAGGGCTAAAGATGTGTTGGGAGTCTGTCCACCCCGTCAGTAGGTGGAGAGAAATACCGGAACCCCTGACCTCGGAGAGGCAGTAGCAGCTGAGATGTGTCACTTAGCCCCTCTGGGTCCCAGGATAAGCACGTTCGGTTGAAGATCACGTCGGGCAGGAGTCAGACATTCCGCAGAGGATACGAGGAGCATCGTTCTGTCCTCACTGCAAGTCATCATCATTCTCCTGCAGCGTCTGGCCAATCACCTTAGCGCCCTGCCCACGAATGTGGCCACCATCTCGATGACCTCCCGCAGGCACCGCAGTAGTGAGCAGATGTTAGACCCCATGATGAGAGAGGTCTTCACAACCTAGTCTTGATTGTCACCAAACCGAGAGGCTTTGAAGATGTCCCTAGCCCTGTGCCCCATGCCGGCCTTGGTCATTGCCCGAGGTCCTTCCCCCTCCTCCTCCACAGGTTGCCCCTCGCCACCCTCCTCGGCATCCTCCTCATCTGGAGAGATGTGGCTGTCCTCCATGTCCTCCAGGTCAAGCTGCCCCCCCCCCCCCCCCCCCACTGCAGTGCAGGTTGTGCAGAGTGCAGCAGGCCACCCTGATGTGGGACTTCCCCTTCATAGTGCAGCTTGAGTGTGATGGTTTCATTCTCACTGCACTCATCCTTCCTCTGTGTGAGGGTCTTCAGCCATCATGAGGCTGGAAACCACACCTTGTCAGAATCCCCCACTCTGCCCATGTTGCCTGACATCTCCCAGGACTTCACCCAGGGACCTTGCAGTCATCTCCTGTGGACTCCCCTCCTTCCACCCACTTTCCAGCTGCCACTCTAGAAGGGCAATCCCCCAGCGGTGATATCACCACAAGCCCCAGCAAGGAGCGACTCCACCGCCCGAGATGATGAGACTGAACAGATCCCTGGCTGGGAGAACACCTCTCACCCTCTCCAGGGCCCCCTCAACATCTGGAACCCTAGAGGATGATAGGGACATGAGCGCTCACCTCTGCTATCCCTTTCAGTTCTGAGGTCGTCAGGTTCCTGGTTTCATACAGGTGCAATAAATCACACTGATGTGACACAACACAGCATCTGCAATGAGGGATATTTTCCAATTTAAAGATTCCCTCTTGGTGTGAGGGCTGGCTAATAAGATGCTAATATATTTAAATCAGGTTCCCGACCTTCCGTGGTGGGATTCTGGTTCTGCCACTGGTGATCGAGTAGCACAGTGGGTAGCATTGTTACTTCACAGCTCCAGTGTCCTAGGTTCGATTCCCGGCTCGGGTCACTGTCTGTGCAGAGTCTGCACGTTCTCCCCATGTCTGCAGGTTTCCTCCGGGTGCTCCGGTTTCCTCCCACAAGTCCCAAAAGATGTGCTGTTAGGTAATTTGGACATTCTGAATTCCCCCTCCGTGTACGAGAACAGTCACCGGAATGTGGCGACTTGGGGCAACTAAGGTTGTATATTCCAGAGAAATTCTATTAGTTCACATCTGCTGCAGTTATTATTTCAGAACCGGTAATTACATTTTGATGTCCCGTCTCAGAAACATTTGAAAAGTCTCATGATGATGTGAATCCAACAGAGGATGGGTTCTTTCATGCTGAGTGTCGTTTTTATCATCTCACTTGGTGGGACGTGAAATTGAGTGTTTTGCCAAAGTCTGATCACTTTTCCATTGTCACATAGAGTGTCCAATGATTTTTTTGTTTAATCCAGCCAATAAAAGAAATATTGGAAACCGTGGCCGGGATTCTCCGACCCCGGGCCAGGGCAGAGAATCCCCGGGGGCACGTGAGAATCGTGCCCCGCCACGCCAACGCCGGCTTACCTATTCTCCGGCACCGATTCTCGGGCACCTGCGAGATTGCCGCCGTGCCGGTTGGGGGCCATTAAAAGCACTGCCCCCCCCCCCCCCCGGGCGATTCTCTGGGTCCCGATGGGCCGTGTGGCCGCCGAGTTCAGCTGAATCCCGCCAGCGTGGGTTACTCAGGTTCCACACGGCGGGACCTAGAAGGTGTGTCTGCGGGGGCCGTCCTGGAGGGGGGGGGAAGGGGGGATATGACCCCGGGGGAGGCCTCCACCGCAGCTATCCTGCAATTGGGGCATACTGATCGGCGGACGGGCTGGTTCCGTGGGGGCCTATGTTCCTCCGCCATATTGCCCGGAGGCCGGTACAGAGACGGGAACCCACGAGCATGTGCGGAATCATGCCGGCCGTTCTGCGCATGCGCGGAATCACACTGGCCGCAGCGCGCATGTGGTAACTTACGGCGGTCGTTCTGCGCCGACTGGAGCTGCGGGGACCACTCCGGTGCCAACCTAGCCCCCTGGGAAGGGGAGAAATCCTCATTATCGGGGACCATTGACGCCGGAGTGGTTGGCGCCGCTTTTCATGCCGGCGTTGGAACTTGGCCGCGGGATTGGAAAATCCAGGCCCGTGTCTTTAAAAAGTGTGAACTCAAAACAAGAAGCATTAGACTGTATTCATTTTCATGGTTTCATGTGAATTACCTCATTGAAATCAGCGGCCAGACAGGGATTGAATCCTGCAGCCTCTACCGACTGAGCTATCCGGATCCTGCAGGATCCTGATCCGGTTCCGGATCCTGCATCCGGATCCTGCAGCCTCTACCGACTGAGCTATCCGGATCCCAACACCAGCACAAATTAACAGAAGCCGGCATGGGACTGTGTGACGAATACTGGGATTGAACCAGAGTCTAACACTGTCCTAACTGAGCTATTCTGGCTAGTGTAATAGACTGGGCTCACTCCACTCTCACAGAACAAAATAGAATTGACAGCATAGAAACAGGCCATTCGGCCCAACTGGTCCATTCTCTGCTTTATGCTCCATGCAAGCCTCCTTACAACCCTCTTAAGCTAACCCTATCAGCATATACACTTCTGTTCCCTCTGCCCTCACTGGTTTATCTTGCTTCACCTTAATTTATTTGCCTCAAGTCAGGAACAAATAGGAAATTACAGGCCACTGAGTCTATCTTCAGATGTTAGGGAAACTATTGGAAAACAATCTGAGGGACAGAATTAATCTCCACTCGGGAAGGCAAGGACTAATCAAGGATAGTCAGCATGGCTTTGTCAGAGGGAGATCATGTCTTACAAATTTGATTGAATCTTTTGAGGAGGTGACCAGGTGCAGTTGATGTAGTCTCTACATGGACTTTAGTAAGACTCTTGACACGGTCTCGCATGGGAGATTGGCCAAGAATGTAAAAGCTCATGGGATCCAGGAAAATTTGCCAAATTGGATCCAAAATTAGTTTAGTGGCAGGAGGCAGAGGTGGTGGTGGAATTGTTTTTGTAACTGGAAGCCTGTGATCGGTCATGGGTCCCTTGCTGTTACCAGTGTACATTACTGATTTGTCGGAGGTATGATCAGTGAGTTTGCAGTTGACACAACTGTTGGTGTGGTAGATAGTGATGGGGAAAGCCTTAGATTACAGGAGGCTATAAATGGACTGGTTATATGGGCAGAACCATGACAAATGAAATTTAACCATGTAAAGTGCAAGATGGTGCTTTTTGTGAGGACTAACAATGCAAGGGAATGTACAATAAATAGTACAACGCTATGAAGTAGAGGACCAGACGGACCTTGGTGTGCATGTCCATAGATCCCTGAAGACAGCAGGACAGATTGATAAGGTAGTTAAGAAGGCCGATGGCATACTTGCCTTTATTAGCCACGACATAGAATACACGGGCAAGGAGGTTATGATGGAGCTGTATAAAACACTGGTTAGGCCACAGCTAGAGTACCGTGTGCAGTTCTGGTTGTCACACTATAGGAAGGAAGTGACAGAGCAAGAGCGAGTGCAGAGGAGATTCACCAGGATGTTGCCGGGGCATTTCAGTTATCAAGAGGGGCTCGATAGGCTGTGGTAGTTGTTGTTGGGGCAAAGAAGCTGAGTGGGGACCTGACTGAGGTGTATACAATTATGAGGGGCAAACAATAGGGTGGATAAGAAGGGATTTTTCTCCTGAGCGGAAGGGTCAGTAACCAGGGGGCATAGATTGAGGTAATGGACAGAAGGTTTATAGGAGATGTGGGGGGAAAACCTTTTTCACCCAGAGGGTGGTGGGGATCTCGAACTCACTGCCTGAGAGAGTGGTGGAGGCAGGAACCCTTACACCATTTAAGAAGTACTTAGCTGAACACTTGAAACGCCAGAGCGCACAGGGCAATGGACCAAGTACTGGGAAATGGAATAGGTGCTTGATGGCTGGCGTGAACTTGATGGGCCGAAAGGCCTCTTTCTGTGTTGTAGACTCTCTAAGCTAGTGAATTCCACATTATCGCCACTCACTGGGTAAAAAGATTTCTTTGAATTCCCAATCGCATCTATAAGGGACTACCTTGCATTTGTAGCCGCTAGTTTTGTGCTCAAAGGCAGGTCTCGCCCACAGCACAACAACCTCCACCACAGGTGGGGCAAAGAGGCAAATCCCAAATCCACCCCAGCCAGAACAGGGATTGAACCGTGTGCTGTTGGCACCAATCTCAGCCACCCAGCCAATGGAGCCAAACAGACCCCGAGGACTCCAAATTGCCAAGTGAGTGTGAAGAGCCTCCAATATCTCTCCATCACATAGCTGGCCAGGAATCCCTCCCGAAATTGCCACCTGCTATTGACAAATGTTGGAAACATTCACAAATTAGACACGCAAACCTGTTTCGCCGGATTCTGAACTTTCCTTGGCCAGCAAGTCCTGGGGAGGGGTTTGAACCCGCGAGCTTCAAACTCAGAGACAGAGGGCTGGATTCTCTGATTTTGAGGCTATGTCCCTGCACCAGCGTGGGAACGATGGCGTTTTACGGCAGAAAAATGGCATAAAACGGCCACCGATCCTCCGTCTGGCCGGGGGCTAGCATGCCAGCAGCATAGAGCACCCGGCTCTAGCTGCCGATACGGCCTGGAGAATCGCCGGGCCCATAGCCGCGCATGAGCACGGTGGCCGCGCTGTGCTGCATGGAGGTGGCTGCTCGCGAACCCAGCCCGCGAAATAGTCCCCCTCTTTGGCCAGTTTGCGTGCCCCGGACCACCCCCCACAGTGCCCCCAGCCCATGTCATAGTCCCCTCCCCCGCCCGCGGATAGGCCCACCCCAGACTTTGGCGGGACTGGATTGAGTCCGCAGCCCCCACGCCGAGTTCCCGACAGATGAGACCACGCATGACCGACGCCGTCGGGAATTCGGCCGGTCGGGGAGGGAGCCCTGGGGGGGCGGGCTTCAGGCAATGTCCTGAGGCCGTTGGTACGCCGTGCTTTGGAAGGGCCGGAGCATCGCGAAAGCAGCGCTGTCCCCGATTTGGTCAGGAACTTCAATTCTCCGGCCGATCGCCGAATGTGAATTCGCCGTCGGCAGCCAGAGAATGTAGCCCAGGGACTCTACCTACGACGCCACAAGACCTCCAGAAACTCTTTGTCCATATGCAATATTTCTTTCGAAATGAATTCCATGGCACAGAGGTTGAACCGTACTTCCTAAATTAGATTTGGAGTGCATTGTCTTTCTATTTTAGATCATTAAAAATGCTAACAATTAACCAGGCTGTCTCAGGAAATGCAGCATTTTACTTAGCATAAAACACATAGCCAACCTTCAAGGCCATTTTTTATTGTTTCTTTTGACATGGTGACGAGTTTATAGGAAGCTGATTATAGGTGTTGATGCTGATCAATACTGGGGAACAATGTCGAGATTATTTACAACTTTCACATCTAAGAATGCCACAACATAAATCTTTATGCCTGTGATTATTGATAGAGTTATTAGGATAGTGTGCAAATCTATATTTTGTTAGATTTAGGGTATAAACACACACCTTATTTCTTGCAAATAAAACTACGAAATGATCCTTTGCATCAAACACCTTTGGTGCGTGAACTTGCCGCCAACAAATAGATGCAAAGAAAATTGTCAGGAATTAAGTTATTGATGTGTCTTGTGTAGCTGGGGAAAAATCTGCATGTTGATGTATTATTCTAACAAATTTACAATTGTGCAATATTAAAAAACAGCGACAATTAAATTATTGTGTGGGAATAATCATAATATTATTGGAAATCCAATTACTGTGACGACCCTGTCATGAAATTAGCAGACTATGGCAAGGCGAACTCTGCACTGAATTCATCAAAACGTATGATTGCAATATTACATGTGCGCTTTGATTCTAAGCAATGATAAACATCTTCACACACTGGTGTATATACTCAATGCATTTGTATTATTCATGAACAACTCTTGTGATCTATTAGACATACAAGACTGATTCTACACTGTTTGCTGCAGGCTAGAGAGCACAGGCACAGAATTAATTTTGTTACATATACACGCACAATAATTGTGCGGGACATGCTTTCAAAATATCAAACTGCGCTCCCGTGCACCCTTATTTCACTTGTGCCACGGGTGAAGAGCCATCCAATTATATTGACGTGCTGGGTTAAAAGAAGTTGACTGCTATTCACAATGCAGAGCACCTCTCCCAGTGTTTAAACCAATGGTACAAAGATAATTCCTGTTGCGACGGCTACATTTCAATTGCCCTTTACACGTCTGGAGTTTGTCATCGGAAACTACTTTTAGGTTGCCCCCCCGGAACACCTGAGAGGATTTCTTGTAAAATTATACAGCACACTGAAAATGCAAGTGCATCACATCGTGTTTATCGTATCCGGTTCCGGGCGCCACACTTTGAGAAGGATGCGAAGGCTTGGAAAAGGTTAGAGCAGAGATTTATGACAATGAATCGAGAAGGGAAATGATTACCGTTGCGTGGAAGAGCTGGAGGAACGAGGGGTTGTTCTCCTGAGAGCAGAGAAGCTTCAGAGGAGATTTGATGGAGACATTTAAAACCCAGGAAGGGTTCAAGAGAAAAGAAAGAGATTGCTACCAGGGGCTAAAGGGACAATAACCAGAGGGCACACAGCACGAGGAAAGACATTTTTTGCACAAGCAGTTAGGTTTTGGAATACGTTGCCTGATCAACTGGTGGAAATGGAGTCAATAGCACCTTTCGTAACAAAATTGGATAACCTATTGAAGGAGAAAATATCAAAGGGATATGGGGAAAGAGCAGGGGAGTTTGAAAGCTGTTGTCACTCGATGGGCCAAATGGCCTTCGGTGCTGTACTACTTTGTGATTTTATGGTGGAAATTTACAGCCCCTCCTGCCGGCAAAATCTTCCGGAATCAATGGACTTGAACAGGTCGCCGCATTTTCCGCTCCCGTAATTTTTTTTTCATAGAATTTACAGTGCAGAAGGAGGCCTGTCAGCCCATCGGGTCTGCACCGGCTCTTGTAAAGAGCACCCTACCCAAGGTCAACACCTCCACCCTATCCCCATAACCCAGTAACCTCACCCAACACTAAGGGCAATTTTGGACACTGAGGGCAATTTATCATGGCCAATCCACCTAACCTGCACATCTTTGGACTGTGGGAGGAAACTGGAGCACCCGGAGGAAACCCACGCACACACGGGGAGGATGTGCAGACTCCGTACAGACAGTGACCCAAGCCGGGAATCGAACCTGGGACCCTGGAGCTGTGAAGCGATTGTGCTATCCACAATGCTACCGTGCTGCTGCTACCGTAGTGATAGAGGGGTATAATTCTGCTCCATAGATTGTGGTCGCGGTTCACCGATTCAATCTTTGGTGGGCTGTTTGGCAGCTTTGCAATGACGAGATGGAGACCACTATTTACGGCGCTTAGCCATTTGTTTGGGCTTCGGGGAGTTTCTCCACGGTCAAAGCCACACTTTTAAATTTTTCTGGCACTGAATTTGCCAGCAGCACCGGCTCCTTACAGATCGGGGCGCCATTTTGACAGCCTGCCCGGATCTCTACACCCCTGCGTTTTAGGAACCACCCTTTCAGGACCACCTCCCGCAACCTTTCTGATGCCCGTTCTTTAGGGCACCCTGATGGTGGCAGTGCTAGGGTGGAACTGCCAGGGTGCCCAGGTGCCAGAGGAAGTGCCAGGGTACTACCCTGCCCTGTCCCTGGCCACCCGGGGTGATCTAATGGCCTCCAAAACCCACCGAGGTGCCCTCATTCTTGGTCCATGTTTGTGGAAACCAGTACTAATCGGCATCTGGTCGCAGGCACAGCCATTACCCAGGGTTAATGTGGTGTCGGGATATTTGTACGTGCCTAATGGCTCATTTAAATATCAATATCTGGATCACGCCCTCGTTGAGAGTCTGGTGACTCACGATCAGCCCGCTCAAAAGCCTGATTTAGGGCCCTCCTAGGATTAATCCATCACACCCGGCTCTGCGCTGGCCACAAGTTAGTGGCTGAATCATGCCCTGTAATAATATAGTAGTTGCTGCCAAATAATTGGGGCGGCACGGTAGCACAGTGGTCAGCACAGTTGCTTCGCAGCTCCAGAGTCCCAGGTTCAATTCCCCACGGGGTCACTGTCTGTGCGGAGTCTGCACGTCCTCCCCGTGTGTGCGTGGGTTTCCTCTGGGCACTCCGGTTTCCTCCCACAGTCCAAAGATGTGCAGGTTAGGTGGACTGGCCGTGATAAATTGCCCTTCGTGTCCAAAAAGGTTGGGTGGGGTTAATGGGTTACGGGGATAGGGTGGAGTCGTGGACTTAAGTGGGGTGCTCTTTGCAAGGGCCGCTGCAGACCCGATGGGCCAAATGGCCTCCTTCTGCTCTGTAAATTCTATGATAAGATCATTCATGCTGTGGGCGTGTCCCCAAATAGAATTTTGAAATAAAATCTTGGTGACATCGGTGTCCCTTTTAAAGCCGTTCAATGATTTTGCACTAACTGAGGGGCCCAGAAGAGTTGTGGAAAAGTAGCACTGGATAACACGATGAAGAGGTTGTCTGAATGTTGGCAGAGAATGCCACCAAGGGGAAGGATAGCAAGAAGGATGAACAGGTCAAATGAGAGTAAATGAGATGAGTGCAGGGAAGAGGAAAGAAGCCTAGTGGTTTGAAAAGAGCCATGATGGTGTGGTCAACCTTGTTAAAATTGTAGGAAAGTCGAGGAGGACAAGGATCAATAGTATACTGTGTGGGGGGGGGGGGCGGGGTGGGGGATTTTCTGGCCATTCTTGCCAGCGGGATCTTCCTGTCCGCCACCAGCGAACCGCACCACGGGTTTACATTTGCTGGAACCGTAAAGACCCATATTTACGGGTCGGGGGCGCAGAGACAGGAGAATTCCCAGCTCCGAGAACCTGACTTTTAACCATAGCTGACTGTATATCCATGCTCGGGGGGTGGGGGTGGGGGTGGGGGGGGGGGGGGGGGGGGGGGGGGGGATTGGGGGGAGTTGGATACAGAGCTGGGCCTACCAACCCCAGAGCGGGTGCGGAGGCTGTGTGGGATGCAAAGCAGGCTGGGCGGAAGGACCGTCTCTGTGCTCTGACACTGTCTTGAAAGAAATAAAACAAACAGCCCTAACCCCTCACCTGCCCATCTACTCGCTAAACACCATCCCTGCCAACAAAAGCCACTTCATGTCCACACACCCCCATGGCCCCTCATTCTCCCTATACCCCCTACACCCAGTAGGTCCTAAATTGCCTTTTCTTCAACTTAGTGCCAACCCATAATCTCCACTCACTATCATTTATCTTTAAGCCCTCTGTGCCAACTCACCTAGTATCATTTTGAATATACTTTGACAGCTGGACAGTTCTTTGGGCAGTTCTTTGATAGATTGACAGTTCTTTGACAACTGGACAGTTATTTGACAGTTCCTTGACGGCTTGACAGTTCCAATGAGTTTGCACATAAAAAGTCACGTTCACTTTTAACAATCCGAAAGGGTACCTTACCTCTCCCAAAGTTGGCCTGGGATCATGTTACCGTACCTCTCCCAAAGGACCATATTCAAAGGGGTACTTTTCCTCACCAAAGGGGTACCCTGGCTATCCAAGTGAATCCACTAAATTCAGAACACCAGGTTTCGCAATCCTGGCCTTCTATAATCCCACTTCACTGGGGGCTGACAGTGATTCAAATGGCCGGGTGCTCTGTAAACTGCCTATGCAGAAAATCCATCCCAACTCCAGTCCCATCACTGTAAAATGCAGCAGGCCATGTTCATAGGCTGGATTGTTTTGCCACAACGGAGATCCTCTCCGTCATAGAATCATCAAATCCCTACAGTGCAGAATGAGGCCATTCAGCCCATGTAATCCCATAACCTAACCTGCACATCCATGGACACTAAGGGACAATTTAGCACGGCCAATCCACCTAACCTGCACATCTTTGGACTGCGAGAGGAAACCACAGCACCCGGAGGAAACCCACGCAGACACAGGGAGAACATGTTCAACTGGAATTGAACTGGGCAAGCCAAAAAGTGGACCAGGGCAGTAGAGCAGTCTAACGTGGAATTTGTTTCTTGAGGAGAGGTTCCTTGACGGCTTGACAGTTCCAATGAAAGGAAACCAATGTTAGCATCTGCTAGCGTGTGGTTCAGGAAGAGAAACTGAATAATTGGGAGTTGTTTGGGGATGAGATTGAGGGAACATGGGCTGTGTGTCTGTTAGAAATGGGGTAGGGGAGGGGTGAAGCTACTGAAAGAACAATAAAGGTATGAGGTTCCAGGGCTAGAGTGGGTGGGTGACTGAGGGAGAATCTGCTGGAGTTGACGGCACAGATGGACAAATATAGAGCTGAGCTCTTCAGATTTCTTATTTAGGATCGAGGAAAGGCACTTACGGAGAAATTGACTCATGGAAGAAACAAACCCGTCTCTATCCTTTTCTCATAACTGCTACAATTTTCCACTACGCTGCCTTTCTTCTTCGTCTTCCACTCTTTTTTTCTCTCTGTCTCTTTTCCTCCCTCTCCACAAATAGATATAAGAGCAGAACTTCCAGCCTCCCTTCACCCCCCTGCCTTTTGAAAGCTTGGTCATTCTGCCATCCTCCCGTCTAAGAATTCAATAACATAAAACAAATTTAAATTGGTATCCTAGACTCGGGAGCTGATGTCGGAATTTAGTCAATCCCTGGGAGAGTATCTTTTATACATGAGGATTGTACAAAATGAAATTTACTACGCCATTGATTCATTTCATCAAAAATAAAACTATAAATAATGCGAGTGCTTTCTTAAAAACAAAATCCTCTTCAATTAACGTTCAGCTTCAATTCACAAAGTATTGACCTTGTTATGTCTGCAATTTTTATATATAAATTCGTCAGCAAAGCACATCATGGCCTTTAGTGTTGCTGATAAATGTAGCTATCATTGCAAACAACAGAAGCAATAGAACAAGCCTTGCTTTGTAAAGGGCAGCTGAGTCAGTTTGCAGAACTGCAGGATGTCCTTTGTTTAGCGTGGTGACCTCTTTTCTTGTGGACAATCAAAGTTTTATTCAATCTACCAATTGAGCTCTTGTGTCACATTAATGGGTGAAAGTAAAGAAATGCAGTTGTCTCTTTTCCTGAAACTGTCTGCGTCAATCTTCCCCGCCCTGTCTCACTTATTAGCTTTCTGTTTGTCCTCCATTCTCTTGATGTCTTCCTTCCCCGAATTTCTCCAGCTCTCGTGTGCTTGCTTTGTCGTCACCGCCTGCCTCTGCATCTTATTCCATTTCCCATGTTTTTATCTCCTTTATCCCTGCAAAAACAAAGCAGATATTTTTCAAAATAAATGGCTCAAATCCAGATGTAATTCATATTGAGATTCCTATGGCAACATTGGGAGCAATGTTGCGAAAGCCTTTTCAGCAAATGTACACATTATTCACTTTACCTGATCTTATCCCTCGATTGTTGAGAGTGGAGCATTGGCATTGAGCCCAGGAAAGCAGAGTTGTTTACCTTGAGAATGGAAAACCCACTGTTCTTTCAGGTCTAGCTTGTTCCACTTGGAACAGGTGGGAAGAGGCACAATGCTGGACCTTGTACCTGGGCTCCTACGTTCTTTCATGCACCCCTTGCACGTTTATACCTCCACTCTACTCCCACTGAATTCCCACTTGTTCAAAACTCCACCCCATGATCTGTTCTGCCTGAAGTCCTGCTCTGCTCCGCACCCCATCGCAATGTTTCCAGTAACTTTCGCAGTTCCACATTCCCCAGTGCACCATTGTCTTCTTCATTTAGCAATCCTTCTTTGTCCTCACCCTATTATAACTTTGCATCATGCTCCAAAGCTCTAACCCTGTCCATGCTGACCATCCGTCTGACACTGGGGTCTTGTTCTCTTCTATCAGAGCCTTTAACCTTTCCCTCTGGAACCTTTTTCCTAAACTCCGTACTTTGTCACCTGGTCTTCCCTATATTTCATCTCCTCGAAAACCTTTCTTTCCAACCGTATCTCAGTCGCCCTCATCTAAGTCCTCGACTTCGACGATTTGGCGTTTGGTTTTCACTTGTGAAGTGTTTTGAGATACTTGTTACATTAAAGAGCTATGTGAATACAAATTGCTCTTGGTTCTTGTATTTGGTTAGATCAAGCTAACCTTGTAACCTTTGAGAATCATTTCGCAAGGTTGGGACTTTTCTCCTTGGAAAGATGAAGGCCGAGAAGAGATTTGTTAGAGGTGTTCAAAATTGTGCGGGGGCTGGACAGAGGAGATAGGGAGAAACTGTTCCTGCCTGTAAAAGGATGGAGAGCGAGAGGGCACAGATTGAAAGTGACTTGCAAAAGAAGCAAATGCAATGTGAGAAAAAAAACATTTCCACACAGCGAGTGTTTGGGGTCTGGAATGCACTGTCTGAAAGTGTGGTGGAGGCAGGTTCAATCGAGGCATTCAAGAGGGAGTTGGATGATTATTTGAATAGAAACAATGTGCAGGGGCACGGGGAAAATGCACTAAGCCATGATGCTCATTTGGAGAGCCGGTGCAGACACGATGGGCCGAATGGCCTCCTTCTGCACCGTCACGATGCTGTGATATTGCATGATTCCCATGAACGGATTGGCCTGCTCAATAGAGACACTCAAATTGACAGCCAAGACACCCCTGGAACTGGTGCAAGTTTATTTTCTTCCTAATGACGCCCATTGTGTGGAGGATGCATAAAAGACTTTCAATTATACCATCAACACCAAGAGCAAAGCTCGAGGACTTTATTGACTCAGGCTCAATCACAATGCATGTTTCAATTTTAAAGCAAACTTCAGAATGAGTTAATCTGCCTCAGCCAACAGAAAATACAAAATGATTTACAGTTTCTCATGGGAGAGAGCAGAAGGTGTCAGGCTATGGAATCGTCTATCCTGACAGGCAGTCATTTTGGGATTTATTATACAGACAGAAACAGTATCTGTGTATTACTGACATGTTAAACCTGAAACAAATATATAGAAACCATCTCTTCAGGAATGGCAATCCCCTTTATGGATGGATCTCAAACAAATGTCAGGAATGGATGAGCTTTGTTGCGTGCGATAATCTGTTTCCTGTTGTTAACAATTCTACTTTGCCATTTTGAGGGCTGCACTCACTGAAACTCACAGCTATGACTTCCTGCATTTTTAATGAAAGATGAACATAGTTTCGGCAATTTATTAATAAACATTTTCCAAATTTATACACATCAATTTAACCTCCCCATTTGTCGTAAATGCTATATTTTATGCTCTCAGTCCTTTTCCCCATAAAATTAAATAATGTATTAATAACAGCAGGTGTTTATGGGATATAACTGGGTGCATTGAATAAAAACACTTCCAAACTGGTAGAGTTACTTCTAATGAACACATGCACCATTTGACACCACTTTACACTGTGACTGTGCTGCCATGTAGCACTTGCCAAACCAAACATTTAATTTCAACATTAGACTTGGCATACTTTCAGTCTAACCAACTGTGCTGTATTGTGTCACATTTACGCCGAGCTGTGCTACTTGCTCTGTTCTGTGACTCCCTAAAAGTCCACGTTTGCTCGTGAAATGTATAATTCCCCCAGACTTGCAATCAGCAAATGGATTGCGATCAAAAGTGCTGATCACCCAAGTTGTAGCAGGGCCTCCCCATCGCCTGCATTTCCCCTCATCTCCCATTAGCCACTGAAGTGAGCCAACAGAATCCATACTTAACATTGCACACTCAGATATCAGTGTTTCTGCTTCTTCAGTCCACATAAAGGGATGTTATAAACATGCCTTCTTTGCTTTTGGGATGGCCACTGCAATGGATCATTAACTTCCGGGTTAAGGCGGCACGTGTGTTCAATTGGCAAACAGGACCTCATTTGCATAAATTTATGAGGCTCCTGTCTGCCTCAGATGGGCCTCCCATATGCCTGGAAAATTAGACATTTTTAATTCAGGGGGTTAATTCACCCCTCCATTCAACTGAGCCCTGCCCCAGCCTGGTTTCTACCCAATTACAATTCCCACCAGTCCTTTATATGTACCAACTTCAATAAATGTTGTCGCACAGAAATATTTCTCACAAACATTGCGACAACCCTTCTGGCGGGGATTTTCTTCACCTGCATATATCCCACTCATATACCTCACAAATCCTTAGCAAAGGTTGATAGATCATGGAGTGAGATGAATTTTCTTCATGTTATTATGGCGTCGCAGGCTATAGGCAAGGGAAAAATCACAAAGGACTCCATCTTCATTGGTGGCAGAGTGGTAATGTCACTGGCTAGTAATCCAGAGGCCAAGGCTAGTCCTCTAAGGGAGATGGGTTCAAATCCTATCATGGCAGCTGGTGGAATATAAATTCAATTAATAAAATCTGGAATTAAAAGCTTGTCTGAGTAATGGGTAGCCTTTAGCACTGTGGGCTAAGACAGCTGGCTTGTAATGCAGAACAAGACCAGCACTGTGGGTTCAATTTCTGTTCCAGCCTCCCCAAACAGGTGCTGGAATGAGGTGACTAGGGGCTTTTCACAGTAAATTCATTAAAGCCTACTCGTGACAATAAATGATTATTATTATTAAAAACCCATCTGGGTTTACAACAGTGACTCTGCCATCCTTACCTGGTCTGGCCTTTGTCGTGTTAATCACCCTGGGGTAACACGGACTGCAACTGGATGCAGTTGTACTTGAAAGTAGACTCCAAACTTTGGTGTTGGTTCAATATGCTTTATTGAACTTGTTAAACGGTGCACAAGGTTCACTGTGGGTTTGACACATCTACTAATCTAAGCGTGCTTACTATAACTAACTAGACCAGACTAGCTCTGAGCCACGTGTAGAAGGTGACATCATGACAGCCTTCATGTGACTCCAGACCCACAGCAATGAGGTTGACTCTTAACTGCCCCTCTGGAATGGCCGGGTGAGACAATCAGTTGTATCAAATTGCTACTAATCCTAAAAGGACTGAAACTGAATAGACCACCTCAGTGCAAGGGGGGGGGGGGGGGGGGGCAATAAATGCTGATGCCCGTTATCCCATGAAATAATAAAAATTATTTTTTCAATCATCGAAGGACCCTGTTAAAAGTACATGTGGATTGATGTGGACGAACAGTAGGGAAGCAACTCCTGGTATATTCATTAAGGTTGGCCCCTCAAACAAATATCACAAGAACAGATTATTTGCTGATTGCCGCATTGTTATTTGTGGGGGCTCGCTGTGTGGAGCTTGGCTGCTGTGTTTCCCACATTACCACAGTCGCTATGCACCAGAAGCATTTCATTGGCTGTGGGGTGCATTGGGACATCCTGAGGTTGCGATAGGCATTATATAAATGTGAGCCTTTCGATCTTTAGCCATATTCCATAATGAGCTGTCACCTTTAATGAGCACAGTAAGAAGTCTTACAACACCAGGTTAAAGTCCAACATGTTTGTTTCAAACACTAGCTTTGGGAGCACTGCTCCTTCCTTGACCTGTTGGGCTTTAACCTGGTGTTGTAAGACTTCTTACTGTGCACACCCCAGACCAACGCCGGCAACTCCACATCACCTTTAATGAGAGGAAAGTAAAAGAAGGCAATTGTAGAGAACAGAGTGCTAAAAATAATTTTGTGATGCTTTCAGCACCGGGCAGGCAAAGTTAAGTAGAATAGTTCCAGATTCTTTGAATGCCACTCTATTGCACGAAGAATGTGAGTCGGCGTTCCTTGAATTGAACTGGGAATATCAGGGACTGGATTCTGCGATCCCCCGGTCACATGTTTCTTGAGTTAGCTGTCAGCACCTGGTGACAGACTATTGACCAGAATAACT
The DNA here is from genome assembly GCF_902713615.1 of Scyliorhinus canicula. Lineage (NCBI taxonomy): Eukaryota > Metazoa > Chordata > Chondrichthyes > Carcharhiniformes > Scyliorhinidae > Scyliorhinus > Scyliorhinus canicula. The sequence goes on from NC_052155.1 coordinate 178,758,838, forward strand.
AGCTATGGAAACAGACGGAAGTCTGCCTTTTGCACCACTAGGTGCCGGAAGAGAATTGGAATTGGAATTATAAAACACTAGTTTGGACTCTGCAACACTGGAGCGAGGAGGCTTTCAAAAGAGAATTCGATAATTATCTGAAAACCAAATAAATTGAAGTGCATGGAAAACAATAGTAGTTTTAAGGGGTTTATATTTGCATTGGCAAACAAGAGAAATGAGGTATAGTTTTAAGTAGGTTTTATTTAATGTTCCTGCGCCTGGGAGGATAAACCTATACTTAGATTCATGCTGGACTAAGATGTTTGTATGTGTGGGGGTTGGTTTCAATTCCAACTGTGATTCTATTGTGCTTGGAGAGGGCCCCGGCATGAAGAGTAAATCAACCAGCAGTGGTTGCTTAGGAACTGGGCCTTGTAAGGTAGAGAAGCACTTCAGGTTTAGTTTAGCTAACTTGATTGCAGTTGGAGATAGGTAGCGAGATAGAAGGCAGCTCTCACAGTTCTGCTAGAAGCATGGGTTTTACAAGGCTAAAGAGGGAACATCTCGCTCAGCCTTGCTAGAAGAAAAGCCAGCCTATGGAGTAATGATTAAGAAAACAGATGGCGGAAATCTGAAGTCCAAATAGTTAAGGAAACTTGAGAAGTGAAGAGAAGTTTCCAAGAAATCTGCAGTTAATGGAACAGAGGAAACTGGTAACGAGAACAGATTACTGTTCAGTAAAGCCACAGAGAGTTGAAAAGGCATTGGGTCGTGAGAGGCCAGAAAGATATCTGCAGTAGTGCTAAGGTTGGTGAGAAATTACTAGTTTGGGAGACATTATTTGCAATAATTATGGAAATCGGTCGCTGGACCTTGGAGTTTGTGTAAAAATCTTTAAGACAAAGGGAACCTGAAGAGAGAGGGTGTAAAACCTGAAAGTGAAACCTTGATGGAAGCAGCTGAGGGAAAGCATAATTAAATGTAAGATTTGAAAATGGAATTTGAAATCACTCGTGTGGAAGCCGGAGTTCAGTGAGATAAGGAGCGGAATTCTTTGGAAACCGGCAGGACGGGCAATTCCGATGCGAAGGAGTGGCGTGAACCACTCCGGCGTCGGGCTGCCCCGGAGGTGTGGAATCCTCCGCACCTTCAGGGGTGGGCCAGCGCCGGAGTGGTTTGCGCAGCGCCAGCCGCTGCAGAAGGGGCTTGGCGCCATGCCGAAGGGCCTGTGCCGGCTGGCGCAAATTGGCGCATCTGCGGGAGTGCCAGAGTGTGCTGGCATCATTCCAGCGCATGCGCAGGGAAGTTCATCTCCACGCCGGCCATCGTGGACCATTACACCAGCCGGTGTGGAGGAATAGTGCCCCCACGGCACAGGCCCGCCCGCGGATCGGTGGGCTCTGACCGCGGGCCAGGCCACCATGGGGGGCACCCTCCAGGGCCAGATCCCCCCGCGCCCCCCCCCCCCGACAACCCCGGAGGCCGCCCGCTGAGCCAGGTGCTGCCAGTAAATACCTGTCGTACCATACGCCGGCGGGACCCGCCGAAAACCGGCGGCCACTCGGCCAATCGCGGGCCGGAGAATCGCCGGGGGGGGCACTGCCAATGGCCCCCGACCGGCGCGGCACGATTCCCACTCCTGCCAAATCCCTGGCGCCCGAGAATTCGGCAGCCGGCGGGGGCAGGATTCACGCAGCCCCCCCCCCCCCCGGCGATTCTCCGGCCCGGCGGGGGGTCAGAGAATCCCGCCCCCCCCCCCCGGCGATTCTCCGGCCCGGCGGGGGTCAGAGAATCCCGCCCAAGGTGCCTCACAGTATAAGAATCAACTTGGGGGATTTTGAGGAGAATCCACAGACATTCACTTCGGTTCAGAGAGGAGTGCGTCTTACCAGTCATCTTGTGTGCTGAAGAGGGACTTTGTGTTAATCAGACCATTGGAGCTTAAAAATGTACTTTGTAATCTGTGTTAATCCTAAAACCTGTGTGTAATTGTAAAGGAGTATTGTACTATAATCCAATTTTTTCATGTTTAAGAAATGTGTCTTTCTTGCTGTTAATGCTAATTAGTGGTCTTGGGATTCTATTCCTTCATGTTTAATTAAAAAAAATAAAAGTTACGGCCATTTGACCCAGACTTCCATTCTGGAATCTTCCCGTCCAGTTAAAACATCAACTGGGATCACAACAGCAGGAAATTCAGGGAAAGGCTGGAGAAGTTGGATCGGTTGAGTCGATGTTGCGGGGAGGTGACACCTACATGATGGGCTGAACGGCCTCCTTCTGTGCTGGAAACAATCCATGAATCGAAGTGCTGGAAATGATCTTTTTGCTTCCGTTTAGTGATCGACTTAATTAAAGGTTAACGGCAGACCCTAACCCACCGCAGGTGGCAATCTGACGGGATTGAGTGGATTCCATCCAATAATATTCTCCACCGATTTTTTTCATTTATTCGTTCAGGGGATGTGGGTGTCCCTGGCCAGGGCAGCTCATCCCTTGACTCAGTGGCTTCCGCTGCCATTTCAGAAGGCATTTCTTTAAGAGTTAGCCGCATTGATCTGGTTTCCTCTGCTAAAGGAAATTAGTAAACCAGGTGGGTTTTTATGACAATTGTTTCATGATAACCATCAGATGTCTAGCTCCAGATTTTTATTGAATTCAAATTTCGACATCTGTCATGGAGTGATTCAAGCCTCGGTTCCCCAGTGCACGATACCAACGCCTCCCCTGATTCTGATGGAGAGGGCAACTGGGCAACCTGCAAATCCAGCATTTTTCCAGGTCCCAACAGTTTCCCAGCAGATAGATTTGTTTATAACTGCCCTCTACGGTTTCAACGTCCCTTAACCCTTCAGCATTCCATAAATGCACGCAGAAAGCTACAGAGGAAGTCAGCTACTCTATGAATAAACAGGATGCCTCAATGGAAACACAGTGATGTGTAATTTTACAGTAAACCTGCTGGGAAATAAAACACCGAGGAGGCCATATGCACAGCAGAGAAACAGAATGTTTAAACAATAGCAGTAAGAAACGCAGATATGAACGACAAAAAATGTATTCAATTTCACCAGCCTGCCTGAATGGTGACAAGCCTCTCTTCCCTCCCTCCCTTTCCCATTCTGCACATCCGAGCTCACAGGACTAGTTTCACAAGTCAGTCTAATGCATTCACTCTGCCAGTTGGAGAACTACAAAGGCAAAAAAATGCGGCGTCTGTCAGACAGAAGGTGTACTGATGTGTTTTAATAGCTCTTTCTTAGCACTCAGTGCAATGTGATAATAGTTCTGGAGCTGTGCCTGTTGTCCTTGTAACTGCTGCTGTAGATTTCTGATGGGAGCGCAGCAGCAGCGATCTCCGATGCGTTTTGATCTGGGTCTGAAATTGCTCTTTCGAGCCCATTTTTTTCATTCCTTGCCGCGGCTGCGAGGGAGCTCTCAGCTTCCTGACAGCGAGACAGTCCATCAACACCCTCCGCCGAATCCACCTGCACCTCTCTCACAGCCACCTTGGCAGAATCACGCCACATCAATCTGTCATCACACGGCCATCTTTGCAGCACAAAGTCAAGCTTCCTGCCGCTCTTTGCTAAACCGTGTGTGTGTGTGTGCACGACAGCTCTTGAATCCATCTAAAGGCGTCAGGCTTTCCAGATTTTCCCCAATCGCACAGCTGCTACCACAGCTTCCAACATCCTCGGTAGATGTGGAAGGTAGGCTCCCACGCATTTTCCCAGGAAATAAATTTGCTCCAACAGCGATAGGTTCTGGAGAAGCATTTTTCGCAGTTGCACAAAAAAAATTGATCGTCGCTGCTGCCATGAATTAAAATCAATTTGCCTCGTTCCCTCTTCCTCAAATCAGTTGGTTCTTCATTAGCAATGGAAGCATTTTTGACAACGTTAAATGTATCTATCAGATTTTCTGGTGTTCTGTCCTATTTTAACGTTCTGAGACTTTGTTCCGATTCCTTGGTGGTGTTGGCCAGGCCAAGGGAGGCCAGACAATCCAGGTTCATGCGGTCTGTAATAAAGACAGAAAATTCTGGATGTGCTCAGCAGGTCTGGCAGCATCTGTGGAGAGAGAAACAGAGTTAATGTTTCGAGTCTGTGTGACTCTTCGGAGCTGAAGAGAGGTGGAAATGTGATGAATTATACAGTTGGGAGGGGGGCGGGGGAGAATGTGTGAGAGAATAGCAGGTGATGGATGTTTGGGGGCTAAGAAGAGATTGACATGCACACAAGACAACGGGAGCGATGTGTCTAATCAGGAGATGAGGTGTTATTCCTCCAGTTTGCATGATTGACCGTGGTAGGACCCCATGGTTGACACGACACTCGGCCAGGTATGACCCATTTCCTGCACTTCTGCCGGCACCCCTTCCTTTCCCTCCCAGGATGCAGTCCCCTTTTGTCCTCCCTTTTCACCCCGCCAGTCTCCACATTCAAAGGATCATCCTTTGCAATTTCCCCCAATTCCACCATAATGCCACCACGGAACACATCTACCCCTCACCCCCTCCACCCCCCCTCAGCATTCGGCAGGGACCACACCCTCCGTGGCACCCTGGTCCACTCCTCCTTCACCCCCCAACTCTTCAGCCCCTTCCCACCGCACCTTCCCTTGCAATTGCACGGGGGGGGGGGGGGGGGGGGGGGCAGGATTCTCCAGGCTGCCAGCCACGTGTTTCTTGGCCGCACGCCGTTCGCTGGCGGTTGGGTTCTAGCGGCTCACTGCTTGCCAATGATATTTCCAATTCTAACCACCCAATGTCACTGGGAAACCAAGAGTAGGGGTGCGCTGCTGGTGGGAATAGTGAATCGCAATGACTGCAGAATTCCGGCCTCGGTAACCACCTTGCAGAACACCTTCGCTCAGTCCGTAAGCATGACCTCAACCTTCCGGTCGCTTGCCATTTCAACTCGGCATCTTGCTCTCATGCCCTCATGTCCGTCCTTGGCCTGCTGTAATGCCCAGCACAAACTTGAGGAGCAGCAACTCATCTTCCGATTTACAGCCTTCTGGACTTAACGTTGAGTTCAACAAACTAATCCGTGAACTTTCTCCTCCACCGTGATCTTCTTATTTGCTTGTCCTGTCGCAAACCTATTTTCCCGCCGCCAATCACCCGCACCACCCCCCCCCCCCCCCTCCCCCAACAACCCAACCCTCACAGGACCATCTGTCACTTGTTCTTCAGTTTTGCTTTCACTGAGCAATGACCTTTGATCTCCTATTAGCGCACACTGCTATCTTACCTTTATGCCACTAGCTGCACTTTCTCTAGTCCTTAATGCTACATCAACACTCCCTTTGTCTTGTGTCCATGTCAATCTGTCCTCAGCTCCCATCTATCCCTGATGTGCTACTCTGCTACACCTTCACCACCAAACCCTCCCCCACCAATTCTCTAATCTATCGTATATGGGCAGCACGATGGCACAGTGGTTAGCACTGCTGCCTTACAGCTCCAGTGACCCAAGTTTGATTCTGGCTTTAGATGACTATCTGTGTGGAGTTTGCATGTTCTCCCCATGTCTGCGTAGGTTTCCTCTGGGTGCTCCGGTCCAAAGATGTGCAGTTTAGGTGGATTGGCCATGAACAATGCGCGGGGTTATGGGTATAGGGTGGGGGAGTGGGCTTAGATAGAGTGCTCTTTTGGAGGGTCAGTACAGATTAATTGGGCCGAATGGCTTCCTTCTATACTGTAGGAATTCTGTGGATATCCACTCTCTTCAGTTAGAAAGAATAATCATACGGACTCGAAAGTTTAATTCTGTTTCTCGCTCCACAGATGATGCCAGACTTGATGAGTTTATCCAGAATTTTCTGTTTTTATTTCACATTTCCAGCATCTACAGTATTTTGCTTTTATTCAATCGATCTCAGTTATTTTGACTTAACTCTTCCGACATTGCTATCTTCCTTGAAACTGAGGACCACACAGATAATTTGTTGCTTCACTTGTCTGTCAAAGAATCCCTGTGGGGGTGGGGGGGTCTCCTTATTTAAGAGGTCTCTATGAGGGGTGTCTCCTTATTTAAGGGGTTTCTGTGGGTGTCATTTTATTTAGGGCGTCTCCCATGAGAGGCCAGTGGGGGAGAGGAGGGAGGGTCGGTTCACCCCATACTGGGGGGAAAGGGGGTCTGGGGGTGACCAAATCCTGGATCGGGGGAGGGGGTGGGCGTGGCTGAATTGCACTGTGCAGGTGTTTGGGGGGGGGGGTGAATAGCGTTGTGTGGTGGCCCAGCTGTGGGACCCCGCTATCGGGCCGCCTGCTCAAAATGGCTGCCTGATAGCGGGATTCCTTCGGGAATACTTTTTGGTCCTCATAGCAAGGCAAAGGATTGAGAATTGCTTCCTGGGAGCGCAAATCAGGTACAACTCAGCTCCGGCGGGAGAAAATAGTGTCCCAAACGGAGAAGCCTGACCTTCAACTTCAGACCAAGCACTCAGTCCTGCTGTTACTTTCACAGTCTGTCTTCGATTGTAAACAATATCATTGCCTAACCCTTCATTAACAAATACATTTAAATGATAATTTCACACCTTTCATGTCATTTTCCATTAATCTCGGAAGATGTTCCGAAAGTTGTTTTTACACTTTGGCCTCATAGCTCAATTAGCTCAAACACAAATGAAGCTTCATCCGGTGATTTTCGTTTTGCTTCATAAATTATTAAGGCTCTGAATTGAAAATCACCGGACCATGAGCATTGCTTATCAAGTAAATTTTTAGCAACTTCTGATAGCACAGTGGTTAGCACTGTTGCTTCACAGCGCCAGGTTCCCAGGTTCGATTCCCGGCTTGGGTCACTGTCTGTGCAGAGTCTGTACATTCTTCCCGTGTCTGCGCGTGTTTCCTCCGAGTGCTCCGGTTTCCTCTCACAAGTCCCAAAAGATGTGCTGTTAGGTCATTTGGACATTCTGAATTCTCTCTCTGTGTACCCGAAAAGGTGCTGGAATGTGGCAACTAGGGGTTTTTCACAGTTACTTCATTGCAGTGTTAATGTAAGCCGACTTGTGAGATTAAAGATTCTTTTTTTAAAAATCAAAAAGACAGTCATAGTTCAAGGAAAGGGGCAAAAGGTCAAAAGTTCTCTTCTAGTTCTAGACACACCTAAACTAAACATTGATATACAATGGGAAACTCAAATTGCTGAAAATACAGCAAATAGAACATAGAACAGTACAGCACAGAACAGGCCCTTCGGCCCTCGATGTTGTGCCAAGCAATGATCACCCTACTCAAACCCACGCATTTACCCTATACCCGTAACCCAACAACCCCCCCTCCCCCCTTAACCTTACTTTTTAGGACACTACGGGCAATTTAGCATGGCCAATCCACCTAACCCGCACATCTTTGGACTGTGGGAGGAAACAGGAGCACCCGGAGGAAACCCACGCAGACACGGGTAGGACGTGCAAACTCCGCACAGACAGTGACCCTGATCGTTAAAGTAATCCAGGTTAAAAACATTCATGAGTCGACTTTAGCCTTTCATGACCAGTGTGGCCCTGACGTTTCCCTGCCCCCTGAGATCTCAACTCGCCAGTCAGGCAGGCAAGGACCTACTTTATGTTCAAGGGTGGAATTGAATACCCTCCTCCGTGGTGAGTTTGGTGGCAGGGTTGCGGGGGGGGGGGGGGGGCATTTAACTATGCTGGAGAGCTCCAGGTTGGAACACCCACAGCAGCCTCCTCTCCTGCTCCCCCGCCGCCCCCCCCCCCCCCCCCCCCCCACCACCAATTTAGTCCGGTCACTGGTGCTGCAATACGTGTTCAGCTGAAAGAAAATCGCGTGGGCCCAACTCTACAGCAGAGCCTTGAGATAGGGAGGCCAATAGGGATCCCTTATGGGTCAAGAAGAATAGGTATGCTCCGCCAGGCCCCAATAGGATTCCTGGGGCCTGCCTGATCCCAAATGACCTGCCCCTCCCAGCACCAGCATCATTTATGGAGAGCCTCTACTCCAGAATTGACTGCATGCCGGGCAAGTTCTTTTTGGGTCCCTGGTGTCTTCAGGCTCATGTGCCAATTTCTGTTCCCTCTGACCCTGACCTGTACTGGCCCTGACCAAAACCTTGTAGCATGTGAACAAGGTCGAAAGTTAAAACAGTCGAGGAGACAGCGTAAATTCTCCATGTGTGTTTTCTTCTTGCTTGATCTGCACTCCACCAGTAGCACAATGGTTAGCCCTGTTGCTTCACAGCCCAAGGGTGCCGGGTTCAATTCCCACTTGGGTCACTGAATGTGCGGAGTCTGCACATTCTCCCTGTGTGTGCGTGGTTTCGTCCGGGGGCTCCGATTTCTATCCACAAGTCGCGAAAGACGTGCTGTTAGGTAATTTGGACATTCTGAGCTCTCCCTCTGTGTACCCGAACAGGCGCCGGAATCTGGCAACTGGGGGATTTTCACAGTAACCTCACTGCAGTGTTGATGTACGCCTACTTGCAACAATAAAGGTTATTATTATTATTTCCTTTCCCGAATGTGCGCTGAGTTAAAACACGCCCTTTAGGTCCAGGTCTTCTTTGACCTGCTCCTCAATGTAACCCTTGACAGTCTGGGCTTCCCTCTATAGTATGCCCTGTGGTGCGGACAGTGTAATTCCTCAATGGTTCTGGATGGATGTCTGGAGTTTCCACGTTCTCCCCGTGTCTGGGTGGGTTTCCTCTGGGTGCTCCGGTTTCCTCCCACAACCCAACATGCGTAAGTATTGTGTGCATACACAACTGTGTGCGACTGTCTGGATATGCCATTAGAAATTTTCCTCTCTATCATTTCTACATGGTTGCATGTGTGTGAAAAGGTCAGGATTCTTTTCAAACAAATCCTTGAACAACTTCCAGGAAGCAATGAAGATTCACTCCCATGTTTAATTTCCAAACTTCTGGTACTGATGCGGCAGACTAAATGACTAAACTAGTAATGAAGAGTCATGCCTTCAACTCCCAAGACCATAAACTCGAGAACCTCCCTCCCGAAACTTCTTCACCTCTCTTTCCTCCTTTTACCCTCATTAAAATTTATCTTTTTGGCTAACTTTTCTAATATCTCCTCATGTGACTTGGGGTCAAATGTTGCTCTTCTCAAGGGCCTTGGAGTGTTTTATTATGTCAGAGGTGCTTTATAATACAAAATCTTGCTCTTGTTGTCACCTCACCCTCTTGCCCCACAGTAATCCTGTCTGTGTCGCATTTCAGGCAAATGTATCTTTATATTAAACAATGAAACCTCCGGATTCTTCTCTCAAGAAGACAAGAATGGGACAAAATAAAATTCAGGCAATTCAGGTGCGGCACGGTGGCACAGTGGTTAGCATTGCTGCCTCATAGCGTCAAGGACACGGGTTCAATTCTGGCCTTGGGTGACCGTCTGTGTGGAGTTTCCACATTCTCCCCGTGTCTGCGTGGGTTTCCTCCAGGTGCTCTGGTTTCCTCCCATAATCCAAAGATGTGCAGATGAGGTGGATTGGCCGTGGTAAATTGCCCCTTAGAACATAGAACATAGAACAGTACAGCACAGAACAGGCCCTTCGGCCCTCAATGTTGTGCCAAGCCATGATCACCCTACTCAAACCCACGTATCCACCCTATACCCGTAACCCAACAACCCCCCCCTTAACCTTACTTTTTTTTTTATTAGGACACTACAGGCAATTTAGCATGGCCAATCCACCTAACCCGCACATCTTTGGACTGTGGGAGCAAACCGGAGCACCCGGAGGAAACCCACGCACACAGGGGGAGGACGTGCAGACTCCACACAGACAGTGACCCAGCCGGGACTCGAACCTGGGACCCTGGAGCTGTGAAGCATTTATGCTAACCACCATGCTACCCTGCTGCCTTAGTGTCCTAAGATGTCTAGGTTAGGTTAAGGGGTTATTGGGATAAGGCGGGGGAGTGGGCTTGGGTGGGTTGCTCTTTGAGAGGGTTGGTGCAAACCCGATGGGCCGAATGGCCGCCTTCTGTACTGTCGGGGTTCTATGTCCAACAGTCATCATTTTATGCAGAGGGAGAATATTTTGAGTAAACACAAATTTAAATGTAACATTTCCAGGTAATGCAGCAAATTAACCCAAGAAGCATTGTTTGTGAATAGTGACCACACAACGTACTTTTAGCAGAAGAATCGATGTTGCTTGCTCGGGGCACAAACATGGCTAAAAGGTTCAATCCTCTCCAAATAAGCACCTTCAGCCAAGTTCTGAAGAAATAAATACAGCCCTTCTCCTGAAATTAATCTGATCCCCAAATCACCAGACCCAAACCTTGGCAGATTTGAATCTCAACCCTGTATTTAAGTGTAATCCCCCATCTTCATTCATGCAGTTATGTTTATCTACCGTACAGCAATCTGCTATTAGAGTCTCTGCTGTCAGGAGCAAAGCAGCAGGAAATGGCCAATGCTTTTCAAATGCAGGATAATGCAATTCCCTGTATCTAATGTGACCCCCACTGTCTCCTCTCAATAAATTACACATGGGATAATAGATAGCTGCCAGTGACTTGCCAGGCTGTAATTCAATCAATGGGTTCTGATCATATCATAAACCACCAGAGCAAAACGCAAACAGGTTAAAAACATCAGCAGGTCCTCCTATGATTGAATTGCAGTCTCACACTCACTGCCACCCATTTGCTGTTGTATATAATGCATATTTCTGTTGTGCAATGTGCACTTGGAGCCTGAGTACGCGGTAAAGAAGGCAATTAATACGGTTGCGATATATATTCATAGGGAGTAAGGGCGGAGAGTTTTTAGCATCAGCTGTACTCGGATTTCTGCTGTTCATCTTGTGGATAGTTTACTCGAGGATCGTTAGCAATGATCAGTGCAGTCATCTCTGAAAACATCCTCCATCCACCTCAGCTGAACAGTATAATATGCACAGACCGGCTTTGCTGAATCCACAGATGAACTGACAATGGTGATTTTCATTAGAAATATCAGTGACAAAACATAACATGACACACACACCTGAGCTGTGCATATACACGTCTATACACCTGTGATGGCAGGACGTGAGTCAGCAGTTTCTAGAGACAGCATAAAAAGCAAACAGATTGCTGCCCTCGTGGTATTGCGCAGTCCGCAGGGTAATGAATCATTTCAACTGCAGAGAGCAAGTCGAAGAGAGCTGGCGCGTCGGTTTCCATGATTTTATTTGCGGCGATTGCCACATGATGATCATTTAGCTTTATCTTTAACAGAAACAGAAAACGCTGGACAATCTCAGCACGTCTGACAGCGTCTGTGGAGAGAGAAGGGAGTTAACGTTTCGAGCCTGGATGACACTGGAGAGGACTGGAAATAGGGTCAGATTTATACTGTTGTGGGGGAGGGTGTTGGGGGGGGGGGGGGGGGGGGGGGGGAGCAAGGAGCAATGGGGCTGGAGTTTACCTTTATCTTTAAGTTTGGCTTCATGAGTTTTTGTTCCTTCTTGGGATGTCGACAACATTGGCTGGGCCAACACTTGTCACCCATCCCTAATTGCCCTCAAACTGAGTGGCCTCGCTCGGCCATTCCGGAGGGCAGTTAAGCGTCGACTGCATTGCTGTAGGCCTGGAGTCACGGCCGATATCCCGCCCTGAAAGACATTAGTGAACCAGACGGGATTTTACGACAATCGATGATAGCTTCATGGTCAACTTTACTGAGGGCAGCTTTTATATTCCAGATTGCCGTGGGCAGCACGGTAGCATGGTGGTTAGCATAAATGCTTCACAGCTCCAGGGTCCCAGGTTCGATTCCCGGCTTGGGTCACTGTCTGTGCGGAGTCTGCACGTCCTCCCCGTGTGTGCGTGGGTTTCCTCCGGGTGCTCCGGTTTCCTCCCACAGTCCAAAGATGTGCGGGTTAGGTGGATTGGCCATGCTAAATTGCCCGTAGTGTCCTAATAAAGTAAGGTTAAGGGGGGGGTTGTTGGGTTACGGGTATAGGGTGGTTACGTGGGTTTGAGTAGGGTGATCATGGCTCGGCACAACATCGAGGGCCGAAGGGCCTGTTCTGTGCTGTACTGTTCTATATTTAGTGGGCGGGATCCTCCAGCCTCCAGCCATGCGTTTCCCGGTGGTGGGATTCTCTACTCCCAATGAAGAATTCCCATTGAAGCCACCCACGCGGAGTGCATTGTTGGCGGGACCAGGGAATTCCGCCGCCGGAGAACGGCCAGAGAATTATGGCCACTAATTGAATTTAAATTTGAGGTGGGATTTGAACCCGTGTCCCCAGAGCATTACCCACTGTGCCACCATCGACCTCATATCAATTGAACGAGACATTGAATAAGAACATAATAACACAAAATTACACAAAAGGATGGCAGCACTATAATATCCTAACCAGACCACACTCTCCCTGGGAACACCTCGATTAAATCTTTGGACACCACAACACTGCAAGGAACAGTTGCCTGTTGGTGGAATGTGGCCAACGTGCCAAGTTACATGAAAGACTTGTATTTTCCAAACACCTTTCCTAACCGCAGGATGTCCCTATGTGTTTTCCAGCCAATGAAGTTGTATTACCAATTCTGCCCCACTCACTGACAGACTGGTGTTGCTGTGATAGTCAGGTAACCCTACAATTCTAATGGACCTGACTATCAATCGGGGTCTTTGGGCTGACACAGTTTATTGGAGGATGCAAGGACATGTTGAGCTGTTGAACATGACTAGTTAAGGCAGGGAAACAGGGATCATCCAGGCAAAGCACTCCTCAAGGGGCTCACGCCATCCTCTCTCATCAGTGCCACCTCCTTCAGTATGGTCCTTGCCCAAAGGTGGCGTCATGTGCAGTTCTAGAAGCAAAGGAAAGCTCCGCAGAAGGCAGAAAATCACATATCGGACCCCGGGCTATAAATTCAACATTGTTTCACCAGCTTTCTAAGCTTAAAACATGTACAATAATCACCAATTTACCAGGATGGAGGTCCATGCCCAATAGGATGTTCTGGTCACTGCCAGGTTGGTCAGGCCTTGTTTTGACAGCTGCTTAAAGTAAGTCCAGGCCTGTGTTCAATATGAAAGTGAGGTTCCTGTGCACCAGCATGGACTCAATGGGTTGAATGGCCTCCTGTTGTGCTATAATGACTCAATAACTTGATGACCATCCAGATTGATTCACCTTACTGCATTTAAACAAGTTGCCGATTGTAATCAATCATAGCATTTACAGTGCAGAAGGAGGCCATTTGGCCCATCGAGTCTGCACCGGTCCTTGGAAAAAGCACCCTAGTTAAGCTCACATCTCCACTCTATTCCCGTAACCCAACCTAACCTTTTGGACATTAAGGGGCAATTTATCACGGCCAATCCACCTAACTTGCACATCTTTGGACTATGGGAGAAAAGCGGAGCAACCCACGCAATCCGTGGAAGAAAGTGCAACTCCACACAGTCACCCAAGGCCGGAATTGAACCTGGAACCCTGGAGCTGTGAGGCAGCAGTGCTAACCACTGTGCCGCCCTTAATGGGTAATGGGAATGTTCTGATTAGAATTGGCTGGCTCGTGCCGCAGCCATTTAACTGCTGTTATGCTAGTAATTGGTTTGAGGTAGGCCTTCCATCCCATTGAAGAGGAAGTCCCGCTTCCATCCAATCAAATGTTTAACAGCTCTCTTGCTCCAGTAGCTCCACCAGGAGTGGTGGCCTTTGCTGGCACTGCAGCCAGTCCCGAAGAAGGGAAGTGTTGGAGCACAGATTTATGGGTGAGCCCAGAGTCTCACTGGGGCAGGGTCAGCATGCCTCAGCAAAGTGGGGTGGTTGGATGGGTTTGATGGGATAGGGGGAGCGGAAACACAGGGAGAACCTTGGGTGTCCTGATGAGCGCAGAGATCCCAAAAAGGAGGAACAAACCCAAGCCTGAACCTTGGGTTAGAGAATTGGTGCCAGCCTACCGGGCCACGGGAAACCCCCAGCAGCAGTGGGTTGAGGCCCTTGCAAACCCATTAACAAGCCACTTAATTGCCTCCAATGACACATGGGCCTCTCGACGCCAGTCCCGATGCCGGGAGTGGGGGGAAGCAGGTTGGAGGCAGGTTGGTGATAGGAAAAGAGGTACATGTAAAAGAGGTACATGTTGTCGAAGCTTTTCATCTTGCACTCAACAGACCAAAGGCAAGAATGCCATTTTTCAAACAATCACAATTTATGCTACAGGAGAAAAGGGTTCTGATTGGTTGGCAGGCCAACTCTGATTGGCTAAAAAGTTACCATGGAGAAAGCAATGGGACTATAGGGTCGACAATTTCCTGATAAATTCAAAAAAGGCGCAAGGCTTGAATGTATTTCATTTGCTGACTTGCTTGCAGAGAACAGCTCCCTCTCTATTAAGGTATACCTCACCTCGTAAGTGGAAATGAGCCATGTTGTGAGATTGACTGATTATCTTAAATTGGGTTGTTAGTGTAGCTATTAGCACACTCAAGCTTGCTCAGCAAGTGCTGCCAAACTCAAAACTTAAGATGTCGGCCCTCGTACTGTCAGGTATTGATAAGATCATGTAAAAAAAAAGCAGGAAATTGCAGTTGACAATCTGTCGTGTCTGACGAGGCTACATTTGTGTGACAAGAGCTGTATTGCATCAACCAATCTCTCTCAGTCATTTGTCTCAAGGCCCAATATTCAGTAGCCGACCACCAGAAACACATAAAAAGGCAACTGTGTCTCCTCAGAGATGATTCCTTCTTACAGGCCGGATTAACAGGAGGTTCCTTCATTCCCTCCTTCTATACGAATAGGAGGAAGACAGAGGGTGGGATTTTCTGTTTCCCGACATCGATATCAAAATCGGCGATCGGGCTGAGAATCGATTCCGACGCCGGAATTGGGGACGGCGCTGGTTGTATGCCGGTTTGCAAGCCTCCACCCCCTTCAAACCATCATCATCATGACACGTGCTGCGTGCCGTCGCATACCTTTGCCGTCTCATCGGCTGGCCCACCCGCGATGCTCCGCCCCCGAGTTACCTACGGCGCGGGACATGTGTCCTCAAAAAAATCGAGAATCCGGCCACACTCGGCCGGGATCCCTGCCGCTCGCCGGGGGAGGGGGGGGGGGCTTCAGTGAGGGCCCGAGGGACTGTTGGGGTTGGCCAATGGGGTGGGCTGTGGGCGGGTCGGGTCTGTGCACAGCTGGCGCCATGTTGCACGGCATGACCGCCGCAGGTCGAAGCCGTACGCATGCGCGGCCTGGGACCCGCCCATTCTCCGGCTGTTTTCGGCGGCGGGAAGCGGGATTTTAAGTCGCCGCCACTGCTGGCCCTTCACCGGAATTGGTGAGGGGTCCGTGCAGATTTTTTACGCATAGACCTCCCGCGCATACTCCATTTGAGCCGGCACTTAGCCGCAGGAACGGAGAATCCATCCCAGAAAGCCAACATTACTATGAACTGTTGGCATAGCAACCATTTCACTCAGTGGGATCTAGGCAAGGCTCAATGTTCCTCTGCGGCACAGTGGGATGTGTTACTCTATTAAAGGCACTACACGAATGCAGGTTGAGGCCGTTGTTCAGGGTTTGGGGTTGGGCAAGACGTGAACGGAGTAGGGGGAGGAACACCCTTGTGAGGGGTGAGAGGAAAGCGAATGATGTGACGTTAAGTTTGACTCGATCACGGACAGCTAAAGAAGGGTTCAACAGAGCAGGGGGAGACGGGCAGCCCATGGCAACCTGTGCTGTGTGCCGTTGTACAACATGTCTGATCAGCAGGTACAGCCAGCTTTGGTGTTTCTCCCTGAGGACTGACGCATCTCTCCTGGGTTTGTACAGTGGGAGTCAGTGAATTGAATTAGGTTTGCCTTTGGTTTTATTAATTATTCTTACAACAAGCCATCCACTGAAAGAAAATCGTGCAGAATCCTCGGTTTGAACTCACATCAATGACCTGTTGTTTTTTAGCATCAGTGGAATTTACTTGTATTTGTTTTGCGGTCGATAGTGCAGGAACAACACAGGAGTGGTTTTAGTTGGAACGTCATTTATCCTTACATCTTTCCATTCTTTTGCGTATTTTGATTTACGAGTTAAGTTCTGACCCACCTCAGCGAAATCCGCGCTGTTGAAATATTTCAGTCAGCCTTTGCTGATAGTGCGACAGGTTGCTGACGTAAATACGGTAGCAATCACGAACAGTGTCACCTGAATGAAGGTCACATGATTGAACCTCCATGAATAAATCGAACCAGAATTCGTAACCCTGAATGGCTGCATCCTCGCTCGTGCATCCTATTGTGTGCAGGGGACGGCACGCCTAACATCTTCCGTAGCCTTGGGTGAAGAACTTTGGATGTGTAGAACTTCAAGCAGCTGGCTTGATACAATCCCGGAAAAAAGCAGCACTCTTGACCTGCAACCTGTCCACCATCTTAAACATTCACTCCCTCTGCCTTTGGTACACAGTGGCAGCTGTATGTACCACAAGGTGCAGAAGGCATACCATGACGCAAAGGCCAGTGGCAGGCTTGAAGATTGGGATACTTTTAAAGATTAACAAAGGGTTAACTAAAAAAGCAATGAAATGAGCAACGGTGAATTATGAAAGAAAACTACCATAAACTGTAAATGAGGATAGCAAATGCTTCAGTAAGTATATAAAAGGGAAGAGAGTAGGTAAAGTGAATGTTTACCCCTTGGCAGATGAGACCTGGGAGTTAATAGTGGGAACCACAGAAATGGCAGAGACGCTAAATCAATATTGTGCCCCAGTTTTCATGGTGGAGGACACTAGTATCATCCCAATAGTAACATATAATGCAGAGGTAATAGAAAGGAACTTAGAAAAATCATCATTGATAAGGAAAACGTACTAAACAATCTATTGGGATTGAAAGTCCCCAGGGCCTGATGGCCTGCATCCCAGGGTCTTGAAGGAAGTGGCAGCGGAGATAGTAGATTCATTGGTTATAATATTCCAAAATTCCCTGGATGCGGCAAAGGTTCCAGGAGATTGGAAAAATGCTAATGCAAAACCCTTATTCAAAAAGGGAGGGAGACAGAAAGTAGGAAAATGAAGACCAGTTAGTTTAGTATCTGACACTGGGAAATTGTTAGAATCTATTGTTAAGGAAGTAAGAACAGGATATTCAGAAAGTCAAAACACAATCCATCAGAAACTCACTCAGCGTGGTTTTATGAAGGGCAAATCGGGTTTGACTAATTTGTTACAGTGCTTCGAAGGTGTAACAAGCCATGTGGATAATGGACATCATGTAGATGTAGTATATCTGGACTTCCAGAAAGCATTTGATAAGGAAAAGGTTAATACACAAGGTTAAACCACATGGGATTAGGAGTAATTTATTAGCTTGGGTAGAAGGCTTGCAAAGCGACAGAAGGCAGAGAGAGAGTCGGGATAAATGGGTCTTTTTCTACTTGGCAAGATGTAACTCGTGGGGTGCCACAATGTTCTGTCCTTGGGCCTCTACTATTTAAGATATATATGAATGACTTGGGTGTAGGGTTGGAAGGTACTATCGTCAAATTTGCAGATGATGGTAAAATGGTGCGATAGTAAGTTGCAATGAAGAAAAAATTTACAAATGGATATAGATAGGTTCGGTGAGTGGGTCACAATTTGGCAGACCGAGTTTAACAAGGATAAGTGTGAGTTCATCCATTTTGGTAGGAAAAATGGAAAGGCAACTTATTCTCTAATGGAGAGAAATGTTAGTGTGCTTCAGTGCAGATGGATCTGGGTGTCCTTGTGCATGAATCACAGAAAACTAGCATGCAGGTACAGCAGGTGATAAGGAAGGCAAATGGAATTTTGGCCTTCGTAACTAAAGAGATAGAGTATAAAAAATAGGGGAGTATTGCTGCAACTGTACAAGGAATTCATGAGACCGCACCTGGAGTACTGTGCAGTTTTGGACCCCTTTATTGAGGAGGTTGCATTAGAGACAGTTCAGAGGAGGTTCACAAGATTGATTCCAAAGATATGGGGCGCGATTCTCCGCTCCCGGGAAAAATCGGGAGGGCCGTCGTGAACTCGGCCGAGTTTCATGACGGCCTCGGAGGCCGCTCCTCGCTCCCTTTTCTCCCCTCCCGGCGGGGCTACGAGCGGCGCTCCGTAACTCTCGGCCGGCAGGCGGCGCGCCGAGAGTGACGCAACGGCGGTGCCTATGTGACGTCAGCCGCGCATGTGCAGGTTGGCTGGCTCCAACCCGCGCATGCGCGGCTGACGTCACGACGGCTGACAGCTCAAACCCGTGCATGCGCGATGGCCGTCTTCCCCTCAGCTGCCCCGCAAGACGTGGCGGCTTGATCTTGCGGGGCGGCGGAGGGAAAATAGCATGCCCCGTTGAGACGCCGGCCCGACGATCGGTGGGCACCGATCGCGGGCCTGTCCCCTCCCGAGCACAGTCGTGGTGCTCAGTCCCCACCAGGCCCCCTACAAGCCACAAAACGGGCATCTCATGGCAATTTCACAATGGCAGCGACCAGGTGTGGTTGCCACCGTCGTGAACCAGTCGCGAACGGCAGGCCGCTCGGCCCATCCGGGTCAGAGAATCGCCGGTCGCCGTGAAAAACGGCGAGCGCCGATTCTTCTGAGCGGGGGATGGGAGAATCACGGGGGGCGCCAGGAGTTCGTAAAATTAGTCGGGGGGCCCTCCCGCGATTCTACCACGCGGCGTGGGGAGCGGAGAATCGCGCCCGAGGGCTTTGTTTTATGAAGACAGCTCGAGCTGTTTAGGCCGATACACTCTCGAGTTTAGAAGAATAGGAGATCTAATTTAAGTATAGAAGATGATAAAAAGTACTGACAAAGTAGACGTAAAGCAGATGTTTCCTCTTGTGGAGCAAGCTAGAACGAGAGGCCATAGGTTTTGGATAAGGAGTAGAAGATTTAGAGCAGAGATGAGGAGAAATTACTCTCTCAAATTTAAGGAGCAGGTAGACAAATTTTTAATTAGTAATGGGATGAAAGGTTATGGAGAACGGGCAGAATGGTGGAGTGGAGGCCGAGGTGAGATCAGCCATGATCGGATTGAATGGCGGAGCAGGGTTGTGGGGCTGAATTGCCTAATCCTGTTCCTAGTCCTCATGTTCTTATGTTCCAAATCAGGCAGCAGGGAGCAGAGTTTGACCTCACATGATATTTGGATAAACTGCCTTTGTTCAAAGAACAAAACCTAGGGCTGGGTGGGGGTGGGGGTGAAATGGTGCGGAGGCAGGGTGGGGGTATACTAATAATGCCCCTCATATTTTCTATGAGATATATTTTCCACCCCTCATATTTTGCATGACACCCTCCCCCCCACCTTGCGAAAAACACACCCAGTCGGGTGGAGGTGGGTGGGGGGGAGGGGGGGAATCCAACTCATTGAGTAGATTTGAATCCAATGAGAAAACGTTTGTGCAGAAGAACAGAACAAATATATGTTAGTCAGAATTCCAACAGAAAGGAAATAGAGGGGTTTCTGAAAATCAAAAATGCTCAATTTTATTGGCAGCTGCTTCAAGTCAGAGAAGCCAAGTTTTCGTGATTATTATTTTATTCTCCAATTCAACTGAGCTGGACAGAGAGATTGAACAGAAAGAGGGACATTAGAGGAACAGGAAATTCATTGAATAAATGGAGGCCCCAGATGATGAGACATTGCAAGTTTAATAGACTGTTGTATCCACTATTGGAACAATAATGGGAACTTGTTTAATACGATACATCAACAAAGATGGATTATTAAACTGGGAAATGAGATCATTGCTGATCCGAACCTCGACGTTTTTAAATTTTCTCTGCACTCAGCATTGTTTCTTGGGTCTGTCTGATTTTATTCAATATTTACAATCGACTGCTGCAGCCAATGCGGGGGGTGGGGGGGCTATTTTCTTTAAATTATAGAATTTTTATGTGCTTGTGGGTGTTATTGTTATGAGAATATGGCGAGAAGGAAGGGAGGGTGTTGGGGTGGTGTAGGGAGAAGGGAGACTATAAGGAGGAGGGAGGTTATGGTAAAGAGAGGGTAGGGAGAGGAGAAGGGCACAGGGAGGAGGGAGATCACAGTGAGGAAGAAGGTACGTCATAACGAGGAGAGGGTATGGGAGGAACAGTGGATACAGGGAGGAGGGAGATTACAGTGAGGAGGGAAGGTTCGGGCAGGTAGAGTAAGCCGAGTGACTTTTACGTTAGTTGTGTTGCTATGGTAGTCTGACTAGAGGTACTACGGTACCTAGTAATGCCAAGATACCATTGGTGGAAAATGCTCGCTGCTCATTGGCCCGATGGTATGTAACACTAGTCACCCATTGGTTAGAATTGTAAGGTAGCTCCGCCCAGTAAGGCAGGGTATCAGAGCCCGTGTATCCCCCACAGCTTCCTTTCTGTACCTGAGCTGCTGGGGGAAACATCTTGTCTATTAAAGCCTTCAGTTCGGCCTACAACCTCGCTTCTGTGGTCATTGCTAGTGCATCAGTTGCACTGAGGTGTTTTTGTAGAATGTGATTTTGGAGGCATTGTAAATGACAGGAAATGATGTGATTGGCAAACAAGAGGAGCAGAAAATAATAATTCGAGAGGATGAAAGGGAGAACATTAAAATCTGTGATAATGTGACCCCCAGCAAGGAAGCAGGGAGTGCTTGCTGAAGAAAGGGCTCCAATTAACCCGTTCCCTGATCCGTGTTCCTGGCACACAGTTCCTTGGGTACTTTAAATTTATTTTTAAAAAAACAATAGAGTTTCTGCCTATTGCAGACTAAAAATGGTGAGTACACACTGAACACAGAGGCTGGGGGGCTTCCCAAAACTGGGCCTCAGGCCTCCTTTTAAAAATTGTACAAAGTTGACAATTAAACAGCTTACAGTTATACTGTGCACTTCATGAAGCTGCTGCATGGGAAGAGTTTACCAGACAAAATTTGACGTCAAGCTGCGCAGGGAGCGATTAGCACAGGCGATCAAAGACTCAGTCAAAGAGGCAAGTCCAAAGAAGCATCTTAAAGGCGGAGAGAGAAGCAGCGAGATGGGCAGGTCGAGAGAGAGAATTCCACAGTGTTCCGGAGAATTCCAGGCCAGGTGGGGAGACGGAAATCGGCGATGCAAAAGAGGGCAGAATTGAAGGAATGTTGAGGTGTTTTAGGTTTATAGGGCTGGAGGGGGTCACCGGTGAGGCGGCGAAGGTCCTTGAGCACTCGGAGGAGAATTTTAAAAATGGAGGGCGCGATTCTCCGCCCCCCACGACAGGTCGGAGAATAGCGGGAGGGCCTTCCCGACATTTTCCCGCCCCCCCGCTATTCTCCCCCCCCCCCCCCCGCCCAACTCCCGACACGAATCGCTGCCGCCGTTTTTTTACGGCCGGCAGCGATTCACAGCTGATAGATGGGCCGAAGTCCCAGCCCTTTACGCTGTTTTTACGAACGGCAAACACACCGGGCGCGATTCTCCCAAAACGGGAGAAATCGTAAGGCTGGCGTCAAACCCGGGCGGGTTTGACGCCAGCGCGCCCCTTCCCGACCGGGAACCGATTCTGGTCCCCGGTCGGGGCTAGCAGCCCGACGCCGTAAGCTCCGGCATCACGGGCTTAACGAATTTCGTTAAGCCCGCTTGCCGGAGTTAGCGCCGGCTGACGCGTCATATGACGTCAGCCGCGCATGCGCGGATTGGAAGACTCCAACCCGCGCATGCGCGGATGACGTCATCGCGTATTTGCGCGAAACCCGCGCATGCGCGGGCCGGGATGCCCCTCAGCCACCCCGCGAATGGATACTGCGGGGCGGCGGAAGGAGAAATAGTGCGCGGGCATCGGGCCCGCTGCCCGCGATTGGTGCCCACCGATCGCGGGCCCATGGCACCCTTGGCACGGCCGTGGTACTGCCGTGCCAATCGGTGCCATGGTTATAAAAAGCGAGTTGTTCCCGCCGTTTTTACGAACGGCCAGACCAGGTGTGTTTGCCGTTCGTAAAAACAGCGTAAAGGGCTGGGACTTCGGCCCATCTATCAGCTGTGAATCGCTGCCGGCCGTAAAAAAACGGCGGCAGCGATTCGGGTCGGGGGTTGGCGGGGGGGGGGGGGGAGAATAGCGGGAGGGCGGGAAAAATGTCGGGAAGACCCTCCCGCTATTCTCCGACCCGTCGTGGGGGGCGGAGAATCGCGCCCACCTGGTCTGACCGTTCGTAAAAACGGCGGGAACAACTTGCTTTTTATAACCATGGCACCGATTGGCATGGCAGTACCACGGCCGTGCCAAGGGTGCCATGGGCCCGCGATCGGTGCCCACCGATCGCGGGCAGCGGGCCCGATGCCCGCGCACTATTTCTCCTTCCGCCGCCCCGCAGTATCCATTCGCGGGGCGGCTGAGGGGCATCCCGGCCCGCGCATGCGCGGGTTTCGCGCAAATACGCGATGACGTCATCCACGCATGCGCGGGTTGGAGTCTTCCAATCTGCGCATGCGCGGCTGACGTCATATGACGCCTCAGCCGGCGCTAACTCCGGCAAGCGGGCTTAACGAAATTCGTTAAGCCCGTGATGCCGGAGCTTACGGCGTCGGGCTGCTAGCCCCGACCGGGGACCAGAATCGGTTCCCGGTCGGGAAGGGGAGCGCTGGCGTCAAACCCGCCCGGGTTTGACGCCAGCCTCACGATTTCTCCCGTTTTGGGAGAATCGCGCCCGGAGTCTTTGCTTTGCCAGGTTGGGAGAAAATGTAGGTCAGTGAGTGCAAGAGCAAATGGGACTTGGTGCGGAGTCCATCGACAAGCCCCCTCCCCCCCCCACAATGAAAATCTTGCCTCAGACTTTGCTGAGTGGGGTTTCTAGTTCCCTGACCAGTGAGTTGGACATTTCCTGTTAAACTTCAGTTCTATTCTGTGTACATAACGGTAATTATACCTTGTTCAAAAACCCAATAAAAACATTTATTTTTTAAAAAGTGTAAGGGTGCGGGGGGGGGGGGGGGGGGGGGGGGGGGGGGGGGGGCGCGGGTGTTGGTTTTGGGTTTATTTTGTTTTGTTATGTGAGTGTTAAATGTAAAAATGTAAAAATTTGAATAAAAATATTTTTTTTTAAAACAAAAAAACTTCAGTTCGAAATAAGAGTGAGCTGATAACTGCACAATGGGGGCACTGGAGCATCTGGCAATTTGGTAGACAATGGAACCACCACTCTATCTCATTAACCTCATTTAGGGGCAGCATGGTAGCACAGTGATTAGCACAGTTGCTTCACAGCTTCAGCGTCCCAGGTTCGATTCCCACTTGGGTCACTGTCTGTGTGGAGTCTGCACGTCCTCCCCGTGTCTGCGTGGGTTTCGTCCCACAGTCCAAAGGTTTGCGGGTTAGGTGAATTGGCTGTGTTAAATTGCCCTTAGTGTCCAAAAGGGTTAGGTGGGATTACGGGGATAGGATGGAGGTGTGGGGTTAGGGTGAAGGTATAGGCTTAGGTGGGATGCTCTTTCCAAGGGCCAGTGTGGACTCGATGGGCCGAATGGCCTCCTTCTGCACTGTAAATTCAAGATCTATAATCAACGGCATTGAATGATTAGCGGGAAAAAGGAACCATGAAGGAAATTAGGTGAATTTGAGTCAAATCAGGGGTAGGAAAGGAAATAAAAAGATAACAAGGAGGATTAGATGAAGAGTGTTGCAAAAAGAGATGGAGAGGAAAAGAAAGAGAAAGAAAATTAATTCAATTTTTAAAAATCCTCAAGCAACAATCTACCACATTTGGGAATGAGACTCCATAGCTTCAGTTGTCCTCTTTCATAGCCAAAATGATTTTTCAGTCCTGCCCACCGGCAGGATCATCCAGTCCTGCTGAAAGTCAATGGCCTTTGGAGGATTCCGGCACAGTGGGGTCTCGGCCATTGAATCGCATTGCAGAAGCGAAACGAGCGTCATTAAAAGTGCATGTGTGCGGCTAAATAACCAGCACTGGTTTTCTACAATCTGTAAAATTGGCAATTGATGCGCAAATGCTGTAATTTCTTGCAACTCATGGCGAGGCAGAGGGTGAGATCTGGGGGTTGGATTCTCCATTGCCCGACCCTGGCATCGGGTTTCCCGATCGGGCGGAGAATGGAGAGTCGGATGAAAAATGCGATTGCCGCTGGGCACCATACCCATTCCGAACCTCCGATCCCCTGTCGGCGGCGGCAGTGAGCTACACACCACGCGCCAGCGAGAGGTGATTTTCACCCATTTCCATCTGATGAATGGGCTGGAAGCCGGAGTCTCCACACCCACGAATCCCCCCCCCCCCCACCCCAACCTCCCCACCCTCGCCACCACCACCATTATGCACCGACCACAGCGGGAAATTGAAATAAATTTGGTGCAAGTTTTTTCAAGTGTGGCCCTGATGCGGTGGACTCTGCGGTGGGTCAAGGTCATCAGTTCATAACTGAGGTGCCCCGAAAGTCCATCGACAAGCCCCCTTTCCCCCGCCCCCACACAATGAAAATCTTGCCTCCTGCCCGACTCCCCACACCGACTCCTCAAGCCCCCCATCAGACACCCCATCAGAGCCTCCTAACAGAGGCTCTCAACAGAGAACCCCTGCCTAAAAGCTGAAGAGCAGTCCAGGCAGTAGAGTGAAAAATCTGGGCATTTTCACTTACCCTTCCCTAACATCTGCAGCCTCAGACAAAAGTGTGTAAAGCAGCAGCTGTTACAACTGTCAGGGATTTCCTCAAAAGCCAGGTGCACTTCAAAGCGGCGACCCCGATACCGGGATTTCGACGGAATCTGGCAAGATCACCTCCATGCAAAACGTAGCATGCCAAAAGAGAGGGAATTGCACCCGGGCCCCGCTCCTGGAGCCAGCGGAGATCAGTAGCGGTTCTCCGCTGGTGCGAGCACTTAGTCTCCAGAACAGAGAATCCAGCTCCCGGTTTCTATGTGGCCAGCCGTGCAGTGAAACACATCTTCCAGCAATTTGTGACAATTTGCAGTTCAAGGTATAGCTCTTCCTTGTCACAAATTACCGGACAATTTTAGACACTAATTTGAGCAGGCACATTGTAGCCCTTCACGATCGTCTTTTTCTGAGGTAAACACAGTGCATGCTCGCAGACAACGATATCACCGCACAGGGAAATGTGGACAAGAGCCCAGCTTTATCACCCTGTGAAGCAATATCTTCGCAAACCAGTGCACTATTCCAACAGCGTTCATAGAGCATTCCTTGAATTACAATATTCAGGAGGTTCCGAAAAGTCCTGAAAGGATTCAGCTGCAATTTACCCAAGGCTACCCGGAAGAACTACACCTCTTAACATTTTGCGGCATCTCATCAAACTAAATATCAGATTTAAGGGGGGAAAAAAGGTTTTGTTCAATCTGACATTTCTAATACCTCACACCTCGTGCCACCCCCTCCCCCCACCCCAACAAACCCCCCTGCAAGCCCCCCAACCACACACATATAGTCACATTTCAGAACATGACACTATCTAAAACATACCCCATTATTTCCTTTTAAATGAGCTCCAGACATTAATGAGATTAATAGGTTTTGGCACATTTGTAGCATTTAGCAACATAATTGGAGAATAATGCATTAAAGGTCAGATAGTCATATACAGTGATGGCTAATGTATTTCTGTGTTCATGTCCATTAAGCTTGGGTAATTCCATCAGCTGAACTCTGTTGTCAGTGCAGTTTCTTTTTAAATTGCACAATTTTCAAAAACAGTTTGGCCTTCCCAACCCGCCATCGTCTCCTCCTGCTTCTTAATTAGAGCTATATTTTTGGAACGTGTCAATGTTGTGAAATTATATATGAAATGAAATGAAAATCGCTTATTGTCACGAGTAGGCTTCAATGAAGTTACTGTGAAAAGCCCCTAGTCGCCACATTCCGGCGCCTGTGCGGGGAGGCTGTTACGGGAATTGAACCGTGCTGCTGGCCTGCTTTCAAAGCCAGCGATTTAGCCCAGTGTGCTAAACAGCCCGGATAGAGGAACACGTTTTAATTTGGTGTTTGGTTTCAAATTGCAGGACAATCGATGCAAAGGGAAGGTCCTGCATTTCTATAGCCCCTTTCGCCATCCACCGGGGCCCCCTACAGCCAACTGTCGCTGTGAGAGGTGGCAGCCAGTTTGTGCACAGCAAGCTCCCACGGGCAGCAGTGTGAGGATGGCCAGTTATTGGCCAAGGGGATAAATAACGGCCGCAAGACCGGCAAAGACTCTTCTTTCTCTTCCACGGCAAGGCGCCAGCCTGAGAAGGCAGAAGGGGGTGGGGGTTGCTCATTTTAACAGCTCATCTGAAAGGCAGCACCTCCCACAATGCAGCACTCAGCAGGCACTTAGGAGTGTCAGCCTGGATTTGGTGCCAAGGTCTTTGGCGTGGGACTTGAACTTACCACCCGCTGACCCGAAGCCAAGTATGGTACCACTGAATCACAGCTGGCACTGGAATACCAGGCATGCACTAATAAATATTTCCCCTTGAATAAAAGCATTCCCCCTTCATATTCCCGCCTCATTTATGGAAGCTTCTGATTTATTTATTTACCCTGCACACAACAAGCTTGATCTTTGATGAGATATGTTTTGCTATTTATACACTGGAAGTGCTGAGCAATGGCAAACCTCCAGAAGCTTTCCTGCGTACTACACTTGTGGTAATCAGCAGCATAACTGTTGGGAGACACAAGCATTCCTTTTTACTGCCGCACTCTGTACCTATTTTCTGTGTAGAGTGAGATTGTACAATCAGCGTTGACAATGGGCAAGGTTCCCTGCTGCTAGTCTAGCCTTGGACAACACACCCCGATTGTCCCTGTAATTCCTGGAAAACTGCGGTTACAATGGGTCTCCTGTAGATAACTGCGAATTATTTTGTTTGGTGGGGGAAGCTAACATTGGCTAAAATAGAAAATAACACATGGCAGGCACACCTCGCTCAGAGCCTGCTGTGAAGGAAACTTAATGCTTCAGATGAGACCTGTCATTCACTGGTATCAATGTAGAAATACATAGCGGAAATTAAAGGGTTGGCCAAAGGGGAAGAGATGATACCAAGAAGATAGCCCAGCAATAGACACAAAACGTTATATAAGCTTTCAGTAACAGAGCATGCAGGGAGGTGAGATCCTTAAAAAAAGGGAATAGGCTGAAACTGAGGAAACATATGAGGAGATTTTGTTGGGTATAGGTTGGGTCTAGATCACCTGGGCCCAGCACATATTGAAATGTCAAGCGTATAGTGTAGATACTCTGAACCATGCTCTCACATAAGCATGACATGAACAACATGGCTTCCCTAAGTAGACCTAACGATCTTGGCATGAGATAGAAGTCCCAGGCGGGCTAAAAGAGCTCAAAGCAAATCAATCTCCTGGGATGGGGGTTAAACTCCAGTGGGTGGGTTGGGTTCGGGTGAGATATTACAACTTAAAAATTCTCAAACCCCGACTCCAGCCAGTCAACGTCCGGGTTGAACCAATGGGACAGGAGGTGGCAGCTATGTCAGGCAGGCTGACCTACACAACATAATCTTGGGTGGGTTTTTACTGCTCTGTTGCGATGGGGGCGGGGGGGGGGGGGGGGGGGGGGGGAGGCCAGAAAATACAGTAAGCCGTTCATTGACTTCGGCGGGACCTGAAGATATCGGCAGGTGGAGGGGCCGTAAGACTCTGCCCCTTATTCATTCAGACTTGAATGCTGTGGAATCCAGACTCCCAGCATCTCAGCTACACGTCCCTGTGCGTTTTAATGACATTTTCACCTTAAAGTTAACACAGAAAGATTAAGTCTGGTATTTAATTAAGCATCTCCTTTTAACAACTTGTTAGAAATAAAGTTAAGTTTTCCCGTAGACCTCTTTCTTCTCTCTCTTAATCCTATCTTTAATCCCTCCCTTTATTTTTCTTTATATACCTGATTTGACAACCCCAATTCCTCTCTTTATTTCTCAACCCTTTAATTTCATTGGTTGAGGAGATGGCGCGTTAATCCAATTGTTCATTAAATGTAGTGAATTGAAAAAGCAAAGATTTTTTGTCAAACTTGTACAGAAGCTTGGTTGGGCCAGACTCAGGGGTACTGCTGCCCATATTATTTAAAAATGTCATAGAGACATGGAGGAAGGGAAACAAAATTTATTAGAATGATATCAGAACTGAGAGGTTTCAGGGCGGCTCTCCGTTGTCATTACTGTTGTCAACACAAAACATTTTTAAGATTGCAGGAAAATATCCAGCCAGTGGGGCACACTGTGCGATGTCAATGTGTAAAGTTTTTCAAGAAAATAAATTTAGAGTACCCAATTCATTTTTTTCCCCGTCAATGTGTAAACTAGACAATTTGCCGAACTGCAGCCAGTTTGCACTGAGAAAGGAAAGATCCTACTAGACGAAACTCCCTTGGCATTCCTGAAGAAATAGGATCGCAGTGGACTGTGGAAAACCCAATGGTGTCCTGATTTACATTTGACAAAGGGGCACGTAAACTTAAGTGGTGATGGTTCAGAGTGAAGCCTGTGACCGGGTAGGAAACTGGCTGAATTGTAGAAAGCAGCAGGTAGTTTACTCAGGGTACGCACAGGAAGGAGGGACAGTTGGGGAACACCGACAGGCGATGCCTAGGGATAGAAATGGGAATCTCCACCGTTTCCAGTTGTGACTTGAACACAGAAGCTCAATGCAAACTGGTCAGATTTGCAAACCTGGAAGAAATCATAAAACATGTACATTTAAACAAAACAGGATTGGACAAATGGTAAACAACATTATATAGTCATGAATGAACAGGTGTAAATGTCGCCACAGTCCCAGAGGACCACAGGCTCTTTCCTTTGAGAGTTGACTGGTAGTCATTTAACCTGAGGATCACCACACCTCAGGCGAGGGGCAAGGGTGAGAAGGTGGGGCCTTCATCAATAACCTCAGCCAGTACCGGGATCAAACCCATGCAGTCGTCTCACGGGCTAACGGACCCCCTATTAGACTATAAGACCATACGACATAGGAGCAGAATTAGGCCACTCGGCCCATCGAGTCTGCTCCGCCATTCAATCATGGCTGAAATTTTTCTCATCCCCATTCTCCTGCCTTCTCCCCATAACCCCTGATCCCCTTATTGATCAAGAACCTATCTATCTCTGTCTTAAAGATACTCAGTGAATTGGCCTCCACAGCCTTCTGCAGCAACGAGTTCCACAGATTCACCACCCTCTGGCTGAAGAAATTCCTCCTCATCTCTGTTTTAAAGGATCGTTCCTTTAGTCTGAGACTGTGCCCCTGCTTCTATTGTTAGTTGTGGTGAGATTGTGTCCTCTACTTCATGAATAGCATCAAAGTAGCCAAGGATTAAGGCTGAAAGAAATCGAGGTGGCACTGAGCATATTATGACAACAACAACAGCAAATAAAAGACCTCTGTTCACTTCTATAAGGACCAAATTCAAAAGGAGATAAGTTGTGTTGAACAGAACCTTCCCAGGCTCGGAGTACTGGGAAGGACACAGACGCA
This sequence comes from Scyliorhinus canicula, assembly GCF_902713615.1. Lineage (NCBI taxonomy): Eukaryota > Metazoa > Chordata > Chondrichthyes > Carcharhiniformes > Scyliorhinidae > Scyliorhinus > Scyliorhinus canicula. Next base: position 178,788,244 of record NC_052155.1, read on the forward strand.
GAGGGAGAGGTGCAAAAATGATTGACTAGAATGATGCCAGAACCGAGCGGTTGTCCCAGAATTCCGAGATTATATCCATCAGGAAAGATTGAAGGAGCTGAGCCAACTTTCTCTTGTCAAGAGAAGCCTCAGAGGTGACCTGATAGAGATGTTTCCAGGGGGGGAAGATCAGAACTAAGGGGCAAAAATATAAGATGGTTAAAGCAAATAGGGAATTCAGGGCAAACATCTTTAGCCAGAGCTCACTGCTACAGGGAGTGGTTGAGGCAGCGATGTGTTTAAGGGGAAATAACAAATAGGTAGACGGAATGAGGTTCCTGTAGAGTATGAACACTGGTATATACCAGTTGGGCTGAGTGGCTTGTATCTGTGCTATAAATGCTATGCAACACTGTATTGAGGTAAGGTTAAGTCATCACAGTTGGAGATGACCATAGGCTGCTTTCTCCTTTGAGGGTGAGAGCTAACTGGTGGGGATTTAACTCGAGGGTCACCACACCTCAGGCCAGGCGGGAATTGAACCCACGCTGCTGGCCCTGCATCAAGAACCAACTGTCTAGCCAACTGAGCTAAACCAGCCCTGTATATCCACTGCATAAACCCTGTATATCACGTGCGCTTAAATTATTTGAAACACTTTTCAAATAACTCCAGCCTCTTGGGACATCCAAGGTCATCATATCCTGTTACACGCTGTGCAATTTTGTGTAACGAAAATGAAACCTTTCACTACATTGGTCTGAAGCCCTGAGGGTGAAAGGTTTGGCATCCAGTGTCTGCCCTCTCACTCCACACGGTGCAGGTAACTTCCTGGCCTTGCAGGAGTCGGTCAGTCCTCTGTTATTTTGCAGTTAGCTATTTTATGAGACATTGTTGGGAAGCGGCTCAAAACCAACCATGCAACAGTTGGTTAAGTTAGCTGGCAAGTCCGACCGAGCCAAGCAGCGTTCTTTGCTGACCCGCTGTTCCTCCCCAGACTGCTGCTGCAACAATCTTCAGCCAGAATTGCCTTTTTAAAGGCTGAACTCTAATTTCCAAGGGCCTTGATTGATTAAGTCAAAGGGTTGGCCAAGTCATCTGCTGCTAAAGTGGTGTGAACAGTTGGCCAGCCTGCCGTGCAAGAAAGAGCTCACACATAAATTATCTATGACCGTTATATTGGGAATACTTTCTCGCACTTCTCGACCATAAGATGCAGGAGCTGAAGTAGACCATTCAGCCCATCACTGCCATTTCCGCGCAATCCGCCATGTGCTTTGTGGCAGCGAAGGCGGCCAGCCATTGGCGGATGGCAGGATCTTCTGGCCCTGCTGTTGTCAATGGGGCTTCCCATTGAATGCACCCCTCGCCTCCGGGAAGCTCGCGGCAGGGGTGCACCGTTGGTGAGACCGGAAGATCTCGCCGGCATGAGTGGCAGCCCTCCCGACTGCGGTTCCTGGGATTTATCTCAGGCACAGTGCTGCAGTACCTCTTCCGACCACTGCAGCACTGTGCCTGGATGAGCTGATGAGCTGTCGATCAATCTGACTGTTTGATAGCTTTGCAAGATGGGACCTCTTTCCAAGTGTGGATGGAAGGCCCGCCTGCTGCCAGTCAATGCTCATTGGAGAGTAAAATGGCAGCGGAGCTGTTGGAGTCAGCGGGGATGTCAATGCTCCGAATGACGGATGCCGAATGCTCAGCATCTTGAAAATTCATGCCCAGGCTTCTGAAGCATACAGGAAACTGGATAGAATGTGGCATCTTATGAGTGTTTTCCTCATTACCAGCTTGGGCTTGCTTGTTAACACATCCTTCATGGTTCAATGCAATGTGAATGATATAGTGAGTTTCCCCTCAATTATAATGTGCTTCCTGGCTAAAAGGAAATATTGTGGATGAGACGATACCTAAAAAGTAACAGTTTTGAACATTAAATGGCATAAATTTTACAGGTTTGGAAGAGCACTCTCAACCCAGAGTCAGTAAGCTGAGAGTTCAAGGACCCACTCCAGGATTTGATTGCATAGATACTGACTGACCTTTAAACCCAATACTGAGGGAGTGCTCCCTGTTTGCTACTTTGTCAAAGCTGCTGTCTTCCCAGTAGACATTATGCTAAGGGCCCTTACAGACCTATTCAGGTGAATGTAAGGGTTTTTATAAAATAGCAGTATGTTCTTCCAGTGTCCTGGCCAATATTCATCTCTTACCCAAAGCCACCAGAGCAGATTAACTAGTCATTGACCTTGAGAATTGTGTGACTTTGCTGTGTGCATATATTGGCTGTGTTTGCCTACAGCAAAACAACCACGATGACACGTTCAAATAATTAATGGTGATGTGTTTTCAGACAACCTGAGGATGTGAAGGTTCTTCTGAAATGGAAGTTATTACTTTCTTTTCCTGCTTTAAATGCATTATTCCCTTCAAGAAGGACATTTAGCTCCATGATCTGTGCGGAGTCTGCACGTCCTCCCCGTGTGTGCGTGGGTTTCCTCCGGGTGCTCCGGTTTCCTCCCACAGTCCAAAGATGTGCGGGTTAGGTAGATTGGCCATGCTAAATTGCCCTTAGTGTCCAAAAGGTTAAGTGGGGATAGGGTGGAGGTGTGGGCTTGGGTAGGGTGCTCTTTCCAAGGGCCGGTGCAAACTCGATGGGCTGAATGGCCTCCTTCAGTACTGTAAATTCTATGATATTCATAATATTTTAAATGGCCGGTGCGAATGCTGTATCTTTCTCCAGCCACATATTTGTTGCTCCCAAGCTACCTCCTTGGCCCACCCGTGGCTGTTTGCACAGTGTACACTTTGTGTGAAGGGTTGGCAGCTGTGAGCACTGGATTCACAATTGGCACTTGGCGAGTAGTTGGTTGCGGCATGCAGTGAAAATGATGCTAACTGATATACCGACAATTCCGGATATGAGGCAATTTTCAAAGGGAAGGCAGGAGAAGGGGAACTGGAAACCTGCACGCCTCCAATTAACAGGTTGTTGAGCTCATTCAAGGGCTTTTTAACCGTAGTTTGAAATATGTACGGGGAAAACCGAGTGTCTGGGACACATCAGGATGCAGCTGAAGCAAACATAATGGGAAGCCATGAGGGTTAATAGACGTACAGATGAGCACATTTACGAAGCAGAGAATTATGCTCAATTGTTCAGCCAATGGGACAAAGTTGCTGAGAGGCTTGTATTTGCAAACAGTGAGTATTTGGACTTACGAAAGGGACATGAGGCTGCTGGTATGCCTTGGGCATTAGAGGTGTGGTGGAGGAGGCCCTGGGGTATAAACAAGTGACTGTTGAAGGAGCTGAAATGGGAGCAGGCTACTGTGACATTGGACAGAGCAGTGCTTGGGAGCTTCAGCAGATGAGGAGGCCAGAGGCGGTGAGAAGTTGCAAGGGGAAGAAGGCACTGTCCATGATATCAAGTGTAACCTCTAAGTGCTATCTGCCTGCAGTCTGAGTGCCTGTGTTGTTGGAGACTGCACTTGTCCAGTTGGACATTTGTGATGTGGTCTACAATGACCGATGCGTCCCTGCTTCCATTCTCCTACCTGCAGCCAGCAAGGTCACCATCACCTTGAATTTGCATGACCCTGGGTCATTCCAAGTGTCAGCTGCAGACCTGGGAAGCATCTCACAATTGGCAGCTCTGCATGCCATCAGGTAGGCCATGGATGCCGTATTCCAGAGGGCAGGGAACTCCATTAATTTTGAGACAGGTGGACAATTTGGGTTTGCTGCCATTTAGGTTCAGGTTATCTCCCTCATGGATAACTCAAGTCTTGCATATATTTAATGACCCGGTCTCAACTCCTCTCTCGAGTGGGGAATTCCAAAAACTAACAAGTCTCTGAGAGAGAAATTCTCCCTCATCTTCATCTTGAATGGGAGACCTCTTATTATGAAATTGTACCCCCGAATATTATATTCTACATGAGGGGGTAACATCCTTTCAACATCTAGAGCCTTCTCAAAATGTTATGTTTCAATGAGATCACCTCTCATTCTTCTAAGCTTCAAGGCCCAAACTGCTCGACCTTTCCCCATAGATGACATTTTCATCCCAGGAATAGTGAACCTTCTTTGACTACTTCCAATATTCCTTCTTAATTAAGGAGACTAAGGGTGGGATTTTCCAGCCTTGTCTGTCACCGGGATCGTTCTAGAAACTCTTTCTGGCTTCAATCTCCACAAGTCCTATCTCTTCAAATAGAGAACCAAGTCCCACCAGCATCCTGCTTGGTAACCATCATAAAAATGAATGCAGTCGTTACCTCTGCCTTTCACAGCAACAGCTGTTGCTGGTTTACTCTCCTGGTCTATGTCCAGAAATACCAGTCGCCTCTGGTTTTGTGTCAAGGTGTGAGAACGTTTTAACTGATTTTCTACAGGTTCTGGTTGCAAATCCCGTGGGCCTGTCTCCAGGCAGAATTAGTGTCATCATACCATCTGCCATTCAGAACATTCTGTTTTACCTTAAATTTAAAATGATCATCTTATTAAGTCCCACATTCATCACAGATTGGGTCGCGTCACTGATCTTATGCATCGGGTTCCTGACCCCAGATTGAAAATCAAGGCCAATACTCCTCAATGCTTTCATCACACTGGGAGGCAACCTGCTGCAAATGGAAGATACTATGAACAAAGAATACAGCACAGATACAGGCCCTTCGGCCCTCCAAGCCTGTGCCGGTCATGATACCAATCTTGGACAAAACCCTCAGCACTTTGTTGTGCCGTACCCCTCTCTACCCATCCTATCCCTGTATTTGTCGAGATGCCTTTTGAATGCCGTTAATGTATCTATTAACGCTTCTGATGAAGAAGTCTGCTGCTATTTTTGGTCCATTCATGCAACGTGGGTATCGCTGACCAGGCCAGCATTTATTGCCCATCCCTAATTGCCCTTGCTCAGGCGGTAGTCAGTCGCCTTCTTGAACCACTCCAGTCCAGATGGTCTGAAAATTGGCTGTGTGGTTGACAGTGAGGAAGAAAACTATGGACTGCAAAATGATCATATCAACAGACTGGTCAAGTGGGAATAAGAAGTGAGAAATGGAATTCAACCCGGAGATGTGTGAGGCAATGCAGTTGGAGGCGGACAAACAAATAAATGGGTGGATACTGAGAGATGTAGAGGAACAGAGGGATCTTAGAGAGTAAGTCTACAGATTCCTGAAGACAGTAGCACCAGTGGATAAGTTAAGAATGCATGCAGGAAACGCATAAGCCAAAGCCTAGCGCAAAGAGTTTATGCTGGAATTGTATAAAACATGAGTTGCACCCCGGCTGGAATATTGAATGCAGTTTGAGCCATCTCATTATGGGATGGCTGTGATTGTACTGGAGAGGATACAGAAGAGATTCACAAGGATGTTGCCAGGAATATAGATTTCTATTATGAGGAAGGATTGAAAAACATGCTATTTCCTTGGAACAGAGGAGGCTGAGGGGCCTTTGATAGAGTGGATAGGAAGAGCCGACTTTCATTCACCAAGAGTCAGTAGCCAGAGTTTAAAACGATTGATGGGATAACTAAAAGAGAATAAAGACGGATTTTTCTTTTCATCCAGGGAGTGGTGGAAGTCTGGAATTTGCTGCTTGAAAGGTTGGTCGAGATAGAAACATACATTGCATTTAAAAAAAAACACTTGGCTATATATTTGCGGTGCCATAACCTACAACACCACAATCTGGAAGGTGAATTAGACAAGATGGCCCCTTATGGGCCAGCATAAGCATGATGGGCCGAACACCCTCCTCCTGTGCTGTAAATCTTTCTGTATTTTCATCCGCAATGTTTTCTATGGCCTAAATTTATTTGATTGATAACGGGTGAAGAAGAATACACCACCAAAGGGAGGTGGTCGTGCAGTGATACTGTCACTGGAACAGTAGTTCCAGAGACCCAGGGTAAAGCTCTGACGTCCCAGGTTCAAATCCCACCTTGGCAAAGGGTTTAATTTGAAATCCAGAAAAAAACATCTGGATACACGGGGCGGGATTCTGTGATCCTGAGGCTAAGTGTTGACGCCGTCGGAAACGCCGTCGCGTTTCCCGACCGTGTCAGCATGGCCTCAGGATCAGCAATTCTGGTCGCTACGGGGGCCCCGAAGCAACATGGCGTAGGGCTAAAGGGGCCGGCGCAGAAGAAAGGAGGCCCCCAGCCCGAGAGGCCGGCCTGCCGATCGGTGGGCCCCGATTGCGGGCCAGGCCACAACGGAGGCCCCCCCCCCCCCCCCCCGGGGTCGGTCCCCTTACCCTTCCCTCCCACAGGCCGCCCCCAGACTCTTCCACGCCGAGATCCAGCAGGCGTGAACGGCGCCGGTGGGATTCGGGTTTTTTGCGACGGCCGCTCAGCCCATCCCGGGCTGAGAATTGGCGGGTGGTGGGGCCGCGCCGACTATGGTGGCACCAATGGCGCCGATAATCACGTCCCGGCGACTGGGCATCGTGGCACGATTCACGCCAGTTGCATGGATTCTCCGGGCTGAGAGAATCCCGCCCAAGAAATCCAATGATGATCATAAAATGATTGTTGTAAAAACCCATCTGGTTGACTAAGGTCCTTTAGGGGAGGAAATTTGCCGTCCTTACCTGGTCTGGTTGACTCTGGATCCAAACCTACGGCAATGTGGGTGACTCTTAATTGCCCTCTGAAACGGTGATAGGAAGCCACAATAAGGGATGGGCATTAAATTCTGGCCCAGCCAGCGTTCCCCACATCCCTTGAACGACAACCCCAATAAAACGGAATGACGGATCTGATAATGAGTGCGTTCCTGAAGCCTTCCCTTCCGTCACCGCCTAACAGATCCAGTGTGTGTCACCGTCTTCACCGCGGTTGCGCTGCATATTTGACAACATTCCCACTGAGAAAGGCTCTGAGTTTAACAAATGGAGAACTCGCAGTGGCAGATTGTGACCCACGTTGTGGCTGAGGCTCCAGTCAGGGGGGGTCGAGGGGCCACATGCGCTGCCACTGACCTTAGCGCTGATATGGAGCGCAAATAAATAAAATTAAGCAGAGCAGGGAACTGCAGCGCTGGCTCTGCAGCTGAAAATGAAGTGCAATTGTGGGTTCTGAATTGTTCAGCTGATTAATCACAGCCTCAGCGCTTTGCAGTCAAGAAATGCTCATGCAACAGCAGAAATCCAACAAAATGCGAAAATCAAAGTGTTGACGCTAATACTGCTCTATGCAAATTCAAAGTATTAAAAGCAAAATTTCTCATAGGGTAAATTAATAGAATTACAAAAATATAATGATAGCAATTAAAGGCAAAAAATGCTAATTTTATAGTCAAGGACAATTACTCCATTTATAGTGTATTGGAGTGGTGCCAGATTAGGGTAATTTAGATCCAAGTAGCTCACGGTTATAACATGATGAATGTTTGCGCTTCCTCACTGAAATGCAAATAGGTGAGAAGTTCAGGAAGAAAGCTCAAATTAGAAATACCAGGAACAGCACTTCATTAAAATGATGGGGGCTTCATTCCGTACAATCTAGTGGCGAAAGTAAAATGGGTGTTACTTCCTTCTCGATGTTGTGCTTCATGTTGATCGGGGTACATGTTACGACTGCAGATCTTGCATTTAATTACAAGAGGTCATTAAGGAGTTGAACATGTTGAATCCCACGCAGCCATTTTGCATCCTGATGCACCGAAAGGGAGACTTATTCTATTCCGCGTGAAAACATTGGACTCCAATGAAATCTAATTAATAAAGAAACTACTGTTTCAAAAATGGTACACTTTTTTCAAAACACTGTATGGAAATCCATTAGAGTCCGTTGTGTCCTTTGATTTTATGCCTTCACTTTTACACATTCAGATCACAATTAACGGAAAAATTGTTACATAGGACATAGGAAAATAGGAACATAGGAATTAGGAGCCGACGTCGGCCATTCAGCCCCTCGAGCCTGCTCCGCCATTCAATCAGATCATGGCGGATCTCTTCCTGACCTCAAATCCACCTCCCCATATGTTCCCCATATCCCTTGAACCCATTTTTTAAAATCATAAATATATCTACCTCCTTCTTGAAACAATTTAATGATTTAGATTCCACCGCACTCTGGGGCAGCAAGTTCCAGAAATTCACCGCCCCCTGCGAGAAGTATTTCTTCCTCATCTCAACCTATATCTGTGACCTCTCGTTCTAGATTGCTCAACAAGGGAGAACACTTGGTCTACATTTACTTTATCAATCCCTTTTAGTATTTTGTATACTTCGGTCAGATCCCCTCTCATTCTTCTGAACTCCAGCGAGTATAAGCACAAATTGTTTAATCTCTCCTCATACGGAAACCCCTTCATCCCTGGAATCAATCTGGTGAACCTCCTTCCAACTGCCTCCAATGCCATCACACCCTTCCTCAAATAGGGAGACCAAAACTGGACACAATACTCCAGATGTCGTCCCACCAACACCCAATACAATTGCAACAACACTTCACTACCTTTGTACTCCAGTCCTTTTGCAATAAACGCTAACATTCCATTTTTTTTTACTGTCAATCAAAAACACAGATCACCAGATCAATCCATTTTTCAAATGATGTTATCTGCAGTTCCCTCTGTCTCTGCCAAACTACTTGGCTTAACTGAATATAATATGTATCGATCTAACCCATCTGTCTAGCTCTGAAGAATATGGACTGTGTCTCTCTCCACAGATGCTGCCAGGCCTACTGAGCTTTTCCAGCAACTTTGTCTCTTATTTCAGATTTCCAGCATCCACAATATTTAGCTCTTATCCAGCTGTCAACCTGAATCCAAATTCCACTGCTGGCATTTGAACCCATGTCCGCAGAGAATTACCTAGATCTCAGGATTACCAGACCAGCGACATTATCACTATGTCACCCTCTCCTCCCAACCCCCGCTATAGGATGCAGTATGTTAGAACATAGAACATACAGTGCAGAAGGAGGCCATTCAGCTCATCGAGTCTACACCAACAGACTTAAGCCCTCACTTCCACCCTATCCCCGTAACCCAATAACCACTCCGAACCTTTTTGGATACTAAGGGCAATTTAGCGTGGCCAATCCACCTAACCTGCACGTCTTTGAACTGTGGGAGGAAACCGGAGCACCCGGAGGAAACCCACGCCGACATGGGGAGAACGTGCAGACTCTGCACAGACAGTGACCCAGCGGGGAATCGAACCTGGGACCCTGGCGCTGTGAAGCCACAGTGCTATCCACTTGTAGCACTGTGGCTTCACAGCGTTGCAGTGCTGTCCCGTGTTGGAGTTGGAATCCCTCAGGAGGTTCATTTGTCTTCCCTTACAAGCAAATGGTGCATCATCTATGGCCGTCCCTCTCTGCTGAAGAGGACAGTCTTATCATAGAATCTTGTAGCACAGGAAGAAGCCATTCGGGCCAATAATGTCTGCATGGTATCTTTGGAATTACTATCCAATTAGTCCCCCTATTTTGCCCTTAATTGTTAAATCAATCCCAAGCTGGTCATTCAAGTATGAAACTAGACACTAATACTTTTCTTGATAATAGGTTTAGTTACAGAATTCAGCATTGTATGTGGCTGCTGCCAACACACTACCCCGTACCCAAGCAGTCTCTCTTTATAAGTGCTCTAGGTACTTAATTGAACAATGCCCTTCACATGTGTATCTTAACATCATTAAGTATCATTAAGATTCTAGTAACAATAGGCCAGTAATTCTTATATTTTAGAAGTATCTATCCACCTTTCATTCACAGTTATTATTGAATCTACTTTCACCATTGTTACAGGCAGTGCTTGCCAAGTCATGACGGTAAGAAGACTGCCCTGAGTCCCCTCTGCCACCAATACATTTGTGCTCTCCTTGCAGGGCGGTCTTTCCAGGCAACAATACCTCCCTCCTCTGCTTAACTTTATTGAGAAGCACATCCACAGCCTCATTGGTGACCCTTCGGCTCTTATATTCTCCATAGACAACATTCTGTGGAACTGCTGCTTAGTATCCATCTTTTTGGTGTTTGCCCTTTGACCTGCTTCAGCCCTCCACATGCTGCAGCAGTACGCAAGTTCCCTCCCCTTGCATCAGAAAACTCTTACTGGTGAATACATAGCGGGTGGGACTTTATGCCTTCCTCCATGACAAGGTTTGAGGATATTTAATTGGCCAAGATGGTGGCCACTGGAGACGCCGCCTTGTTTCTGTCTTGACCCCTATTAAGTCCATTGTGGGACGGTCCATGGGCTGCTTTCTTATCCCAATGCCAACTGAAGCCCTTCTGTAAGCAATTAGTGTCCAAATGAGGGCCTTTTCCCACTGCCACTGCTTTTTAACACAGGACTGTCACCATGCAAGGAGCATAACATGCAAACCTGTGGGTTGCTTGTGGCTGCTGGGGGGGGGCAAGGATTATCCCCCATTCAAAGGCACTCGAGGGGTTCTGCATTTGAGAAAGGACAGACACATTGAGACCCTGCTCCCTGCTCTTGCTGCCCCCCCCCCCCCCCACCCCCCACTCCCACCTCCACCTCCCTCATTCCCTCATACCCACACTCTGCAAATATCCCTTCCCGCCAATCACTTCTCTCTGGCCTGGGTCGTTCTGCAAGCCTGGGCTTCTGGTGGGTGTACCTCCTGGCTTCTGATTGACAAGCAGCTCTTGCCATGCAAGATTTGCCGGCCCCACCTTCCCAAGGGCAATTAGGGATGGGCAATAAATGCTGATCTAGCCAGTGATGGCCACATCTGATGAACACATTTTTAAAAAGGCTTTCCCAGGAGGAGTCAGCCAACACTCCAGCCAACAGCCCCTTTTACCACCATAACATTCCCCCTCTGGTTTTATTCTGGAATGGCTATGTTTTATACTGTTATTTACTGAGATGAAATGATTTTATCTCTGGGTGTATTGCATCCGTTGCTTGTGGTATTTCTCTCCTCATTATCACGTTCATTGACTAGAAACTGCCTCGATGTACAACAAACAACTGATTTAATACTCCATTACCCAGAGGCAAAAATTACCCCTCCGCCTCCATATTTCAACTTTCACCCTCAGCATCCTTTCATCAAATGCAGTTAATAATAATAATCTTTATTAGCATCACAAGTAGGCTTACTTTAATATTGCAATTAAGTTACTGTGAAAATCCCCTGGTCCCCATATTTCGGTGTCTGTTGAGGTGCACACAGGGTGAATTCAGAATGTCCAATTCACCCAACAAGCACGTCTTTCGGGACTTGTGGGAAGAAACCGGAGCGCCCGGAGGAAACCCACTCAGACACGGGGAGAACGTGCAGACTCCGCACGGACAGTGAGCCAAGCCAGGAGTGGAACTCGGGACACTGGCGCTGTGAAGCAACAGTGCTAACCACTGTGGCACCGGAGTTAGTTTAAAATTGTGCCTGTGTGCAAGAAAGCAAAAGGCAAAAACGTTTGTGTGCCGAGTTTGAAATTTTGCTCAACAGCAGAAAGTTTCCAAATCAGAATCTCTGCTTTACGTCTCAAACTGGGGGCAGCATGGTGGCGCAGTGGTTAGCACTGCTGTCTCACAGCACCGAGGTCCCAGGTTCGATCCCAGCTCTGGGTCACTGTCCGTGTGGAGTTTGCACATTCTCCACATGTTTGCGTGGGTTACACACCCAAAACCCAAAGATGTAATAATGATATTAATAAGAATTATTATTACATCTAATAATAATCGCTTATTGTCACAAGTAGACTTCAATGAAGTTACTGTGAAAAGCCCCGAGATGTGCCGGGTAGATGGATTGGCCACACTAAATTGCCCCTTAATTGGAAAAAATGAATTGAGTACTCTAAATTTATTTTTTTAAAGTCTCAAACTGAGTGTATTTAGAAATACTAAGACCAGCCAATGCTGGTTCTTTATTGGCACAGAGTTAGGATGGCATAGTGATTATGTTACCGCAGAAGTAATCCAGAGATTTAAACTCAATGACCTGGCGACATGTGTACAAATCCCATCATGGCAAATGGAGAATGCAAATTCAGTGAATGGACAAAATCCTGTGTGTAATGGTGGCTGTGAAACTACCAGGTTGTCGTAAAAGCTCACCTGCTTCACTGATGTCTTTCAGGGAAGAAGTTCTTCCGACCTTACCCGGTCTGGCCTCCATGTGACTCCAGGTCCACAGCAATGTGGTTGATGCTTAACTGCCCTCTGATGTGGTCCAGCAAACCTTCTTAGTTGTATAGATAATAGATAATAAATGCCAGCCTTGCCAGCAATATCCGTATCCCATGACCGGATTAAAAAAACAATAGAAAGAAAGTAAAATTGGACAAATTGAATTGAAAATATATCATATGTTCCATATAAGTGTACACAAATGTATTCTGTACCGTCTATGCGTGTGCACGGATTTTCTACCCAGAGTAATAGCAACTTCAGGGGGAAAGAAATTCTGGTTGCTGTGGGTTAATGACTCAATGACACAGTGGGAAAACTTTCTCTTCTTGGTAATTCCAGGGAAAATGTAAAGCCTATTCTTACGGAACATTTTTTAAAAAGGTGATTCTGCCAGAGACAGTGAGTAGACACAAATCTTCCTCATTGGGAGAAATGATTCGGACGTGGAAAGAAAGGCAGGCTTGCCTCGAGCCGTTGCTGGAGCTGAACAACGTCCCGTTGGCATCATCGCCATGCCACGATGATCTCGCTTTTCAGGTAGGTACCGATGGGATCTTCCTAACCATCCGGAAGCAGTCGCCGATTGAGGAGCACTGCCTTAAGGAGATGCTGACTCGTGCCCTTAGTCTGTGGTGGTAGATGGTGATAAATTGTTGCTTTGCCTTTTTAAGCAGCCAGTCCTAATGATAACACTGTGCAAATGCAATCGGGAATTACGCTGAATTGAAATATGACAAATAACCATGTGCCATGTCACACCACCGCACAGATTACACGTTGTGCGGAAAGCATATGTGCTTTATAGCCGCAATTAAATGTTTTTTCTTCTAAAAAACTCCAGTGAGAACATTTGAGAAAACGACTTTTTAATCATCTATATCGCTGTGAAAACTACTGCCTCATGATAGTTCTGAAAGTCTGCGCACTTAAAATTAATTGTAATCCATAGCTTGAGAAAATAAAAAGCTCCCAGATCAGTATTTAATTCAAATGTATTTTTTTTTTTATCACTCAGCTGTTTCTATTAGCTTCCACTGCCTGATCCGTTCCACACTGGGGCATCTTTCTCGGGGCGCCAGTTTGTCTCTTTGTTTGATTGTACTGTGAATAGATAACCTCCACCACTGCGGCAGGCAGAGTGTGGATTAACTTCATAAAGAGTAAAGACTGAATCAAATGTAGTTCATTAAAAGCCGGGAATGGTATTCGGCCATCACCATGCAAGCAAAGGAAGTGCAAGCTGCACACATTTATAATCAGCCTGCGAGAAATCAGGACTTGCCTTTCCTTAGCGCCTTTTGCAACCTCAAGGCATCCCAGAATATCTCACAGGCAATGGAGTACCTTTCAAGCAAAAACAGCAAAATGCTGGGAAGGCTCTGCAGCTCTGGCAGCATCTGCTGAGAGAGAGAGAGAGAAACAGAAAGAGTTAACGTTTCAGCTCTGATGAGAAACCTGAAATATTGGGCTGAGTTTTCCCAGTCCTGCCTCTGCGGGGACTCGCAGGAAGGTTTCTAAGGTGACTGATGCACTATCAATTACGACGAGACGAGAGTAGAGTGTAATCAAGGCTTTATTAAGCAGAGATGTGGAGCCTCCCACAGCTGCTGCAGAAATGGCTGCAGCTCGGCGAGCCCACACATTTATACTCCGTCTACTGGGCGGAGCCAGCAGGCAGGGATCTACCCCCGTACCTGTAGTACAGGACGGAGTCTTACCATAATACACCTCATATGCGATATATATACAACAGTGGTGACTACCACATTCACCCCCTGTTAAAAAAGAGTCCAGCGGGGATGGTGGAAGACTATTTACATGCATAGGTTAAAATTTTAGGAAAAGTTTACAAATTCAGACGATCGGGCGTCTTGATTCTCCGTTGCGAGCGCCGCAGTCTCGGTAGCGATGCAGCCGTCAATTCGGTCGCTGGTGACTCCGGGAGCGTGTCGACCTCATCTTCATCCCCAGTTGGGACCAACGGGGGCTGTGGTAAGGGGCGCTGGGGGAGGAAGTGTGGCACCGGGACAGGGGGGCTGTGGGGACCCAGCTGGCACCAGGTCCCTAAGGGAGACTGTGTCTAGGTGGCCGTCGGGGTATGCCACGTAGGCCTACTGCGGGTTTGCATGGAATAGCTGTACCCTCTCAACCAACGGGTCCGCCTTGTGGAGCCGCACGTGTTTGCGGAGGAGAATGGGTCCTGGAGCTGCCAGCCACATTGGGAGCGAAATCCCGGAGGTGGACTTCCTGGGGAAGGCAAGGAGACGTTCATGGTGGGTTTCATTAGTCGCGGTACACAGGAGCGACCGAATGGAATGAAGGGTGTCTGGGAGGACCTCTTACCAGCGGAACGCCGGGAGATTCCTGGACCGTAAAGCCAGCTGGACGGCGTTCCAGACCGTCCGATTCTCCCGCTCCACCTGCCCGTTTCCCCTAGCTGGGCATCCTGCTCGAGGTGATGCCCCTGTTGAGCAGCTACTGGCACAGCTCATCGCTCATAATTGAGGATCCCTGGTCGCTGTGGATGTAGGCGGGGAAACCGAACAGAGCGAAGGTGGTGTTGAGGGCTTTGATGACGGTGGCAGACGTCATATCGGGGCATGGGACGGTGAAGGGGAATCTGGAGTATTCATCGACCACATTAAGAAAGTACGTGTTCCGGTCGGTGGAGGGGAGGGGTCCTTTGAAATCCACGCTGAGGCGTTCAAAGGGGAGGGAGGTCTTCACTAGGTGCGCTCGGTCTGGCCGGTAGAAGTGCGATTTACACTCCGCGCAGACCTGGCAGTCTCTGGTGATAGCCCTGACCTCCTCGATGGAATAGGGCAGACTGCGGGCATTTATGAAGTGAAAAAAACCGGTGACACCTGGGTGACAGAGATCGTCGTGCTGGGTCCTGAGTCGGTCCACTTGTGCGCTGGCACATGTACCTCGGGATAGGGCATCCGGGGGCTCGTTGACCTTACCGAGGCGATACAAAATCTCGTAGTTGTAGGCGGAGAGCTCGATCCTCCACCTCAAGATCTTATCATTTTTGATCTTGCCACGCTGTGTGTTATTGAACATGAAGGCAACCGACCGTTGGTCAGTGAGGAGAGTGAATCTCCTGCCGGCCAGGTAATGCCTCCAATGTCGCACAGCTTCTACTATGGTTTGGGCCTCCTTCTCGACGGAGGAGTGCCGAATTTCAGAGGCATGGAGGGTGCGTGAAAAGAATGCCACGGGCCTGCCCGCCTGGTTGAGGGTAGCGGCCAGAGCGACGTCTAATGCATCGCTCTCAACTTGAAAGGGGAGGGTCTCGTCATCCGCGTGCATCGCGGCCTTGGCGATGTGGCCTTGATACGGTTGAAGGCCCGTTGAGCCTCGGCCGTCAGTGGGAAAACGGTGGATTGAATGAGTGGGCAGGCCTTGTCCGCTAAGTTAGGGACCCACTGGGCGTATTACGAGCAGAACCCCAGGCATCGTTTGAGGGCCTTGGGGCAGTGGGAAAGTGGAAGTCCATGAGGGGGCGCATGTGATCGGGGTCGGGCCCTAGAACTCCATTTTGAACCACATAGCCGAGGATGGCTAATCGGTTAGTGCTAAACACGCACTTCTCCAAGTTGTACGTTAGGTTGAGGGGTCCTGCTGGTCGTGGCCACAGATGGTGATGTTATCCAAGTACGGGAAGGTGGACCGCAGTCCATACCGGTCAACCATTCGGTCCATCTCCTGTTGGAAGACCGAGACCCCATTAGTGACGCCAAAGGGAACCCTAAGGAAGTGGTAAAGGCGGCCGTCCACTTCAAACGCGGTGTACGGGCGGTCCGCGTTGCGAATGGAGAGCTGGTGGTAGGCATATTTCAGGTCTACTGTCGAGAAGACCAGGTACAGTGCAATCTGATTGACCATATCAGATATGCGTGGGAGGGGGTATGCATTGAGCTGCGTGTGCCGATTGATGGTCTGACTGTAGTCAATGACCATTCTGTTCTTTCTCCCCAGTTTTCACAACTACCACTTGGGCTCTCCAGGGGCTGTTGCTGGCCTCGATAATACCTTCTCGTAGCAGCCTCTGGACCTCAGACCTGATGAAGGTCCTGTCCTGGGCACTGTACCATCTGTTCCTGGTGGCGACAGGTTTGCAATCCGGGGTGAGGTTTACAAACAGAGAAAGCGGGTCAACCTTAAGGGTCGTGAGACCGCAGATAGTACGGGCTGGCAGAGGCCCGCCAAATTTCAGGGTTAGACTCTGGAGGTTGCACTGGAAGTCCAGGCCGAGTAGCAGCGCAGAGGTTTGGGAGGACGTAGAGCCGGAAGCTGCTGTACTCTACGCCCTGGATGGTGAGGGTGGTGGTGCATTAACCCCGGATCGCCAGAGAGTGGGATCCGGAGGCCAGGGAGATCTTCTGGTTAATGGGGTGTACCGTGGGGGAGCAGCGCCTTACCATATCAGGGTGGATGAAGCTCTCAGTGTTTCCGGAGTCCAGAAGGCATGATGTCTTGTGCCCATCGACCTTCACTGTCGTCGACGCAGTCGTGAGGTTGTGCTGTCGGGACTGGCCGATCCTGATGGAGTAGAGACGTGACTGGTGTTGGAAGGCTCCTGGCTGGTCGGCTGCGGTTGCACGCGATGAGCGGCACAATGAGGTGCCCGACGAGCAGGGGTTCTGAGGTGGGGTAGATGGCGGTGCCCACGGGTCGCATGTGGGGGGTGCTGGGACAATGGGTCTGGTTACAGCGGCGATCGAGCAGGCCTGGCACACAGCAGCGAAATGTCCTTTCTTCCCGCAGGCCTTGCAGAGTACACTCCGTGCCGGGCAGCGCTGTCAGAGGTGCTTTGCCTGTCCGCAGAAGTTGCACTTGGGTCCCCCAGGGTTGGTTGGCTGTCGCGCGGTACAGGCTTGGAGTTGGCTGGGGGCGGTCGCTGGTGGGGCGCACGACGGGGTGTTCGCTGGCGGAGTCCATGATGTCCAGGAGGAGGGCGCTGTGCGGCCGGGGGCGTACGCCTGTACATTGCGGGAGGCGACTGTTAGTGAGGTTGTGAGTTTCTTGGTCGCCGCTAGTCGAGGGTAGCCCCTTCTAAGAGGCGCTGGCAGATATACGCCGACCCTATGCCCGTAACGAAAGTGTCCCTAATTAGGAATTCAGAATGTTCGACGGCCGAAATGGCCTGGCAATCGGAGTCCCTTGCCAGGGCGTGCAGGGCGCGCCAGAAATCGGGAGTTCATGCCGCGTGGACAGGAGGTGCCTGCCGTAGATTTTGTTGGTCTGCTGAATGTAGTTCTCCTTCAGTAGCACCATGGCCTCAGCGTAGGTAGGCGCGTCCCAGATGAGGGGAAAGATATTGGAGCTCAGCCGCGTATACAGGATCTGGAGCTTCTGTGCCTCTGAAGGTGGTTCTCTCGCAGTTCCGATGTATGCTTCAAAGCAAGCTAGCCAATGTGCGAAGGCCGACTTGGCGTTGTCTACCTTTCGGCAGCAGCTGTGGGAGGCTACACATCTCTGCGTAATAAATTGATGCACTATCAATTACGACGAGACAAGAGTAGAGTGTAATCGAGGCTTTATTGCGCAGAGATGTGTAGCCCCCCGCAGCTGCTGCCAAAATGGCTGCAGCTCGGAGGGCCCACACATTTGTACTCCGTCTACTGGGCGGAGCCAGCAGGCAGGGATCTACCCCCATACCTGTAGTCCAGGAGCCTTACCGTAATACACCTCATATGCAATATATATATATAGAACAGTGATGACTACCACAGTGACCCGCCAGGGTTTGGTCGACCTCACACGTTCCTGCTTCCAAGGTGAACGTCACCCTGTGGGATCATGGGCCCCCGCTGAGGGGCAGAGGTCTAACAGCGGGGGTTAGGTTAAATCGGGAGTGATAAAGCCGACCAGGATGGGAACCGGCATCTCCGGATAGTCCCAGCTGGGACTGGATGTACTGCCCGCCGTTTAGTATCTTTAACTAAATAAGTCTTTAAATTTGCACCTCCCCGGGACTCCTGTCATTACCATAGTCTGGAGGTGGGCTCAATGCGGCGAAGGCTACCATCTTCGCATCGCTACCCCCCCCCCTCCCCCCCCCACCCCACACGCATCAGTGGGAGGTCTCTGAAAGGGTAGTTGGAGATGGACAACGAATGCTGTCCTTGCCAGCAATACCCACATCCCATGAAGTAGTTTATCTTTGAAATTGGACCGTCTTGCTCATAAATTGGAGCAAAATAACTCAAATATATTTTATACGAATGTGGCTTGGGTTGGTTACTTAATAGTTGACGCATTGCAACAGACGGGACTGCCATGATTTGTCCAGTCCTGTTCCCTGCCACTCTTTCAGGTGCATTTTTAAAATGCTTAAGCTGATGAAAACTACGATGCATGAATGTAACCTGCAGCCCGTTTCATTATTGCATGCGAGGTGGTATTGTTCGAACGATGAGAAGGTGTCATCCTTACAAAGGTGCAAGCAGGCAGCATTCAAAAGGCAGGAATGTACCCAGTCAGGAAATGTGTGTGGGTGGCTACATGTTCCAGGGCTGCTGTGGCTCAAGGCTTGGTGCAATCGGTGCTGAACATGTTGGAGCCATCATTTGTTTTTCCTCTTCATTAAAATGCTGATTCTTTGGAAATGGGACATCGCTAGCAAGGCTGGCTTTTATTGCCCATCCACAGTTACCCTGAGGAGGTAGAACTGCGACAAGTGGTTGGTGTAGTGATCTGCATCACTGTCTGTACACAAGGGGTTAATGTAAATACACTACAACTAAGATGTGGAGATGCCGGCGTTGGACTGAGGTGAGCACAGTAAGAAGTCTTACAACACCAGGTTAAAGTCCAACAGGTTTGTTTCAAACACGAGCTTTCGGAGCGCGGCTCCTTCCTCAGGTGAATCTCCGAAAGCTCGTGTTTGAAACAAACCTGTTGGACTTTAACCTGGTGTTGTAAGACTTCTTACTGTGCACACTACAACTAAGTAACCTCTAGAGGGAGCACCGGAGATGTCATGACATGCAGACATGCAACCAATGGGTCATTAGAACAGGACACAACCAATGGGTAATCAGGACACCCGGAGGTGGCATTACCACAAGGGGGCACTACACGACCCATAGGGCAGCACAGTAGCATTGTGGATAGCACAATCGCTTTACAGCTTCACACTGTAAATTCTATGTAAATCTATGTAAATATAAAAAGGACAAGGCACACAGGCTCTGCTTCTTCCACCGGCAGAAACCTAAAGAGCAGGACAGGGTTGATTAACAGCAACATCACACCCGAGCACATGGTCTAGAGCAAGCTTGTATAGTTAGCAGAGTAGACTGAGTTACTAGAGGCAGATTAGTAGAGTGTCGAACTCATTTAAGAGCATTGTTAATCGTTCAATAAATATGTTGAACTTATCTCCGAGTCTGGAGCATCTTTCAGCAGAGCCCACATCAAGTGGCAGCTTCCGTTACTCGAGGTAGCATAACACAACAGTTGGAATCAGCTGAATGGCTCGCCCGGCTTCAGGGGCAGTAGGACTGATATCACATGCATGCCAGACTCGACAGAGACGCCCGGTTTCCTTCCCGAAAGGAGAGGCGTGATGCGATTGGAATTTGAGGTGGCATCTCTGTCGGTTTTGAGGATGACGGCTTTTTTCTGTCTTTTTAAAGTTGAAATCAAAATCTCAAACTGCCTTGAACTCACTCCCTGGATTACAAAGGTGGCTGCTCCTCAAGCGTTATCTCATCGGTTGTAGTTGGCTTTGGGACACCCTGAGGTTATGGAAGCTGGCAACAAAAAAAACGCAAGGCCAGATTTTTATGTGCCGGAAACCAAGCCCCCCCCGCCTCGCCACCCACCCACCAAACCCTTCCCCAATCCCCCCCGCACTGTGAGCAGGTGGTAGGCGTGGGGTAAACCTGTTGGGATGTTGTTGAGTGAGTTGCTCTTCATGTATCTGCCTTCGTTAGACTTTTCCCAGCAAAAGGGGAGGTGATGGGAAATCTGCCTGCCCTTGGCCCAATTAGGGCTCCTCCTGAAGTGGCCATTTAAGTGGCTTCTCCCCACTATCATTGGTGAGGTCTGCCCGTGCCATGTGCAAGGCTCCCAGGTATACCCGCTGGATCAGGTTTGTGAGAGGGTGAGTCGGGGGGGGGGAGGGGAGCGATTCTCTTGTTCAGGCCTCCTGGGAAAGGAAGGTACCCACTTAAACACCACCCCCACTCCTGACCTCTTGATCGCCAGATACAGCTCCCTTATCGGGACCTGTCTGGCTGGTCCCAGCAAGTCCACCCCACATAACTGCTTCACTGGCCTCCATCACTGCTCCTGGTCAGAGACTGGCTGTGATTCCAAAGGTGGCCTCTGCTCCTGGTGACACTTCTGGAGCTGTCGGTCCTCTGATTACCCAGCAGCTCTTAGAGGCAGGGTAGCCTGCCTCAGAGGCTCAGTAGGTACAATATCGAGCAACTCATTGCCGGAACTGCCTCAAATCAGGGTACTGACTTCCAGGGCGAACAGAGGTGGATGACCTTTGACTTTTCAGCCAGTGAGCACGGCCACCACCTCCATGTCAAATCATTCTTTCTATCTTTCTATCTAACTTCTTTCTTTCCACCGAAACATTTCCTGTACAGCGCATAATTAGACAGAATGGAGTACCTTAAATTAGTGCGCATGTCTCTTATTTTAAGAATATTCAAATAAAATGATCTCCATAACATCTCTCTAGTTTTTTTTAAATCGTTCGTGGGATGTGGGAATCACTGGCTGGACCCATCCATAATTTCCTTTGAACTGAGTAGCTCGCTCGGCCATTTCAGAGTCAACCATAGCTGGAGCCACATGTAGGCCAGACCGGGTAAGGATGGCAGATTTCCTTCACTAAAGGACATTAGTGAACCAGGTGGGTTTTTTCAACACTGTATCCACGGCCATCATTAGACGTTAAATTCAAATTTCACTATCTGTCGGGGTGGGATTCGAATCCGCGTTCCCAACATTACCTTGGATAACGAGTCCAGTGACAATGTAACTGCCTCATCTTGATTAGCAGTGATCGAATGGCCCAGACTTTACTGGGAATGTCAGAGGTCTTGTGGCGCAGTCGGTTGGCGTTCATACCTCTGAGGCTGAAGCTCCGGGTTCGAGTCCCATCTCAGGACTTGGCGGCCAAGGAAGGTGCATTCATAGCGCGGTCAAACAGGTTGAGTATCAACCTTCCAAACCTTCCAACCTGTAAATCCTTCCAACATGTAAATCCTTCCAAAGAGCGGGAGAGACTCCTGGGGAGGCATTCTCCCCTACCCGGCGTGACAGAGGGTCCCGGCGTAGGGGAGTGGCGCCAACCACTCAGGGGTCGGGCCTCCCCAAAGGTTGGGAATTCTCCCCACCTTTGGGGGCCAGCCCTGCGCCGGAGCGGTTGGCACCAGAAGACTGGCGCAAAAAACCGGCGCCCCCGGCAGCGGGGCTGGCCGAAAGGCTTTCACCAATCGGCGCATGCGCCGGCAGTGACGTCAGCGGCAGCTGGCCACTGACGTCACTGCCGGCGCATGCGCGATGTGGGGTTCTCTTCCGCTTCCGCCATGGCGGAGGCCGTGGCGGCCGCGGAGGAGAAATAGTGCAGCCAGGGCACTGGCCCGGAGTCTGAGCGGGGGGCCCCGATCGCGGGCCAGGCCACCGTGGGGGCACCGCCCGGGGTTCGATCGCCCCCCCGCCCGCCCCCCCCCACCCAGGACCCCAGGGCCCGCTCGCGCTGCTGATCCCGCCGTTCCAGAGGTGGTTCAAACCTCGGCGGCGGGAGAGGCCTCCCAGCGGCGGGACTTCGGCCCATCCGGGCCGGAGAATCACCGCAGGGGCCTCTCCGATCGGAGCGGCGAGATTCCCGCCACTGCCACGGCGGGGGCGGGATTTGCGGCGGCCCCAGGCGATTCTCCGACCCTGCTGGGGGGTCAGAGAATTTCGCCCCTCGTCTGTCACGCTTGATGTGGAGTGGCACCTCCTCAAGCTGTCAGCCCCTGGCGACAGAGTAGCGACTTGATCTGGGAATTACTAGCTATGGAAAAAGATGAAAGTCTGCCTTAGTTGTGGGAAGAAAATTGGAATTTCCTGGGCGTGTGCACCAGTGCAATGGGGCATCTAGATCATCCATTGCCCCCACTGATTAACCAGCAGCTCTTAGAAGCAGGGTAACCTGCCTCAGAGGCTCAGTAGGTACAATATCGAGCAACTAATTGCCGGAACTGCCTCAAATCAGGGTACTGACTTCTAGGGCGAACAGAGGTGGATGACCTTTGACTTTTCAGCCAGTGAGCATGGATCATAGATTATCATAGAATTTACAGTGCAGAAGGAGGCCATTCGGCCCATCGATTTTGCACCGGCTCTTGGAAAGAGCACCCTACCCAAGGTCAACACCTCCACCCTATCCCCATAACCCAGTAATCCCACACAACACTAAGGGCAATTTTGGATACTAAGGGCAATTTATCATGGCCAATCCACCTAACCTGCGCATCTTTGGACTGTGGGAGGAAACGGGAGTACCCGGAGGAAACCCACGCACACACGAGGAGGATGTGCAGACTCCGCACAGACAGTGACCGAAGCCGGGAATCGAACCTGGGACCCTGGAGCTGTGAAGCAATTGTGCTATCCACAATGCTATCGTGCTGTCAACAAGGGACAAGGGATGTAATAGAACAAAGAACAAAGAAAATTCCCGCACAGGAACAGGCCCTTCGGCCCTCCCAGCCTGCGCCGATCCAGATCCTTTATCTAAACCTGTTGCCTATTTACCAAGGTCTACTTCTTTCTGTTCCCCACCCATTCATATATCTGTCCAGATGCATCTTAAATGATGCTATCGTACCCACCTCTACCACCTCTGCTGGCAAAGCATTCCAGGCACCCACCACCCTCTGCGTAAAAAACTTTCCACGCACATCTCCCTTAAACTTTTCCCCTCTCACCTTGAAATCGTGACCCCTTGTAATTGACACCCCCACTCTTGGAAAAAGCTTGTTGCTATCCACCTTGTCCATACCTCTCATAATTTTGTAGACCTCAATCAGGTCTCCCCTCAACCTCCGTCTTTCCAATTAAAACAATCCGAATCTACTCAACCTTTCTTCATAGCTAGCACCCTCCATACCAGGTAACATCCTGGTGAACCTCCTCTGCATCCTCTCTAAAGCATCCACATCCTTCTGGTAATGTGGTGACCAGAACTGCACGCAGTATTCCAAATGTGGCCTAACCAAAGTCCGATACAACTGTAACATGACCTGCTGACTCTTGTACTCAATACCCCGTCCGATGAAGGCAAGCATGCTGTATGCCTTCTTGACCACTCTATCAACCTGCGTTGCCACCTTCAGGGTACAATCGACCTGAACTCCCAGATCTCTCTGGACATCAATTTTCCCCAGGACTCTTCCATTGACCATATAGTCTGCTCTTGAGTTAGATCTTCCAAAATGCATCACCTCGCATTTGCCTGGATTGAACTCCATCTGCCATTTCTCTGCCCAACTCTCCAATCTATCTATATTTTGCTGTATTCTCTGACAGTCCGCCTCGCTATCTGCAACTCCACCAATCATAGTATCATCTGCAAACTTGCTCATCAGATCACTTATACTTTCGTCCAGATCATTTATGTATATCACAAACAACAGTGGTCCGAGCACGGATCCCTGTGGAACACCGCTAGTCACCTTTCTCCATTTTGAGACACTCCCTTCCACCACTCCTCTCTGTTTCCTGTTGCCCAGCCAGTTCTTTATCCATCTAGCTAGTACACCCTGAACCCCATATGACTTCACTTTTTCCATCAACCTGCCATGGGAAACTTTATCAAATGCTTTACTGAAGTCCGTGTATATGACATCTACAGCTCTTCCCTCATCAATTAACTTTGTCACTTCCTCAAAGAATTCTATTAGGTTTGTAAGACATGACCTTCCCTGCACAAAACCATGCTGCCTATCACTGATAAGTCTATTTTCTTCCAAATGTAATGGCTGCAGCCAGATTCTTCCCTCTCCCCTGATGGTGGAACCTGGTCCTATTTTACACCAGCTCACAAGGTCAAAATGATCCAAAACTAAAGTGGGTAAAATTTCACCAATAGAGATAATTGGACATTGGAAGCACCTCTAACTGGGAACGGAACTTGTCACTAATTACAATGCAGAGTGCGGTAGTGCACAGGTCCCCTTGATCTACATTCCCCCACCCTCCCACTTCAAAGACAAAAGCTATGCTGAAAAAGGGAGAGGATAAAACTGACATTAAATGACAGCTTCTTAAGAGATACGATTTAATAGGCAAGGCCATCTATAAAACTTTTACAGCCTAGTTCTATTCACAGGGATGAGACGGGAAGATTACATCTGCAGTGCCAAAGCACATGTTAATAAGATCACAACTTTTAATTAAGCAATATGTATAAGCAGATTCACATTAAAGCGTGATTTGTGGGATAGTTCATTAGCCTGTTCTCCAGCCATCAGGCAGGAACTCAATACCAATCAAGCAGCCAGAATATTAGTCGGTTTCAAGTATACCCAGTGAGTAGATTATTGATATTCCCCCCACTCTCGGGATTGGTGACTTTAGGAGCCTTTTGTTTGTTCTGCTCCTTGTTCAGAACTGAAGGAGGAATTGTGTCAGCTACTTTGATAAAATGATCGATTTGAATTCTCTGCTACTACACTCAAGGACTTAAAGACGGAATGGTAGTTTTACCCCATGGCTGTGTATGTAGCAATGGGGGCTTATTGCTGTCCATGCTTTAATGCTTGAATGTAATAACTGTAACAGGCATTGTGGAATAAAACAAACGTGCCTTTAATGTATCACCATTCACACCTTCAGGACATTTCAATGTGCTTAGCATCCAGTGAAGTACTTTTGAAGTTTAGGGGCGAATGTCACGGTTGCACAGTGGGCAGCACTGTTGCTTCACAGCGCCAGGGACCCGGGTTCGACTCCCGGCTTGAGACACTGTCAGTGCGGAGTCGGCACGTTCCCCCCCTGTCTGCGTGGGTTTCCTCCGGGTGCTCCGGTTTCCTCCCACAAGTCCCGAAAGACGTGCTGTGAGGTAATTTGCACATTCTGAATTCTCCCTCTGTGCACCCGAACAGGCGCCAGAATGTGGCGACTAGGGGCCTTTCACAGTAACTTCATTGCGGTGTTAATGTAAACCTACTTGTGACAATTAAAATTATTATATTTATGGCCTCTCATTGACGGTTTTAAAGGTGAGGGGGCTCATGGAATAAAATGTGCGGTTTGCCTGCCCACCCCAGCCTCTCTTCGATATTACGACAAAGGCATCAGGCAGTCTCCGCCCACCCTTGGGCCCAGCGAATCTCTTAAGTGGCCGACTCTGGAGCTATAGTGTGTTGCAGAAGAAGGCAAGGGTAAGGCAGGCAGCTTTCCCTGCGCAGGCTGTGGTGGACAGGAAAGAGGTTAGCCTGTTTGGTAGTCCCCTGTGCCCATTCATCATGTTTTTAATGTATCGTCACAAGCAGCCTGGTAGCTGATCAGAGGCACTTTAAGGGAACGATTGTGTGCCGCATCGGCCGTTTGCATGGGTAAACAGACAGTCTAACATCCCAGCCTGTAGTGTTAACGTCTGCTAAATAAAGCTCGCGCTTTGATTGAACCGTCAAGGTCTGCAGACTCAATCTTGAATCCACCGCGTAAAAATCTGGCGACGAGATAGGCGAGCAGCGTTTGTCGGCACCCAAAGAAATAAGAAATCATTGAAATCCGCGCTACAGGAAAGCTGGCGACGGGGGTGACAAACAATGGTTTCAACCACCAGACGAACCAAAACAAATGACCAAAAAATCCAAAGCAAACAACCATGCAGAGATTTTTTAAAAAAAATTTTTTTAATAAATTTAGATTACCCAATTATTTTTTCCAATTAAGGAGCAATTTAGCGTGGCCAATCCACCTATCATGCACATCTTTGGGTTGTGGGGGCGAAACCCACGCAAACACAGGGAGAATGTGCAAACTCCACACGGACAGTGACCCAGAGCCGGGATCGAACCTGGGACCTCAGCGCCGTGAGGCAGCAGTGCTAACCACTAGACCACCGTGCTGCCCACAACCATGCAGAGCCCGCCACGTGCTCAGTAGCCGTGAGAAGCAAATACCCTAAAACAAG
The DNA here is from genome assembly GCF_902713615.1 of Scyliorhinus canicula. NCBI lineage: Eukaryota > Metazoa > Chordata > Chondrichthyes > Carcharhiniformes > Scyliorhinidae > Scyliorhinus > Scyliorhinus canicula. The sequence goes on from NC_052155.1 coordinate 178,814,527, forward strand.
AGATTTAGAGCGGGGGGGGGGGGGGCTTACAAAACACAAAGGGAAACAGGCTGAGTTCGCATTGTGCCTTGTTTTGAATAGAAAGGAAGCAAGAAAGTGGGAAAAATTTGTGGCACATTGTGCACACGCATGTCCTGCTGCAGAGAAAAATGGTGGGCGGGGGGGGGGCGTTTTGGCGCCATGGAACCATTTGCTGACAATACAGAGCGACAAAGCTCGACAAGGAACAAATCGGCTATTTTGTTCAAGCTAACCAGATGGTAGCAGATAACTTTTCAAAAGCAGTTGTTCACTGAGAGTAACCTGACCTTAAAGGGAGCTTTGGAAGTTGTATACCCTGGAGAGAAAGGGATGGAGTCCTTACAGGGTGTCGAGTGTGAAGAGCTGTAGTCTAGAGTTGGACTTTCTGCAGAACCGATCGTGGATCTGAGGCCCGATTCTCCACCCTGCGCTGAGCGTGATTTCGGGGTGGGGGCTGTGAGAATCCTGGCCATGAGCTGGTGCAACAAACCGATATTGGGTCACTCCATTACTGGACGGTCTGCCGGTGAAGATGGAGGTGGACACTGGGGCAGCGGTCTCATCGGCGCTGGAGACTATCAAGAAAAGCTCTGACATATTGCTCTGTGACCCTCGAAGATAGTGTTAAGATAGTTGGACTAGAGTTGTATCCGTGGAATTGGCAGCCAAAGAAGCTCAAGAATTGAGGTCGCGCGCAAGAATTCACAAGGTGTCGGCTGATACCCGAGCGCAAACACTGGCCATCGGCGTGCCAAAACTGGGCACTCAGCGGTAGATTGGTGCAAAGAAGTCATGTGCACAAACTGCGGCAGAAAGGGCCACATTGCACGGGCTTGTTGGAAAAAGAAACAAGCTTCAGGCAAAAGCTGCAGGGAGCAAGAGCCGAATAAATCAAATGGCAAACTGAATCAAGGAAGAAGCGTCTACGTGTATAAAAAGAACGCGAGAAGGAATTCAATTCACAGTTAAAATCTGATGTCTTTAAATATGTGGGCCAGGGTTCTTCAATAATGGGGCTATGTCCCCACGCCCACCAGAAAACAGGTGCGAATCACTCCAGACTTTTTTCAAAAAGTCCGGAATGATTCTCCAATTTTAAGAGGGGTAGCAGGGCCCCGGCATGTGCCGCGCAGTTCCTGCTGACGATACGGGACCCTGCACTTCCGGCCACAGGTCCGGCGGCCGCTTCCGTGCCAGGCCTGCATAACATGGCGGAGCCACACAGCGGGCCAGTGTGGAAGAAGAAAAGCCCCCCTGGATCGCGCGCACCCGCCAATCGCGGCCCTGGCCATCGAGGAGAAACCCCTCACCCCCCCCCGGAGTCTGAACCCCCTCCCACCAGGCCGCGAGTCCGAGCTCCCGCCGGGTGGAACCACACCAGCGGAACTCGGCGGGAGCTCGGCTGGTCGACCGTGGAGAATCGCTGTGGGGTCCTCTTTCAACGGCCTCCGACCGGCGCCGCATTGACCACGTGCGCACGGCTGGCGGAGAGTCTCCGGTCCGCGGAGAAATGCGTCCGGTCTGCAGACCCGATCGTGGATCTGAGGCCCCATTCTCCGCTCCGCGCTGAGCGTGATTTCGGGGTGGGGCTGTGAGAATCCCGGCCATGAGCTGGTGCAACAAACCGATATTGGGTCACTCCATTACTGGACGGTCTGCCGGTGAAGATGGAGGTGGACACTGGGGCAGCTGTCTCATCGGCGCTGGAGACTATTTATCAAGAAAAGCTCTGACATATTGTTCTGTGACCCTCGAAGATAGTGTTAAAAACCTACACTGAAGAAGTGGTTCTGTTGAGGGGCCGTATTGATGTAACAGTGCGATTAAATGGACAGACGGCAGATTTGTCCTTGCACATAGTCAAAGCAAATTATCCGGCACTAATGGGGAGAACTTGGCTGGAAAAGATCAGATTAATTTGGGCCGAGGTAAATCTCGTGACAGAGTCAGACTCAGGCCTACCCAAAATCTTGAAGAAACATACCATTGTCTTCAACAGTGAGCGGGGAAGCACGAAGGATATCTCAGTAAAGCTGAAGATCAAGGAGGGAAGTCAGGCGAGATGCTTAAAGGCTAAGTTAGTGCCATACACAATCAGACCTAAGGTAGAGACTGAATTAGAATAGCTGGTCAGACAGGAATCCTTGAACCCTTTAATGTGAGTGATTGAGCTACGTCAATCGTGCTTGTGATGAACGTGTACTATTTTTGTCCCCTTATTTGAGGGAAGATGTAGTGGTATTGGAGGCAGTTCAGAGGAGGTTTACTAGGTTGATTCCAGAGATGAGGGGTTTGTCATATGAAGAGAGATTGAACAGTTCAGGACTATACTTTCTAGAGTTTAGAAGAATGAGGGGAGATCAAATTGAAGTACACAAGACAATAAAAGCTACAGATAATATAGAGATGGAGCGGATGCTTCCTTTTGTGGGGCATTCCAAAACGCGAGGTCATTGTCTTCGGATATGGGGCAGAAAATTTAAAATAGAGTTGAGGAGAAATTACTTCTCCCAAAGGGTGATGAATCTGTGGAATTCGCTACCCCAGAGTGTGGTGGATGCTGGGACAGTGAGTAAAAGGAGGAGTTTGACATATCTTTAATTGGTAATGAGTTGAAAGGTTATGGAGAACAGGCAGGATGGTAGGGGTTAAGGCCAGGATGAGATCAGCCATGACTTGATGGCCAAATGGCCTAATTCTGTTCCTATATTTTATGAATTTATGAAAAAAAACAGATTAGCACACAATTGTGGCAATTTTAAAATCACTATTAATCCTGTACTGTGTGCAGAGCAGTACCCTCTACCAATTATTATTGACTTATTTGCTGGGTTGGCTGGACTTCAGTAAACACTTCAGTGAAATCGATTTCAGTCAAGCATAAACAGTTCTTTACGGTTGTGACCCACAAAGGGTTATCTCGATACAAAGATCACCATTTGGCATCACTTCAGCGCCAGCGTTGTTCCAGTGAGCTATGGACCAAGTGGATTAGGCGGAGTCCAGTGTTAAACGGTTAACATCTTGGTTACTGGGAAGAATGAGGAAGAACACCTCCACAACCTAGATGCCACACTCCAGACATTAGAAGATTATGGATTAAGAGTCTGAAAAGACAAATGTGATTTTTTTTCCAATCATCAATTGAATATCTGGGACAAGTCATCGGCGCCAAGGGGCTGTATAGTCTCCTTTGAAAGTCAAAGTCATTACCAAGGCACCTGCACCTCAGAATGTGAACCAACTTTGATCTTTCTGAGCCTTACGAAATTACAACGGAAGGTTTGTCCCTAATCTGGTGTCTATTCTAAAACCCTTGTGCAATCTACTGTGTCAAAATACAAAAATGGAAATGTGCGGATCAATGTGAGAGAGCATTCATGCAAACCAAAGAGACGCTACTTAAGTCAAAAGTCCTGACACATTTTGATCCAAATTTACTCCTGCAGCTGGCATGTGACACATCACCTTATTGGGTTGGGGCGGTGATTTCCCATAAAGCCTACAGGTGAAGAGAAGCTGATAGCCTTTGTGTCGAGGACCTTGAATAAAGCCGAAAGCAATTGGGCGCGATTCTCCGCTCCCCACGCCGTGTGGGAGAATTGCGGGAGGGCCGAGCGACTGATTTCACGCCCCCCGCGATTCTCCCATCCCCCGCTCGAAAGAATCGGCGCTCGCCGTTTTTCACGGCGACCGGCGATTCTCCGGCACGGATGGGCCGAGCGGCCTGCTGTTCGCGACCGGTTCACAACGACGGCAACCACACCTGGTCGCTGCTGTCGTGAACATGGTGCCAAAGGCCCGTTTGAAGCTTGTGGGGGGCGGAGAGGGGAGTGAGCACCACGGCCGTGCTCAGGAGGGGACTGGCCCGCGAACTGTGCCCACCGATCGTCGGGCCGGCGTCTAAAAGCGACGCACTCTTTCCCCTCCGCCGCCCCGCAAGATCAAGCCGCCACATCTCGTGGGGCAGCGGAGGGGAAGACGGCCACCGCGCATGCGCGGGTTTGAGCCGTCAGCCGTCGTGACGTCAGCCGCGCATGCGCGGGTTGGAGCTGGCCAACCTGCGCATGCGCGGTTGATGTCACATAGGCGCCACCGTCGCATCATTCTCGGCGCGCCATCTTGACGCAAGCGTCAAGGCCCGGCGGCTGAGAATAATGGAGCGCCACTCCGGTGGGGGTGAATACGGTGAGAGGAGCGGCCTCCGAGGCCGTTGTGAAACTCGGCCGAGTTCACGACGGCCTTCCCGATTTTTCCCAGGAGTGGAGAATTCCGCCCATAATGCTCGGAAAGGGAAAGATTTTTGGAACAGAACAGTTCTACTAATGCCTGTATGGGAGGAAATGCACTTTATGATAAATCATCGTCCACTCACAACGGTGTTTGGGCCTCATACTGAGCTTGCATCACGGGCAGCGAGCAGACTGCAGAGATGGGCAATGCTCCTTTCAACACACACATACACGATCAAGTATCGTCAGTCAAACCTTCATGGCATTGCAGATGGACTCTGCTGACTGCACTTACTAAATAGTTAATCGATAAGCAGTTTGCGTAGAAACATTTTCTATTTCGAGCAAGTGGATAACACTCCCGTAACCGTGGGACTGGTGAAGAAGCATAGCATGAATGATGTTGTACTGTTAGAGCTTATGGGAATGGTGCTTTGAGGCAAGACTCCAGGAGCAAACTCTGCATTAGAGCCATATTCCACCCAAGGACTTGAATCATCCATACAGTCAGGTTGTCTCCTCTAGGGAATGAGAATCATCAGTCCACCATTATTAAGAAACCATTTATTATTCCAATTACACAAAAGCCCTGTGGTATTTTAAGGATGAAGGAGATTTTTGGTGGTCGGCACTAGATGCTGAAAATGCGGAGAAGGCAGGAATGTATTCGTCTTGTGCAAAAGTGCAGAAGCTGCCTCCGTTAGCCCCGTTGCACCTGTACGAATGGCCAGAAGAGGCTTGGCAAAGGGTACATGTTGATTATGCCGGACCGTTTGAAGGGTGCCTGTTTCTCATTCTCGTCAAGGCTCACTCGAAATGGCCTGAAGTTGCCGTCACGGAGTCAACGTCATTGGAGAACACAAATGAGAGATTGGGTGGGATATCCTCAGCAGATTCGGTCACCCTGAACAACTGGTGAGTGATAATGGGCCGCAGTTCATATCTCAAGAGTTCATGAACTACTTGAAGGAGAACGGAATTCAACACATCCAGCTCCTTATCACACTGTCACTAATGGACAGGCAGAACATTTGTAACATGCGATGAAACATTTGTTAAAGGTAACCCGAGAACAAGGTTCATTATCTAAATATTTGAGTCAATTCCTGCTCACGTTCAGAAATACTGCACACTCAACAACCCAATCTCCAGAATTGGTAATGGTTTAATGTCAACGACGCATGGCATTTGATTTGTTAAAATCACCCAAGGCAACAGAATTAGGTCGTACAGCGGGAGGACAAGGCAAAACATTGTGTTTTCTTTGCCGGGGTCAAGTGGTTCTGGAAAGAAATTATACCGCAAGTGAAAAGTGGATTTCTGCCACCATCTTAGCACAGATGAGATGGGTCTCCTACATAGGGGCTTGTTTAGCACAGGGCTAAATTGCTGGCTTTGAAAGCAGACCAAGGCAGGCCAGCAGCGCGGGTTCAATTCCCGTACCAGCCTCCGCGAACAGGTTCCAGAATGTGGCGACTAGGGGCTTTTCACAGTAACTTCATTTGAAGCCTACTTGTAGCAATAAGCCATTTTCATTTCATTTCATTTCGTACAAACCTGAGACGATGCAATATAGAGAAGGCACGTGGATCAACTTCTGGCAACAAGAACCAATCCGCAAGAGGCAGAACCGACAGAGAATCCAAATCCAGTTGTGCCGAGAGACGAGCCGGACCTTCCCGGGGATCTGACACTAACCAAACCAATTAGGGAAAACAGGAACTCAATTGTGAATCAAACACCGAGTCAACCTCGAGATCACCAGGTCAACTCTGGTTATGATAACCACTGGGGACGTTCACACCAGCTAAAGATGGCAGGGGTTGCAGCAAAGACTGAAAAGCAGATTTCGGAAGTTCGCCGACAACCACACATAGAATGACGACCTCCGGAACATCTGCCTTTTTTTCATAGAATTTACAGTGCAGAAGGAGGCCCATCGAGTCTGCACCAGCTCCTGGAAAGAGTACCCTAACCAAGCCTAAACCTCCACCCCATCCCCATAACCCAGTAACCTCACCCAGCACGAAGGGCAATTTTGTACACGAAGGGCAATTTAGCATGGCCAATCCACCTAACCTGCACATCTTTGGATTGTGGGAGGAAACCGGAGCACCCGGAGGAAACCCACGCACACACGAGGAGAACGTGCAGACTCCGCACAGACAGTGACCCGAGCCGGGAATCGAACCTGGGACCCTGGAGCTGTGAAGCAATTGTGCTATCCACAATGCTACTGTGCGGCCCAGAACGGCTTTGACTGCTTTGTTGATTGATTGGGTGGGAATTATGGCTGTTCACGCTGCCGGGAAATTCCCGTCCCACGTTGGCACACGGGATTCCCGGCAACGAGGGGTGCAATCAACGGGGAATTCCCGTTGACAATGGCGGGGCCGGTAGATACCATTGGTGGGCTGCCTCCCCGCCAAAAATCCCACCCATAGTGCATATTGCTAATTGATTGTTTATATTAATGACCTTTGATTTAAGGGGGGAGGAATTACTATATTCAGTGTTTCCTCAGAAGCAGCCTTGTAGCGAAACAGGGGCAATTGAAGGAAACAATTGTGTGAAGTCATCTCGGCCTGCAGTTTTCACATCGCCTCAATAAAGCTCTACCTGTTGGTTGAACCTCCAAGGCCTGCAGATGCAATCTTGAATCCCCCCCCCCCCAGATGATATCACACTTTAAGCCTTGCCCCCTCCCTGACTTCTAAAACATAGGCCACCCACTCCTCTCCTGTCAGGCAGGCCAGAGCAAAATCCCCAAGCTACCTGGAGTTGGGGATCCATTGCTCTTCATCTTTGCAGACTGCGTGTAGTCCCAGCAGTGGCCACACCTTGATCCTGGCACTGCTGAGGCTCCAGAGCCACCAGTCAATCAGATTGGCCAGCAACTTGCCAGGGCAGGATTTCCTCCCTGTTGGGGAAAGAGGTCCCATTCTTAACCAATTAAGGTTGCCCCCTAGCGTGAAATGGCTGCGGAGCAGTCAGGTTTCTGGTCAGCACGGTGCCGCTGAATGTTCCGACCTGTAACAGGTAATCCATCTCCACCAGCCCCCTCCCACCCCCACCACCCGGAAATTCCACTCCATGGTCATTGCTATTTAAAACATTGTGATTACCTCCTGAAATAAGATTCTAAAATAAAAAAACAATCTCATAAGGACTAAACCAATATTTTATTAATCGACTGCATTGTGCATTATTCCCCAAATACTATTTTTTTTCCGCACAACTTCAGATATATCCTCGATGTGAATGTTTACTGAAATCTTGAACTAACAAAAAAGCAAGGTGGATCCAGCTGTTCAAAGTCGCCAGCCCAGGCTTTTGAGCACACTGGGGTGGAATTGAAGCATTTAAACCAGAGTCTCATTTCACATTTGTATGGTTCAGTTGGGCAGTAATGGTCCCACAGCAAGGTTTGATATTCCTCCCTTACATTCAGCCAACATGGCAAAAGCACATTTGCCATGAAGCACATTCATTAGGATGTTGGCCTGGGGTCGCTTTCCTTAAGCAGTGAAGGCTGAGGGGGGACCTGATCGAAGTGTACAAAATTCTAAAGGATACAGAGAGGGTAGATAGGAAGAAACTTTACCCCTTAGAAGAAGGGTCAATAACCAGGGAGTATCGATTTAAGGTCAGGGGCAGGGGATTTGAGGGAAAACCTTTTCACCCAGCGGGTGATGGGAATCTGGAACTCGCTGCCTGAAAGGGTGGCAGAGGCGGGAACCCTCACAAGACTTAAGAAGCATTTAGATGAGCACTTGAAACACCAGAGCGTACGAGGCTATAGTGCTGGAAAATGGGGTTCGAAGGGATAGGTGCTTGATTGCTGCGAAGACATGATGGGCTGAAGGGCCTCTTCCTTGTCGTATGACTCTATGACATTGTCTGGTTTTTCGTTTCATTGCCATTTGTGGGGTCTTGCTGTGCATGCAACGCGTCCTTTGTTAAGTGTTAATGCGCTTCAAAAACGATTCATTTTAGGTGAGGTTTATTTTGAGATCTCTGAGAAATACGGTGAGGTCCTGCACAATTACAAGTTCTTCTTAATTGTATCATGTCTGCTGACTTGAGCAGGGGTTCCGGGGACAAAGGTTTTTTTGTGGACATCCGCGTCATTAGCAGAGTCGCATATTCAGCGGTCATTAATAAAATTAACGGAGCACTCTCTGCGGACTGGAATTCCAAAGTAGAGGCTCGAAATGTCGACTCTGTTTCTTCACAGATGCTGCCAGACCTGCCGGGTTCTCCCCGTTCTTCCTGTTTTAATTCAGATCTCCAGCATCCGCAGTATGTTGCTTTCACTCCCTGCGTATTTGCGTGCGTCAATTTCAAAGGACGGGAAACGATGGGAGATGTTTGCCTGTCAATTTGCAATAAACCACCCTTGGGAGCTATGGAGGCCTCAGGCCTTAAGGGAAGTCACACAGTGTCAGATAACGCACCTCTAGGTGCACAAGATAATCTTGTGGGCGACCTCACTTAACTAAACATCATGATTGCCACAACAGCTAAGAATAAATTCCAAATTATTCAAAACAATAAATGACTTCTGCCTAAATATTGCAAAAACGTGGTGAATTACCAGATAAATTATTGGGAAGATGCTTGTAAAGTAAGCCAACTTCATGATACAGGACTAATTTTCTAGTAATTCAACCTTCAGGCTGAAGAGACTCCATAATTGCAGCATTAAAATGCCATTTATTTTCCAGTAGAATCCTACTTGTTTGTCTGCTAAATTTTAAATGCTATGGTGCAGTCATAGAAATATTCCAAATGAATAAATAAGTCCTTTATGAATGCTTCTATTGCACCAGTGAATGAGCAAATGTTAATGATCATAAATCATGAGCAGACTTTTCTTGTAATTATCCTTGATCCCGTACTTTCTTAAATTTATTGTGCCAGAATCCACCAAGACGTCAGTCAAATGGTTACGTTAATCACGTCAACAATTATCTTTGCGTTTCTCGTGTTACTTTTACTGGTTTGAGACCTCGCTGTTGGCGGTTGAGTGCAGAGTAGTACCAAGTTCATAGTGTGCTCTCCTATACTTTACACTCCAGTTGTCCTTCTGCAAAAGTGGGAAGAATAAACAGGTTTGCATTCATGTAGCACCTTTTTTACAACCTCAGGCCATCCCAGAGTGCTTTACAGCCAATGTAGCATTTCCAATTAGAAGTCGCTCCAAAGAAAGAAACACGACAGGCAATTTGCGGACGGGAGGCTCCCACAACAGCAATGACATAATGACCAGATATTCTGATAAGGGAGAAGCTGTTAGTCAGGAGGCAGAGGACATCTCTTCACTGAGGGCGGCACCGTAGCACAGTGGCTAGCACTGTTGCTTCACAGCTCCAGGGTCCCAGGTTCGATTCCGAGCTTGGGTCACTCTCTGTGCGGAGTCTGCATGTTCTCCCTGTGCCTGATTGGGTTTACTCCGGGTGCTCCGGTTTCCTCCCACAGTCCAAAGATGTGCAGGTTAGGTGGATTGGCCATGCTAAATCGTCCTTCGTGTCCAAAAAGACTAGGTAGGGTTACTGGGTTACGGGGATAGGGTGGAGGTGTGGGCTTAAGTGGGGTGCTCTTTCTGGACTTGATGGGCCGAATGGCCTCCTTCTGCAGTGTAAATTCTGTGGTGCTATGATACTATGATACTGAATCGTTCTATGGGATCCTTTACTTCCATCTGAGTGGTTGAACATTCCATCTGAAAGACTCCACGTCCTACAGTGCAGCGCTCCCTCAGTACTGCACTGGGGTGTCAGAATGTATTACATACTCCAGTCTCCAGTGTAGGGCTTGAACCCAAAACCTTTTGACTCAGAGAGAGGGCTAGCACTGCCCCGCAGCTCAATCATCCAGCCATTGCCATCAAATAGCTTGTCTTCAATCCCCTGCCATTGTACACACCAAAATAAATAAATTATTGCTTTCGACCATATGCTCCAAATACCTACAGGCATTTTTGTCATATTCATGTTCATATTTACTGCTTAAACATAAAATCAATTTCATTTTAGGTAATTTAATTTGCAATGATACTCCGTCTCACAAAGGTATCATTTATGTATTCAGCTGAATGAAACAGGAACCTACCAAAGGATGGGGCACTGCAAATTGAATTGATGCCCAAAGTTTGAAAATAAATCTTCCAAAGCAGAATTTGAAATCAAGTGTCAAATCAAATCGTCATGAGAAAAGCTCCAAGGTACAATTTGTGTTTTTTTGTTGTTTGCAAACAGATTAACATCACCCACTATGCGTTCCGAATTCACCAGTGCTTTGACTTCTGTTGAAATGGACTTGATGTCCGCTCTCATAGTGATTCGCATAAACATGAACGAATGTTTACATCAAAAAATTCACAGTTTGATATGATACTCAGGGAAAAATTTACAAAAGGTGAACAGAATGTTTTGTAAGATGAATCCAGACATTCAGAAGTGATGCTCAATCCTATTTCTTGCAGTTATCAGGCATTACGGTCTTCCGGCATTGTATCTGGAAGAAAATAAAAGACGTTCGTAACTCATGGACCGTAAAATGCAAAGAACGGCACTGGCACTTTCCACAAATACAAAAGTATTTTACATTTTCCCATAAGTTATGTAAAACAATGGACTTGCATTATTAACTTCCACGGGATTTCTTCCTATGCTCTGGGCTCCATGGCCATGCCTTTCTCTAGGGTTCCCGTGGATCATTTGTCAACGTTTAGCAGATAATAATAATATTTTTATTGTCACAAGTAGGCTTACATTAACGCTGAACTGAAGTTACTGTGCAAAGCCCCTAATCGCTACATTCCGGCGACTGTTCGGGTACACTGAGGGAGAATACAGAATGTCCAAATTACCTAACAGCACGTCTTGGGGTAACCCTGTCAAAACCTCAGCTGCCTTTTTGTGGTTCAGACCCTGGCCACAGCCCTCAGCCTGGTCTTTCATTGTGGGGTTGAATATCATCCTCTTCATCCACTGGCCCACAAAGGTCCAACTAGGCCTCCATGAGGTCGAGGATATGGGATTTCCTTGTGTGAGGAATTACCATCCTTGGCAAACACCCATACGTGCATCTGGTCTTCCATGGTGGGCACGTGAGGAAAAGAGGAAGAGGGTGGCCATGGGCCTGCTCCAACTGAAGGCCAAATTAAGCATGCTGTATAAATGCAACTCGTTGTTGTTGTGGCCTGGCAGCTTGTTGTATTTTTCCAGGGTTAGTTTTAACTTCTTTAGACTAAGAGTTGTCCGCCGGTCAAAGCAGCCCAAGTGGTGGAGGTCCCAGTATTGGGGAGTGGCCTATGGGTGGCCACCCCACTTGGGATCAAGGTGGGTGTTGCTTCCCCCCACACTCCCGATATTTCCAGGAAAAGGGAATTAAGGGCCGGCAGGTAGGGGAGGTGAACAGTCAAGGATGTCAGGCTCGCCTTTCCACCCTGCTGGTCCAGTCAGAGGGACTGCCAGCTCTGGAACTTTGGCTGTGCCACAGAGGGTTGTGGGCACAGAGAATTGTGTGGTTGCCTCCATTTTGACGTGCCCCGGAAGACTGAGCATAAAATACATTTTTAAGTCGGCCAAGGCAGCAGGGCCTTAGGAACAGAGGGGAAACCCCTACAGCACTCGCCAAAATGTCACTGCATGACACACTTACACGTGTGGACATATAATTCATGCTCCAAACTTGAGACCTCCCTCCAAGGATGTGTGTCAAATTTAATGTAGGGGTCCTGCCATGGGTCGGTAAACTGGGATGTATCCAATTCACCTTGAAGAGCTGCTGGCCAATCAAAGGGCTGGTATCTAAGCTGTTTCAGCAGTGCCATTAGCAGTGGTGGCCACTCCTGGGACTGCACCTGGAGGAACGGCACATTCTGATGGACAACCACCTTCACAACCAGGCCAGTGCGGTCTGGGGATGCTGGGGCCAGTTAGGCAGGTCTCGGTGAGGGGACTGAGGTGGTAGTATTGGTGGAGACAGGTGATGGCGCTGCCACAGGGCGGACATTGTTGCTGGTGGTTGCTTACTAGCCAGAGCGATCGATTTATATCAATTAGTCTATAACAGACCCAGGCAGGATATGAGGGAATCTCCCAGCTATTTGGAGCCTTGGGAACCATTGGTCCATAGTCACCTTTTTCCTCCCAAGTTTCGAATATTTACTACAAATCATTCATCTCCAATTGCTCATATATTGGGTGGGATTCTCCACAACCCGGGCACACTTTGATGGACACCCACCCTCGCAACCAGGTACATGTGACGCGGAGATGCTGAGGCCAATCAGACAGGCCTGGTGTATTTTGCAGGGGTAGAGGTGACCCATCCTTGGTAGGTGGCGGGATCGTCTGGTCCCTCCACTGTCGATGGGATTTCCTGTTGTCCGGAAGGTCCAGTTGGCGGGAACGGCTGGAAAATCCCGCCCATTGGATCCCCAAATGTAAAGCATCTGAATGAAATCTATCCAATTTGCATCCGGACGAGTCAATACGAACTGTTTCCACCATGGAGATGGTTGCTCCATAGATTGGTCACTCAACCCGCTGAATTAGGTTTTCAATCGGTTAAATGTTAACCGACCTCTCTTGAAGTACAGGCCATTAATTCTACTGTTGTGGACAAGGTGACAAGCATGTCTCGGTCACTTTCCCCACACACTGCTCTCTTTTCCCATTCCCCTCTTCCTTTCTGACCAATATCCATTGGAGGTGATCTGGTAAATGAAGCACCCCTATGCTCTCAGCAGGCAGCCACACTCAAAGGGGCTGTGGGTCAGAGACAGGGCTGCAACAATGCTGCCCTAAATCCAACCCTGCCCATTGGAAGCGGCGATGGGTCTGGAAGGTTATATGAGTTATCACTGCACATACTATCATATTTCTCCTTAACCTCCTCTGCTTTATGTGTAGGAGCAATCTCAGAGTTAAAGAACACTGCCTCCAATCACATTCTCTTTCCCCTATCTCGATTTAAATCAGGGGAATAATTTGTAATAAAGATATTATTCTGTCTGAGCTGACACACTTATGTTAAATTACGCCTTTGAAATACTCCTCACTGCTGCTAAATGTACAAGATGGGCATACACAGGTTTTTAAAAAATTATCTTCAATAATAAAACAGCTGTGGCATTTATTTCTTTGTGCTGTTTACCATGTTATCTGTGGATTTAACAGATTCTGAATATACTTCTAGTTACATTGCACAGTGCCCCTCTTCATTACAAATGACCCACCCCATCGATTGTACTTCATTAACCATTAATATGCTTTGAGAGTTCTTTTAGTATTGGAATCTAACAAATTTATTACCCCAAAAAGTAGGATAAAGCCACTAATCTTAATTGAATTAAGCTGCGCTAAGCTATTAAAAGCCATTTGTTGGCAAATTACAGTATTGCAATGTTAAATTATATGTAAATAATTTAACTTCCTGATTTGTTTGGTTATAACCATGATAGAGTACATGGTATAATCTAATCTCTTTCAGATAGAGACGCCTATTTCTTTAGTGCATGCGTGAGCTGTTTTGTATTTTGCTGACTAAAGTTGATGAGCATCATGTGGCATCAATTAACTTTTTCTTATCCATTCACAGGATGCAGGCACCACAGGCAGGGCCATCCCTAACTGCTCTGGGGAAGTTGGTGGTCTTCTTGAACAGTTGCAATCTATTGATTAACAGGTGTTGGAAATGTGAAAGTTCAGTAACACACCACTGTACTAGCTCACTTTCTTGTGCTTGAACAAAGTATTATCAGTATCTTATCCTAGAATTCTCATTTTATCGAATGGAAGTGTCAAAGCAGACATATGACTTACCAACAAAAGTTGAGCAAGTCGATAATATAACCCATACATCTTTAATGACTTAAACGAGTACCATATGGTCCCCAAGAAAATGTCAGTAACACATTTGGGTAAATCTACAGATCACATATTCCCAGCTGGTTGCCTTGTTTAATTAGAACATGGGATGGAGAATTGATATCATAGCATTGCGGCCTTCTCTCTAGCCCACGCCCCAATCGAGCAGGCTCCTCGTCCGACAGCCAAGCCAACCTAAATGGAGATGTTCTGAAAGTCCTCAGCAAGCATCCTCCACCCACTCCTCCTTTCATACTTACCAGTCAAAAGCATGGACTAAACCCAGTAATTTGCCCCATCTACATTCAATAAACTCTCTTGGGCCTTACCAGTCATTGATACAACACATGCCAAATTCCACACCCCCATAAACAAAGAAGGGAACTTATTTTTTTAATACAAATTCAGTGTACCCAATTCATTTTTTCCAATTGAGGGGCAATTTAGTGTGGCCAATCCACCTACCCTGCACATCTTTTGGGTTGTGGGGGTGAAACCCACGCAAACACGGGGAGAATGTGCAAACTCCACACGGACAGTGATCCAGAGCCGGGATCGAACCTGGGACCTCGGCGCCGTGAGGCAGCAGTGCTAATCATTGCATCGTCGTGCTGCCGCTAAGAAAGCAATTTATACAGTGCCTTTCACAATCTTAGGGTGTCCCAAAGGACTTTATAGTCAAGTAAGTACGTTTGAACGATAGCCGCTGTTGTAATGTAGCAAGCTGGCAATGTGATAATGATCAGATGACATATTTTTGTGATTGAAGGATAATAATTGGCCAGGTGACCAGGGATAACTCCCTTGCTCTTCTTCAAAACAGAGCCATGGGATCTTTCATGTCCACCTGAGAGAGAGGGCAAACAGGGGCCAGATTCTCTGACCCTGAGGCTACGTTTTGATGCCATCGTAAACACCGCCGCATTTCACGACGGCGTCAACATGCCCTCAGGAGCAGCGACCCACGCCACTCCAGCTGCCGATGCCGGCATCAAATTGCGCCGTGAGTCTGCGCATGCAGACTGCGACCGGCGCCAATGCACGTATGCGCAGTGGGACCGGCGCGATTGCGTGCATGCGCGGTGGCTTCCTTCTCCGCGCTGGCCCCGACGCAACATGGCGAAGGGATACAGGGGCCGGCGGGGAGCAAAAGAGGCCCCCAGCCCGAGAGGCCGGCCCGCTGATCGGTAGGTCCCGACCGTGGGCCAGGCTACAGCGGAGGCCCCCCCCCCCCCACCCACCCCCCGGGGTCGGAATCCCCCTCACCCCCACCAGGCTTTTCCCAAAAGGATGCACGCCGAGGTCCCGCTGGGTAAGACCACACGTGGGCAGCGCCGGCCACGTGGGCAGCGCCGACGGGACTCAGATTTTATTTGCGGCCACTCGGTCCATCCAGGGCGGAGAATCGCCGAGGGGGGGCCGCGTAGAGCGGCTCTCGAAGGTGCCACACCGGCGCCAATGTCGCCGATTCTCCACTCAGAATCGGCGGACCGGCGACAGGGTGGCGTCGCGCGATTCGCGCCCGGACCGGCGATTCTCCGGCCTGGCGTAGCCAGAGAGAGCCCCGCCCAGGGGTTCAATGTTTCATCCAAAAGACAGCACATTGGACAGTGCCACATTCTCTCCATGCTGCACTGCAGTGTCAGCTGACATTTGGGACTACCAAGTTTTTAAAAGCTCACAAAAGCCAGCAGCTGAACCTGATGCCACCAAAACTCAAAAGATCTAAATCAGCTAAATTTTAGATATGGATTTTTTTCTAACTGGAATATTTGGATCATTCAATAGATTGTTTGGTTGGTAGTCCACCACTGCCAAGTTAATGGAGGATATGGTCAATTCGCAAAATAGTTGTCCCGAACCCCCACGTTTGCCCTTGCTCAGTTCATATTGATTTTGAACATGGGTCCAAATTAATGTAGCAAAAACATTGGATTTGCATCACAATGTATCAACATTCCGTGGTCAAAGAGGTAGGTTGGAAGAAAAGTCTTAAAAGAAGTGAGACGAGGAAGAGATGCAGAGCGACTTAGGGAGGGAATTCCAAGCCAGAATTTTACATTGCTTGGGTCGGCACGTACCAGGCTCAGAAGTGTGTGAAATTCTGGCATGAGATGTCGGGCGCACTCGCAGAATAATTCGCTCGGTGGGCATGTGCGAGAGTCAAAAGCGTCAGGGGACTGAGGTCTGTGTGTGATAGGGCTGCCCCAATGTGTGATGACGGACAAAATCCTCAGGCCCCAAAAGTAAGCAGCTGAAGGCATGGTCGTCCACAGAGGCGCGATTAAATTCAAGGTTGTGCAAGGGCCAGAATTGAAGGAAAAATACAATTCATGGATGGGGAGAAATAAATCACATTTCAGGTTAATATATTTAATTGTAACATAAAAATGATGCGCGTCACTTTATTTCGGGAAATGTTAATTGTCACATTGGCGAGGTGGAGGAGTTATCAGTGTGTGTGGAAGAGAAGTAAAAAGAATGGATATTTTTCAAAAAATCTTTAATGTCTATTTTGCACTGTGAAAAACAAATCAGTTCTACCAGCACTCAGTGGTCCTGACTTTTTGTACTTCTAGTTATGATGAATCCCTCCCAACAAGGCACAGCTTGAAAAGTGCTCGAATCCAGCTCTGTGTTAAATGGATGGGTTGCCATTTCCAATGTTATAGGCAAGCACCATTAAAGTGCAAATCAACACATTTGTGCTGCATTTTTTTACAGAAGTTAAAGAGCCTGGTGAAGGAGCGAAAGGCAAGCTGGCTGCAAAGAGCAGGCTGTTACTAACTCTGGGAAGCAGCTGCTAATCCCATCGCTTGCACTCAGAGGATTCCAGTGCCAGGCACTCACACTCGGGACTCCTTCACAGTCTCGAATTGACTTCCCAGTGTGACCTCCATTCCAATATGAATGCAAGTGAGGAAATTGCAGTCACAAATGGTGTTTTCGGTTTATCGGCAGCTGAAGGAAGTCATTGCAGAACATGGATCATACTTTGAAGAGAATGTGACAGGGAAGCTGAGGCCCTGAGAAATTACAAAAAAAAGACACGAAACCCACCATTGAACAAACACCCACATATAACAAGTATAATGTGTGGCAAACTAATGTTATTTACATGGTGGGTTGACTGCATACAGACACAGCTGCCTGCCATGCTCTTTCTGCTTAGAGACTAGTTCACTCCATTTTCTTTTCCCTTTTTAATGATTAACAAGCCACCATGAAGACATTTACCAATGATTTGTGGGTATTTAAAAGAAATATAACTACCGTGCCATCTTGGCAAATACTTGCAAAGGATTATTTGTTAAGTGAATGAAAATTGAATGTACAGAACGTATAGCACAGAAACAGGCCATTCAGCCCATCAGTTCCATGCTCCACATGAGCCTCCTCCCAGCATATTTCCCCTCAACCCATCAAAACATCCCTCCATTACTCCCCTCCCCCAACCACATTTTTGAGTTTAGTAATCTAGCTTCCCCACAATTGCATTTACCATAAACTGTGGCATAGATGGTGATCCAGTGTATCGGACAACCCAATTTTTCCAGTGCTAATATACTCGGCCTATGCTCGGCATCTCAGTTAGTTCCCCATTATTCAGCATATAATTACATGTTTTGGACGATGCGTTACAAGTCGGCCACAATATTTCAGTTCAGAGATACATGTTTAACGATGTACTCGCCTCACAACTCGGTGCATGGGATCAAGCAGGCAATATGGGCCATGTTGCCAAAAACATGCAAAGCGTGCCCATAAACCGGAGGCCACACAGGGCCGCCGACGAACAGGAATCGGTACTCCTGGGAGAATCTGGTTACAATTTCACAGTCAAAAACATTTGCTAACACCTCAAATAACTGTGCAGCAGTGGGGGGAATTTGGTGTTTGTGAAAAAACTGGTGAGAGAATGGAAGAGGAAAGAGTCTACCCTGAAGAAGGCTCCCAGCGACAAATGCACCATGGGATCAGGAACCAGCCACTGGCCAGGTCTTGAGAAATACGTATCGGGATAGCTGCTTGAAAATTCATCAGAATTCTTATATCGTCACCAGAACTGCAGCGCGTCGATATGAATGTAAATGGGTCAAATCTGATTGAAGCCCAGCAACAATTTCAGAACAAGACTAGTCACTGTCGATCTTTTACGGAAGGGGATGTCTAGTGTTGCAACCGAAGACCAAGACCAGGATAGGGAGGGAAAGGGCTCTCTTGTCCTCGGCTCAGTGCTGGGAGGGCTGCCAAAAGGGGAAGGTATGTCACAATTGTAGACTCTTGCTCCTCACGGTTTGACATTGAACCTACCTTCTTGGTGTCAACCATGTTCCCGGGTGCTACCGCTATAGGTAACCCTGAATGGAGCAAGTCCAAAAGCTGCTTAGGGCTCCACAATTTGCCAGACAGGAACTAAAACAGGTATTCGCCCCTTCATTAACAATTCCAGTTGTTTAAGATACATTTCAGCTGACTATCCCAAGAATCTGAATGGCCCAGCATTGGGTTAGACGTCTTGTACACATCTTTGAGTTGCAAGACATGGTCTCCAAAATGGGTCTCTATTATATCGATTTGATGCCATAAAATGAGGTTGGCTTTCTTGTCCTACGTGTCAAGAACCATCAATGTGAGGTGGATCTCCTATTGCATTAAAGAAGCTTTCATCATTTACTGATTATATAGTTTATACACAACAGACCTTTCTGCGTGCAATAATCTTTGGAATCTTGTTCATTCTTGGTCTTTCTAATTTTCTTAAGTCCTTACCTCGTTTGACAATCGCGACACTGAAGCATGTTGGGGCATTTTGCTAAACGCAAACTGTTGATGTATAAAGGATACTCACATGCTCCTCTGCCTTTCTCGAAGTTCAGATGGTGTGGAGGATTGTAACGCATTGTCCACATTGTTCACCTGCCTCTGTATTTGCGTGTCCACCTCACCCCCTGCGTTGATTGCGCTACTAATTGCACCGAACACCTGAGATGGTTTCGGAAGAAATAGGGAGAAAAAAAATCGCTTTACTTTGCATTCCCTAAAATGGGAGAAATAATGCGTACAATTTTAGCCCAACCCTCCCCCATTGGTACAAACCAGGCGGAGAGTGATGGCTGTTGAATTAATGGATGTCTCAGTCCCCATACTAACTGCTCCTTTGAGTAGGTCAGGCACAGGCTTTGATAACACTGGCTGAAACTATTGATCCAAGAAAAATAAAACACTAAATTAATTTTTTTTTAAAATTTAGAGTACCCAATTATTTTTTTCCAATTAAGGGGCAATTTAGCGTGGCCAATTCACCTACTCTGCACATCTTTTAGGTTGTGAGGGTGAAACCCACGTAAACCTGGGGAGAATGTGCAAACTCCACACGGACAGTGACCCAGAGCCGGGTTCGAACCTGGGACCTTAGTGTCGTGAGGCAACAGGGCTAACCCACTCGCCACCGTGCTGCCCGTAAACACTAAATTCATAAGGAGTAGGAGCTGGAGGAGGCCATTTGGCCCTTCACATCTGTTCTGGCATTCAATAAGATCATGGCTGAACTTTTAACTGAACGCTATCCTACTGCACTTTCCCCAGGTTGTTTATTTCCCTTAGTTCTCAAAAAATGTTTTCCCTCTATCCTAAATATACTCAAGTGCTGGGCGTCCACAGCCCCGCTCTGGGGTTTTCCAAAGATTCACTAAATGACTGATTCCCCGCCAAGATAAATTTATTTGCCAAGATTCTGGGAGCCAAGGTGGCCGCACAAACCGGATTTCCTCTCCCCACCTTATACTTTCCCCGTACTGAAGGTCTAACTGGCTGTGGCCACGTATTTCAACACCACCCCACCATTAAGATTGTTAAGGCCTCTGCGTCTCCCACTTTGCCGATTCTTGAGCCGATTGAGTCCTCCTCTCACCGTGGGCGGGATTCTCCCCTACCTGGCGGGGCGGGGAGCCCAGGCGGGATGGAGTGGTGTGAACCAATCCGGCGCCGGGCCAAGCACAAACCTTGAGGGGCTAGGCCCCCGCCGGAGTGGTTGGCGCCCCGCCGGCTGGTGGGAACGGCCATTGGCACCACGCCAGCTGGGGCCAAAGGGACTTCGCCGGCCGGGGAAGTCCGCGCATACGCCGGAGCGTCAGTGGCTGCTGATGTCATCCCCCCGTGAAGACTATGGTGAACACGGAAGGAAAAGAGCGCCCCCACGGCACAGGCCCGCCCACCGATCGGTGGTCCCCGATCGCGGGCCAGGCCACCGTGAGGGCACCCCCGGGGCCAGATCGCCCCGCGCACCCCCAGGACGCATGGTCCCGCCGGTAAGGTAGGTAGTTTGATTCACGCCGGCGGGACCGGTGTGACAGCGGCGGGTCTTCGGCCCATTGCGGGCCGGAGCGCGGCGCGATTTCCGCTCCCGCCGAATCTCTGGTGCCGGAGACTTCGGTAGGCGGCGGGTGCGGGATTCACGCTGGCCCCCGCCGATTCTCCGACCCGGCGGGGGGGTCGGAGAATCCTGCCCAATTTCTTTATTCATTCAGGGGACGTGGGCGTACCTAATTGCCCCTTGAACGAGTCCATTTCAGAGGGCGTTTAAGAGTCAGCCGCATTGTTGTGGGTCTGGAGTCACATGTAGGCCTGGCCGGGTAAGAATGGCAGACCCCCCACATTACGCCCAAGAACATCTGTGAACCAGATGGATTTTTGACAACAATCAAAATCAAATTTCGCCATCTGCTGTGGTGAGGTTCGAACCTGGATGGCCAGAGCTGTACACTGGATTACTAGTCCAGTGACAATACCATTGCACCCCCACCACCTGGGCGGCACGGTAGCACAGTGATAAGCACTGTTGCTTCACAGCTCCAGGGTCCCAGGTTCAAATCCCGGCTTGGGTCACTGTGCGGAGTCTGCACGTTTTCCCCGTGTCTGCGTGGGTTTCCTCCGGGTGCTCCGGTTTCCTCCCACAAATCTTGAAAGGTGTGCTGTTAGGCGAATTGGACATTTGGTATTCTCCATCCGTGTACCCGAACAGGCGCCAGAATGTGGTGACGAGGGGCTTTTCGCAGTAACGCCATTGCAGTGTTAATGTAAGCCTACTTGTGACAATAAAGATCATTATTACCCCTCCTCCCCGTTAATGGTGGGGCTGATACATCCAGTCAAAGCTAGAAGACTGCGCAGCACTGAGAACATGTGCTATGCTTTGCCTCACTGGCAAGCACATTATTAAATTTGTCGCAAAAAATAGAATGAATTTGCTGCACTGAAGGCTGTTAACTTAGTGTAATATTTATGTTATGTAAGTATGAGTAAAGTTCACAGAGAAGAAGAAAAAATGATAAAATACTTCTAAGGTATCACCTCTGATTATAATGTGTGGAAAATGGAAATGTCACGCACTTCAATACAAGTGGCACTCTTCTGAATTTGGAATTTAGATTGCATTACTGCTGGAGTGCTTTACACCACCACGAACAACACCACTGGAATAAGGAAGTGCTTTCTTCAGTAATATGCGGAGAAATAATAGATTCTATTAACACTGGCACAAATGTTTCAATTTGCCTTCCAGATATTGTGCCAGCATCAGAATCGCTGGAGGACCATACACCACAGATGGAGACTATTCAACCCATCCTCCTTGTGCTGGCCCTTGGGAAGGGTTTTCCAATTAGTCCGACTCCCCTTCCATTCAACCACATGGCCCAGCCAATTGCCTCAGTTTCAAGTGTTTATCCAAATCCCTTCTAATAATCTACAATAATCTTTTTTTGGTGTCCCAAGTAGGCTTACATTAACGCTGAGCTTTCACTGTGAAAAGCCCCTAGTCGCCACACTCTGGCGCCTGTTCGGGCACACTGAGGGAGAATTCAGAATGTCCAATTCACCTAACAGACACGTCTTTCGGGACTTGTGGGAGGAAACCGGAGCACCCGGAGGAAGCCCACGCAGACACGGGGAGAACGTGCAAACTCTGCACAGACAGTGACCCAAGCCGGGAATCAAACCTGGGACCATGGCGCGGTGAAGAACCATTGCTAACCACTGTGCCATCGCTCTTTCCGCCAGTACACTGCAGATCGCAGCAGCTTGCTGTGAGAAAAATATTATCAAGTCGCGTTCGGTCCTTTTGCCAAACACCTTCAATCTGTGTCCTCTTTTTATAGCCACCACTGGAAAAGGTTTAGTTTCATTTGCCAATGATCAAAGCCCTCCAAGATTTTGAGCACCTGTAACAAATCTTCCCTTATCCTTCCGTGCCCTCTGGAGAACAATACCAGTTTGTCTCATCTTCCCATGTAGCTGGAGTCTTCAATCCTTCGGCAGAACTTACGATTCCATCAACAACAGTTTACGACATTGTATGGATTTAATAGAAACGCATGCACAGTACTGACAGCTGACTACCACCGTCCTTTGCTTGGATATTGGTTCCTCTGGCTGGGGTGGAAATGTCTAGCACCAGGGGTCGTAGCCTCAGGATACGGGATAGGCCATTTAGGACTGAGATGAGGAGTAATTTCTTCCCGTGGAATTGCCTACCACAGAGGGCTGTGGAGGCCAAGTCGCTGTGTAGCTATCTGGGATGGCCACGTCCCGATTACAAAATGGACACTTTGCAAAGAATGCAGGGAAAATGGACAATACTGAGAAAGCAAGCAGGCGCATGGTTTGTCTGTTAATTGGAGCCGTAGCTCCCAGACAAGACCGATACTGCAAAGCCATTATCATACTAATGAGCCATCTCCGGGGACAAAAAGGTACCATTTAAGTAAACGATACCAAAGCAGACACCCCGGCGTCAGAGGAGACTCGAACAAAGCAGGCCAACGGCCACCTAGGACACGCCCAGCAATCAGGGCACCCAACCCTTTATTGGAGGAAATCGATAGGAATGGTCAAGATGCGGTCCAATTATTTTGGGCCAAGTTCAAGGCCCGCCCAAAAGCATGCAAAGCCCCCTTTGGGTATAAGAAGGATTCCCCCAAGAGAGACTCGCTCTCTTGGCCTTGGTTCTCAGCGAGGAGAGACCTGCCTAGCAGCTGCACCAGAACAAGTAAATCCAAAGTCAACGCACACTACGAGATAGACGCTCCTAGCTACTATTCCGTACCAGCTCAACCCCAGCAGCCTCAGAACCGGACAACGGCCATTGTTCCTCTGACTGAGTGGGCGCCCGAAGCTAAGTATAGGCTTTAGTAGTAGTGATAGTTTAGTTGGTAGAGTTTTGTGCATGAGTAATAATTGACTGTGTGTGTAAATAAATGAGCATTGATTTCGAACTTACTAACTGGTGTATCGAGTCTTTGATCAGTATTCGGTTTTGAACCTTGTGGCGGTATCGAAAGATACCTGGCGACTCTAGAGCAAAGGTAATTAGAATTAAGGAAGGCGACCATATTAACCGCCATAAACAGAGCCAATTAAAGAGAGAACACAATGAGCAACAGCTGAACATAGTTAAGAAGGAAGTAGATAGATTTCTAGACTCTAAAGATGTCAAGGTGTAGGAGGAGAGCTCTGCAGTATGGCGCTGGGATAGAAGATCGGCCGTGATCACCTTGAATGGCAGAGAGATCCGAAGGGCCGAATGGCATAGTCCCGATCCTATTTTCTATATCTCTATATTCTGTGTGGGTCGAAGGAACATTGTGTAACAAAGAGAGTTCTTTTCTACACTACTAAAATGTGTCAAGCGACGTCAGTGTCCAGGCTTCACCAAGGTGGCCACCCTACCATCACAACTGAGTCGGGCAATATGTGGCGTGAGCGCGAGAACACACATTGAAAATACATAAGTTGTGAGTGGCAAAAGCACAGCTGAAACTGAAATAAATGAGAAAATGGACAAGTTAGAAATACAACAAAAGGGTAGAAGAATTTTCTAAATTTTGCCAAACATGTGTGGCAAAAGCAGGAGCAGTCAATGCAGAACTGGCTATGTCTGTGTGACTTTCTGTGGTTAACTTCACATCGACAAAATACTGCAATAATCCCCTTTGCAATATAAATTCAAATATTTGAGAGCTAAGAGGAAGGACACCAACATTTTCAAAAACTGGCCAACAAGAAAAAGTTGTAAATTTCAGACAGCGAGGCGATTATGAGGAAGCTGTGTGGCGCAGTGCGTAGGGACCCTGCCTCGGAACCAGAGGCCCACGCTTCACATCCCACTACGGGACTTGATGGCCAAGGAAGGTGCGTTGATCACAAAGCCAGATAGCCTGATAATCAACCTCCAAATCCTTCTAGCACATGCCAATGGCAGGCGGTAAGTGCGGGGGAGATTCCTGGTCAACCAGGAATATTGGAGCCGCTACCATCACCTAACTATAGCGGCAGACTACAATATGTGTGTAAACGTGGATGTTGTCACAGCAACCTGGACGCGCTGAATAAACTGTAACACACCACCACCAAGTTCTGATAAAATAATAGGACATTACAGCAATTAATATAAAGTGCTGGCATAAAGAATGGGTTTCCCTAGTAAAACAATCAGGGAATTCTCCGTTGGTGGGATCCTTCGGTCTGCCGGAGCACACCCACGTCCACGGGTTCCCCATTGTGGCCACCCCATTGGCCAGCTGCGAGAACGGAGAATCCTGGTGCTGGCGGGGGTGGGGGGGGGGGGGGGGGGGGGGTGCCACGCAGGAAAACATGGCTGCCGGACCTGGGAATCCTGCCCGATATCTACAATGTATCCATAAATGGGGCTACTCTCACTCATTGTATATATATATAAAATTTGAAACATTATGGATCTCTATTAGCCAATGTTATCAGCTGTGTTATTTGACTATTGGCTACCCTGACAGAAACACACATGAAATACAGATTTAACATTTAACACATTTTAGCAACGCAGTTTTCTCGCTTTACCATAAATAAATCATTGATTACTGAATGTCACTTTCAATAATCCCCACTTCACAAACAAAAAAAACATTTTGTTCAGTGCGGTGAGTAAGTGACCCGAAGCGTGCGCTGAATATTGATCTGAAGTGTTGGTGCGTTTTTTTCTGTTCCTCTAACGACACATCAGGGTTTATTACATGTATCAATAAAATGATACATTGGAAGATTAGCATGTAATACAAAGGTGGGGGGGGGGGGGCACGTTACTGTTGCTTCATGTAACAATTCTACTCCGCACCTTGCAACAGAGTGCTTTAAAATGATTTATACAGATATTGCAGGGTTACTGCACAGTTGTTCTGGTTTCTAAGGGCAGCGCGGTAGCACAGTGGTTAGCGCAATTGCTTCACAGCTCCAGGGTCCCAGGTTCGATTCCTGGCTTGGGTCACTATCTGTGTGGAGTCTGCACATTCTCTCCGTGTCTGCGTGGGTTTCCACTGGGTGCTCCGGTTTCCTCCCACAGTCCAAAGATGTGCAGGTTAGGTGGATTGGCCATGCTAAAATTGCCCTCAGTGTCCAAAATTGCCCTTCGTGTTGGGTGGGGTTACTGGGTTATGGGGATAGGGTGGAGGTGTGGGCTTGAGTAGGGTGCTCTTTCCAAGAGCCAGTGCAGACTCAATGGGCCGAATCGCCTCCTGCACTGTAACCTCTATGATTCTATGGTGTAATTCTCAAAATCTGCGAATGTACACCGAAGATCATAGATATTTAAGTGCCAATTATGACCAGTGCAAATCTAATTTCCCCGAATTTTTGCACTAGATTAAAGAAAAACACTGAGCTGGATACTGCCCTCTCACATTCAGGAGCACATGCAGAATAATTTGATCACCATGGCCAATTTCCGTTAATTATGCTCATTTGCAAGTCTTCGCAGAGGCTCTCAAATTAACCTAATTCTTTGGGGAGCAAATCCACATTTTACAAGCTTTTGAATGTACATTTTGTTTCATTGACTAAGAGATTGATCACTGAATGCTGGGATGAATGTAGGAATTTCAGAGGTATTGTAATATATGTATTTGACGCAGTGTGGGTTAAAAGCTTGGGTTTGTGTGTGTTTGACTGCTGCAGTCACGCTTTTAAAACAGCTGATTGCAAGACAGCTAGGCTTTTTGGAACCAGAGGTGCGATTAAAGCATCGTGTAAGGTTGGGCTAATGGACTTTCATTTCTATTAAGAAGTTTCCCTGGGGAGTAGTTAATCAAAGACATTGGGCTCGATTCACCGGTTGCTGACGGCGAAATCGCATTCGGCGATCAGCCAGAGAATCAAAGTTCCCAACTGAATCGGGGGTGGCGTTGCTTTTGCGATGCTCCGCCCCCTCCAAAGTGGAGGATAGGCCGCGCGACATATCGACGGCCTCAAGACATTGCCTGAGGCCCTCCCCCTAATGCTCTGTCCTGACCGGCCAAGTTCCCGACAGCGTCAGTCGCGTATTGTCTCATCTGCCGGGAAGTCGGCTTGACGGCTGCAGACTCAGTAGGGGGAGGGCGATCTGCAGGCAGGGTGGGAACTGTATCAGGGGCTGAGGGGCATGGTGGGGGGGGGGGGTGTGGTCTGGGGCGTGAGCCAGCCAAAGTGGGGGCACTATTTCTCAGGCCGGGTCCGTGAGCGGACTCCGCCATGTAGCATGTTGCGGCCGCTGCAGGCCGTCACCGTGCGCATGCGCGGCCAAGGACCCGGAAATTCTCTGGGCTGTATTGGAAGCTCGACCCGGGTGCTCTATGCTGCCGGCATGCTAGCCCCCAGCCAAACGGAGGATCGGTGGCTGTTTTACTCCATTTCGTCTGGCGTAAAACGTCACCACCTCCAGCCCATTGTGTTCAGTTCAGTAAGATGATGTAGTTAATGGGAGGATCCAAGGGTTGAAGCAGTCAAATGTTGTGGTTCAGAATTAGCTTTTGGCTGGAAGAGGAGCTGAGAAGGTTTCTGAAGAAAGACAGCCGGAGATTCTGAATTATTCTGACAGGGGTGGGATTCTCTGATCCTGAGGCTAACTGTTACGCCGTCGTAAACACTGTTGCTTTTCCAGGCGGTGCCAACATAGCCTCAGGATCAGCAATTCTGGCCCCTACAGGGGGCCAGCACGGCACTGGAGCGACCCACGATGCTACAGCTGCCGATCCCGGTGTCAACTAGGCGCCGCGGGGTCCACGTATGCGCAGTGGCTCCCTCCTCTGCGCCGACCCCAACACAATATGGCGTAAGGCTACAGGAGCCAGCGCAAAATAAAGGAGGACCCCAGCCCGAGAGGCCGGCCCGCCGATCGGTGGGCCCCGATCGTGGGCCAGCCACAGTGGTGGCCCCCACCCCCGGGATCTGACCCCCCTTCCCCCCCACAGGCCTTCCCCGGACCTTTCCATGCTGAGGTCCCACCGGGTAAGACCAGGTTAGAACGGTGTCCTGGAACTCGGGGTTTTGGTACAGCCGCTCGGCCCATCCCGGGCGGAGAATCGCCGGGTGAGGGGCCGACCGTGCCAGCGCCAATGCGTCGTTTCTCCGCTTTGCGGAGAATCACGTCCCGCCGTGTCAGGTCTCTTTCTTTAAGCAGTCTTAAATAATCTCTTTTTCTCGCAGTGGAGTGTCCAAGACACCTCTTTACAGTAAGTATTCCTGATTGCTAACTGTATTCAAAAGTGGATTTGGATCTGAGAGGGTTTTGTTGTTTGAGTGGAAATAAAGATAGCAGTTAAGGGATATTGTGTCATTGTACTGATTAGAATTGTTTACGGGGTAATTGTAAGTTATTTTTTTGTGTGATGTTAAAGACATTTCAATACTGTGTTAGTAATAAAGTTTGTTTTAATATACCATATCCCTATTTTGTGTGAAATCACTCGTGGAATGCGGTATTCTTTCCTCACAGTCTTACAAAATTAAAATAAAATATTAGGGTGCCTGTCCCATATCAGAGCCACTGCTGGGGTCAGGTCTGGGATCTTAATAATGCCAATAGGATTAGTAATTCATTTAGCATTTTTTTTAGTCATTCTCAGTGATTCTAAATCAAGTTACTCAGATGGTGGATGGATGCTGTGACTAAAAAAACGCTTATTTGGGGCAGCACGGTGGCGCAGTGGGTTAGCACTGCGGCCTCACGGCGCTGAGGTCCCAGGTTCGATCCCGGCTCTGGGTCACTGTCCGTGTGGAGTTTGCACGTTCTCCCTGTGTTTGCGTGGGTTTCACCCCCACAACCCAAAAATGTGCAAGCTAGGTGGATTGGCCACTCTAAATTGCCCCTTAATTGGAAAAAATGAATTGGGTACTCTAAATTTATTTTTTAAAAACGCTTATTTTTTGTGATAAGCCAATTTCCAGCGTTAATTAAACTGCACCAACTTACACTTAACTGTATCAAGGAGAATGGCGTTTAAAAACACTGCACAATTTTGCATTCCGTGACAAGTGCACGTATTTGAATGGAAATTAGGGCGAGGTTAAAATCACTTCTAATAATAATATTCACTTATTGTCACAAGTAGGCTTCAATAAAGTTACTGTGAAAGGCACCCAGTCACCTGTTCGGGGAGGCTGATATAGGGATTGAACCTGCGCCGCTGGCATTGTTCTACATTACATGCCAGCTGTTTAGCCCACTGTGCTAAAGCAGCCCCTGATATAGTGAGGTTCTCCAACCTAACACAGTTAGCAAGTGCGCCCAAATTTGAAACACCACCCCAGTATTTGCAGTAATGAAGCACTTACGCTTTCCACATTTAGATGACATTGAAAATGTCGACGAAATAACAAATATTCAATTAATTCTTAAGATTAACTTTCATTTAAAAATTCAAGCCTGCTTATTTAAAAAAAATTAAATAAATTAAGCAGTATTGATGAAACGACGGAGTTCACCTTAACACCCACCCCAATGAAATGAGCAGCAACCAGTAAGTAATTTAGTAATTCTGCATGATCAATTGTATTTAATAAAACATGCTCACAAGTTCTCCAAAATACAGTGTGATATGGATTTTCCCAACAGCATCATTTCCTAATGACCTTACAGTTAATGAAATATATATTGAAGTTTCCTTTCCATGTCATTGGTGTGTGTAATTAAAGGGTAAATAATAAAGGCACAAATAATTTATACATTTTCTGCCAATTATTGTAGCTTCAAGCGATTCTGTATCTTACTTAAAAAGGTTATTTGTATTCAAATATGAATATGTTCAATACTCTGAAGCAGATTTAGCTTTACAAATTTCGAACAGTTAGGGCCGGTGATTGGAATACACCTGCCCACCCATTTGAACAACTTAAGGTCACCATGAAGATTGGCTCCACCATGCCTTGCCATGATTTGATGGGGCATGGGCAAAGCTGTGTGGAGAGTGTGCTGACAAAGAGACCAAGATGTTGGGTGAAAGGAACGTTATATGAATGTGGCAGCAGTGACTATTACCTGATCAGTTGAAGAATAGAGAGACCAGAACAAGAGAAACTTATAAAAGGCTGACACTCCTCGGCACTGTAGGTTACAACATTGGCCTTTAATCACTTGGTCCCGGGTCTGAATCCAACCCCAACTGATGAGGTAAGGCCTCTTCTCCCTGGGTCCCAAATGAAGCGAGCTATGGAAGACAATCCAATTCCTATATAAAACTATATAAAGTTACTGTGAAAAGCGCCCAGTCACCTGTTTTGGGGAGGCTGATATAGGGATTGAACCCGCCCCGCTGGCATTGTTCTGCATTACATGCCAGCTGTTTAGCCCACTGTGCTATACCAGCCCCTGATATAGTGAGATGTCCACTATATAAAACGGCCAATGCCTGGCGAAGACGGACACTAAACTGGCATCCTGCCCCAGAGAGATCATGGGACACTCTTGGGTAGCATATGAAAATGATGCTCACATAGCGTCCTCTTCCCAGACTGTTAATGGGGCTGAGTAAAAGGGTTTTAAAGTGCCTTTAGCTGTCGTACACAAACATACCTGTACTTCAGGGCACAGGTGCGGTCCACTGGACACACATACGCACACATACATGCCAACAGATAATGTATGTCATTAGAAGCTCTCCATTTAGCAGCCATTCAATACAACTATTCCTTATTCCTGCCATTGTATTACAACTACATCGAAAATTCAGACAGGAATTGGAACCTGCTTACTCCGGACAAAATTTCACACTATGCTGTATTTTGTTCTCGTAAATGGGCTTGTTTAGATGTGCACCTTTTATACATGGTTGGTAGTAATGAACCTGTCAGATTTTTTCGGTGCTCACTCAAAAATTACAAGAATTACTTTCACTGAATTCAGTTTCACAAACTGCTGTGGTCAGATTTAAATTTATTATATCTGGGTTGCTAGCACAGTGCCATAACCAATTGAGCACCCTGTCATTTTTGAGACAGAGGGGGTGGAAATTCAGAATGGGAGGCTTATAACACAGCTTCTCAATGACTTACGGGACAAAATCGTCTATCCTTCGGCAAAGTGCAGATGCTCTCTCAGCATCCCTCACCTCACCAAGGATCCTGAGAAGCAGACGCATGCCCCACGGAACTTTAGAAGGGTGTCAAGCTGGGAAACATGATGCATTTAGAACGTCTACATCTTGGCCATGAGGTGACAGGTGGGCGAGTGCAGGAGCTACCGAAAGCAGGAAGTCCTGTCCCGTCCCACCCCACCCCACCTCACTCCCAATGGGATCATGTCCCCGTGGAACATGCAGCTTTTTAAATTTCGCCCTTAAAAGGAAGTGTTGTAAATGAACAGGACTCCTCACCTCTGTGGGTGGCGTTGGTGGGAATAATAACAAGGAACCTATTTTTGCAAAGGCCAGAAATTAAATTAAATTCTTGGGATTAACTGCACTTAAATGAAACAAATGAACTGTGATGTGTGGAAGGTGCCATCTGTTCAAAGATGCTGATGTGCAGTTTCATTGTTTTGTTTTAAAATATAAGCCAATATAGATCAATAAAAGGATAACGTTCTTCAACCACATCCAAAATGTCTAATGTGGTTATTAAACTGTTCTACCTCAGAATCGGCTGGTGAATAGCATGCACAGGCAAGTAATGATGTTTCTCAGCTTGCCGAGCTGTCTTACGGAGCAAGACTCACACTAGGAAATATGTCAGTCGAAACAGGTGTTGTTTTCAACATGTACAATGTGATGCAATGGATAATTAGAACAATTCTGAATTGGTCTTAAATCAAAAAATTACATTTGTGTTCTTTTTTAACTACGCGTGTGGTCAAAGACTTTGTGGTTTAAATCGCTGGTTGCACCCCAACTGAGGTGATGTCATAGCAGTTAGTGATATCAATGGGGAGGCGGTGGCATAATGGCATTGACGCTGGACTAATAATCCAGAGACTCAGAGTCATGGTCTGGGAACCTGGGTTTCAATCCTGCCATGGCAGATGGTGAAGTCTGAATTCAATTTTTAAAAATCTGAAATTAAAAGTCTAAAAGTGACCGTGAACCTATTGTCCATTGTCGTAAAAACCTATCTGGTTCACTAATGTCCTGTAGGGAAGGAAATCTGCCGTCCTGACCAGGTCTGGCCGACATGTGACTCCAGACCCACAGCAATGTGATTGGCTCTTAAATGCCCAGAGGAGGGCAGCACGGTGGCGCAGTGCCTTAGCCCCGCGGTCTCACGGCGCTGAGGTCCCAGGTTCGATCCCGGCTCTGGGTCACTGCCTGTGTGGAGTTTCCACATTCTCCTCGTGTCTGCGTGGGTTTCGCCCCCACAACCAAAAGATATGCAGGGTAGGCCACGCTAAATTGCCCCTTAATTGTAAAAAAAAATTAATAGGGTACTCTAAATCGGTCAAATATGCTGGCCCAGCCAGCGACGCTCACATCTCATGGGTGAATAAAAAAAGCTAAATAAATAAACAAGCGATTAACTTTCCACATAACACATTCAGATTCCCAACTCAGGTTTGGGATTTGCTTTTGCAAGTGGATGTCCCTTATTGGGTTTCACCCTCACATCCATGGAGGATCAGATCTGGATTGGTTCACAACAACTCGAGGGATTTGTTTCAGAGGGAGCAAATTGGAGATTGTGGAGGAGCAGCTTGTGCAATTTAATCGACGTGTGACTTACTTGTCCATACGAGCTAATAGCGAGGTACTATTAGTGAACAACTATATTAAGGGGGTAAAACAGATCATCTGGTCCTAATTACGTTGCTGGGAGATTGCTCTCTGCAAATGTGCCTGTTGCACGCCCCACGTTACACAGGGATTAAATTTCATTTCACTGATATAGAGCACTGTGGGACACCCCAAGACTGTGAACAACATTCCAAGTCTTTTAAGCATCAGCAATGTAACCAGGAACTATGCAGAATGAAGCTAATTATTGTCAGTACTTGGCATTGTGGACGGGAACAGCAGGAAAGGCAATTTCCACGAGAATCAGTGAAGATTTGGCCAGCTTACAATCAAATCAATAGAGCCTGGAAAATGAAGAGTGAAACAGTAAAAATAAGGAGATATTCAGAAACAAGGTGGAGTAGGCATTGACAGATGACTCTTGAACTTTTACCAGGGGACAGAATAACAGCAGTAATGCAGAAGAGAGGACTAAAATCTGCTGGACTAAAACCTACTGCGTGTGCTTGATAAGGATGTACCTATTAGGCAGGGAGGAAGTGGTCGAGCGAGGGAACCATGGTTTACTAAAGCAGTTGAAACACTTGTCAAGAGGAAGAAGGAGGCTGATGTAAAGATGAGACGTGAGGTTCAGTTAGGGCTCTTGAGAGTTACAAGTTAGCTAGGGAGGCTCTAAAGAGAGAGCTAAGAAGAGCCAGGTGAGGACATGAGAAGTCTTTGGCAGGTAGGATCAAGGATAACCCTAAAGCTTTCTATAGATATGTCAGGAATAAAAGAATGATTAAGGTAAGAGTAGGGCCAGTCAAGGACAGTAGTGGGAAGTTGTGCGTGGAGTCTGAGGAGATAGGAGAGGTGCTAAATGAGTATTTTTCATCTGTATTCACACAGGAAAAAGACAAAGTTGTCGAGGAGAATACTGAGATACAGGCTACTAGGCTAGAAGGGCTTGAGGTTCATAAGGAGGTGGTGTTAGCGATTCTGGAAAGTGTGAAAATAGATAAGTCCCCTGGGCCAGATGGGATTTATCCTAGGATTCTCTGGAGGATAGCAAATGTTGTCCCCTTGTTCAAGAAGGGGAGTAGAGATAACCCCGGTAACTATAGACCAGTGAGCCTTACTTCTGTTGTGGGAAAAGTCTTGGAAAGGTTTATAAGAGATAGGGTGTATAATCATCTGGAAAGGAATAATTTGAGTCAAGATAGTCAACATGGTTTTGTAAAGGGTAGGTCATGCTTTACAAACCTCATTGAGTTCTTCGAGAAGGCGACCAATCAGGTGGATGAGGGTAAAGCAGTTGATGTGGTGTATATGGATTTCAGTAAAATGTTTGATAAGGTTCCCCATGGTAGGCTATTGCAGAAAATACAGAGGCATGGGATTCAGGGTGATTTAGCAGTTTGGATCAGAAATTGGCTAGTTGATAGAAGACAAAGGGTGGTGGTTGATGGGAAATGTTCTGACTGGTGTCCAGTTACTACTGGTGTACCACAAGGATCTGTTTTGGGGCCGCTGCTGTTTGTCATTTTTATAAATGACCTGGAGGAGGGCGTAGAAGGATGGGTGAGTAAATTTACAGATGACACTAAAGTCGGTGGAGTTGTGGACAGTGCAGAAGGATGTTACAAGTTACAGAGGGACATAGATAAGCTGCAGAGCTGGGCTGACAGGTGGCAAATGGAGTTTAATGCAGAAAAGTGTGAGGTGATTCATTCTGGAAGGAATAACAGGAAGACAGAGTACTAGGCTAATGGTAAGATTCTTGGTAGTGTGGACGAGCAGAGAGATCTCGGTGTCCATGTCCATAGATCCCTGAAAGTTGCCACCCAGGTTGAGAGGGTTGTTAAGAAGGTGTACGGTATGTTAGCTTTTATGGTAGAGGAATTGAGTTTCGGAGCCATGAGGTCATGTTGCAGTTGTACAAAACTCTGGTGCGGCCGCATTTGGAGTATTGCGTGCAGTTCTGGTCGCCACATTATAGGAAGGATGTGGAAGCATTGGAAAGAGTACAGAGGAGATTTACAAAGATGTTGCCTGGTATGGAGGGAAGATCATATGAGGAAAGGCTGAACACCTTGAGGCTGTTTTAGTTAGAGAGAAGAAGGTTAAGAGGTGACTTAGTTGAAGCATACAAGATGATCAGAGGATTAGATAGGGTGGACATTGAGAGCCTTTTTCCTCGGATGGTGATGTCCAGTACGAGGGGACATAGCTTTAAATTGAGGGGAGATAGATATAGGACAGATGTCAGAGGTAGATTCTTTACTCAGAGAGTAGTAAGGGTGTGGAATGCTCTGCCTGCAACAGTAGTGGACTCGCCAACACTAAACGCATTCAAATGGTCATTGGATAGGCATATGGACAATAAGGGAATAGTGTAGTGGGACTTTAGAGGGGTTTCACAGGACGGCACAACATCGAGGGCTGAGGGCCTGTACTGCGCTGTAATGTTCTATGCTCTATGTTCTATATTACAGACACATGGTTGCACAGTGACCAAAGCTGGGACCTGAATATTCAAAGGTATTTGACACTTTGGAAGGAATGGAGAAATGAAAAGGAGGTGGGGTAGCTCTGTTAATATAGGATGAAGTACAGTGAAACGACCTTGGTTTAAAGGATCAATATAGACTGATTAGTTTGGGAGAAGATAAGAAATAGCAATTGAAAGAAGTCATTGGTGGATGAAGCCGAGAGGCTCCTTAACTCTGTAGGACTGAGTATGGACAGAGTATAAATCAAGAAATAATGAGGGATTGTAAGGAAAATAATGTGATAATTGAGGGAGATCTTGATATTCATGTGGTTTGGGTGAGTCAAATTGGCCAAAATAACCGGGAGGATAAGTTCATCAAATATATTTGTGACAATTTCTTAGAAGGATATATCCTGGAACCAACCAGGGAGGAGATTATTTTAGACCTGGTAAAGTTTAATGAGACCGAAATAATTCATGAACTCATAGTAAAGGATCTTCTCGGTAACAGTGATCATAACATGTTGGAATTTCACATTTAGTTTGAGAGTGAAAAATGTACATCGGAAACTAGTGTCTCAAACTTAAATGAAGGCAACTGAAAGGATATGAACACAGAGTTGTCTATAGCAGAATGAGAAAATAGGTTAAAAGGCAATGCAGTAAAGAGGCAGCAGTAAACATTTAAGGATATATTTAACAACTCTCAATAAAGATATATTCCATTACAAAAGAAAAATGATATGAACAGGATATACCATCCATGGCTATCTAAGGAAGTTAAGGATAGTATCAAACTGAAAGAAAAGATGTACAAGGCTGCAAGGTTTAGTGTTGCCCAGATGATAGGGTTATTTTAGAAACCAGAAAAGGATGAATAAAAGAATAGAGAGGGAGAAATTGGAGCATGAAACTAGCAAGGCATCTAAAGGCAGACAGTAAAAGCTTCTACAAATATATAAAAATGAAGGGAGTTGCTAAAGTAAGCAATGGTCCCTGAGAGGATGGAACTGGGGAATTAATAATGGGAAGCGACGGAGACTTTGAACAATACTTTTGTCTTCACAGCAAAGGCACAGAAAGAGAGGCAGGAACTTAAAACAATCATGGCCACTAGAGACAAAGTAGTTGGAAAACTGATGGGATTAAATGCTGACAGGTCCCCTGGACCTGATGGCCCACCTTCTAGTGTCTCAAAAGAAGTGGATGTAATCTTCCCTACATTCCCTACATTCTGGAAAGGCCCCAGCAGATTGGAAAACCACAAATGTAACACCCCTATTCAAGAATGAATGGAGAAAGTAAAAAACTATACATCAGTTGGTCTAACATCCATCATAGATCGGATCTATTGGTCAGGAGATAATAGTATGACATTTAGAAAATCCCAGTACTATTGGGCATAGGTTTTGTGAAAGGGAAATTGTGTTTGACAAATAATTAGAATTCTTTGAGAATGCAACAAACAGGGTCTATAAAGGGGAACCAGCAGATGTTGTCTTTGGATTTCCACAAGCCATTCGACAAAGTCCTAAACAAAAGATTACTGCACAAAAGTGTATGTTGCTGGGCCTGACATGCATGGATTAAGGATTGACTAACAGACAGGAAACAAAGAGTTGGGAAAATGGGTCATTTTCAGGTTGGCAAATTGTACTGCCACTGGGATCAGTGCTGGGATCTCAAGTACTTACAATCGATATTAATGACTTGGATGAGGGGGCGGACTGTCTCTGTTAACAATACAAAGATAGGAAAACAAATTGCATCGCGCACAGTGGAATTCTCCCGAAACCCCGCGATGGTCCGACGCCAGCGTAAAAAGCGGTGCGAACTACTCCGGCGTCAGGCCGACCGGAAGTTGCAGAATCCTCCCCACTTCCAGGGGGCTAGGCCGGCACCGAAGGGCCGGCGCGAGTTAGCGCATGCGCAGACTGGCCGGTGTATTCTAGCGCATGTGCAGGGGGAGTGTCTTCTCCCCGCCGGCCATGGCAGAGTCCTACAGTGGCCGGCGCGGAAGGAAGGAGTGCCCCCACAGTACAGGCCTGCCTGCAGATTGGTGGGCCCCGATCACGGGCCAGGCCATTATGGGGGGCTCCCCCCCCCCCCCCCCCCCTTCCCGAGGACCGCACCAGCTGGCCTACCAGCCAGGTCCCACCGCGTGGGACCATGTCCAATCCACGCCGGCGGGACTGGCCAGAAACCGACGGCCGCTTGGCCCATCGGGGCCCGGAGAACTGCTAGGGCGGGGGGGGAGGGGCGCTGCTTATGGCCCCCAACCGGCGCGGCGTGATCCCCCCCCCGCCCGAAAACTGGCGCCAATGAATATGGCAGCAGGCGTCGGAGCGGGATTCACGCTGCCCCCCCGGGGGATTCGCCAACCCGGCAGGGGGTCGGAGAATCCCGCCCAAAGAGTCTGCACAGGAATATGGGTAAAGTACGTGAGTGGGAAAAACATTGGCACATGGAGTGTAATATGGAAAAATGTGATGTTGTCCACTTAGGCAGAAATAATAGAAAAGCAGAATATTATTTAAATAGAGAAAGTCTGCAGAATGCGGCAGTGCAGAGGGATCGAATGGTGGGGCAGACTCAATGGACCAAATGACCTACTTCTGCAGAACTTTTTTATGATCTTATGTCCTGGCTGAGTTCCTGAGGCCTGCCTCCTTTTCCCGCCCCACAGTGGTATCATGTCTTGAGCCATGATGAGCAGCTACCCTTGAACAATGAGAAAAATACAGAGAGAACATTTTGACAGCGCTTGCAGCCAATATGCTGGACGTACGGTGGTCAGAAAGATAAAGAGGAGACAGGAAGGCAGGTTCCAGGGTTGACAACGGATGGAGAAAGAAGGGTGAAATTTCAGAAAGAGCAAAGGGGAGAGAGGGGAAAGGTTCCAGAGATGGCAAAGGAGAGAAGGGTGAGATGTTCCTGAGATGGTGGTGATGGGCAGCAGAGCAAGATGTGGGGTTAAAGTTTAGAGACGGTAAAAAAGAGAGAGGGTAAAGTCATAAATACGGGGGCACGGTAGCACAATGGGTAGCATTGTTGCTTCACAGCTCCAGGGTCCCAGGTTCGATTCCCGGCCTGGATCACTGGCGGTGCGAAGTCTGCACGCTCTCCCCTGTGTCTGCGTGGGTCTCCTCCGGGTGCTCCGGTTTCCTCCCATTGTCCAAAGAAGTGCTGGTTAGGTGGATTGGTCGTGCTAAATTGCCCTTAGCGTGCAAAAAGATTAGGTGGAGTTACTGAGTTACGTGAATAGGGTGGAGGTGTGGGCTTAAGTAGGGTTCTCTTTCCAAGGGCCGGTGCCAACTCGATGGGCCAAATGGCCTCCTTCTGCACTGTAAATTCTATGATCTGTGGTGCAGGGAAAAAAAATAATTTTGAGAGAGATTATAGAATCAAGCCTCTGTGATTAAATAGTTGCTTTCTTCCCTTGAAGTATGGCAATAAGAGATGGGACATTCAAGTCCTGTTAGTTTTGGACACCCATAAAGTTTGCTTCACTGATTTACCACTCTGATTTCTTTTTTTCAATTAGGAAGATAAAATCTGTTGCAATGTATTATTTATCTTTAAGCTTCCTTCCTCAGTAATTACCTATTATTACTGGGGAGGGAAGTTTTAAAATAATAAACAGTGCCATACTTAATTTTTATTTCTCCATTTCGAAATTCATTCTCGAGTAGGCAGTTGAAACATTTGAACCCTGCTCCTCGGTACACTTGCGGTTTCAATCCCTCTCTGCCTCTTTTAAACATTTTAAAACTTCTTTCTCCCACTAGTGTTAGATAATCTATTAGTGGCAAAGACAGGTTTTAATTAATTTTCTTTAAACCAAATTCCCCAGTGGCTACCCAATGCCTTATTATCTATAAGTTCATTCCAATCCTGTACCTGTCATAAGGGATTTACTTTTTAAATAAAAGGTTTTTTGAAATGTGCAAGAAGGTCTATGTTTTTTTAAAAAACAGGCTCAAATTGCCCGTCGCATTCTGCCTGCCGTTGGTTTAATTGCCGTCGGAGCCTCCCGTTTAATTCAGGTGGGATAGCAACAGGAGTGAGCCATTCAGCCCCTCAAGCCTGATCCACCATTCAGTTTGGGTGTGTAGCTGAGCTGTATCTGAACTTTATTTATCTGTCTCGGATTGCATAACCCTTAGTGCCCTGGGCGAACAAAGATCGGTCAATCTGCTTTGACATTTTCAACTAATGTCTGGATGCAGTAGTTTTTGCGCAGGGCTAAGTAAGGTTGCTGATGAGAGGGGTGAGTTTCGGTGGTGGGGGGGCTTGAGTTGCCGATTTTAACCATCCCATTGTCATATTCACTGGAGAGGTCCATGAAACTAGCTTTGGTGGCCAGGTGGCGAAATACTGCCTCCCAGCTGGGTAGGAGTTTGCCCAATACCATGCTGGTCGTTAATTGGAGAGCTCTATCGCAAATCCCAGTGGCTGTGAGTAGCTCACTTGTCATATTGAACTGGCATCCAGTTCTCAAACTGGTCCATGCCCATTTGGAGTACTGTGAGCAATTTTGGGCCCTGTTTCTAAGTAAGGATGTGCTGGCCTTGGAAAGGGTCCAGAGGAGGCTCACAAGAATGATCCCTGGAATGAAGAACCTGTCGTATGAGGAACAGTTGAGGACTCTGGGTCTGTATTCGTTGGAGTTTGGAAGGATGAGGGGGGGGGGATCTTATTGAAACTGACAGGATACTCCGAGGCCTGGATAGAGAGGATGTGGTGAGGATGCTTACACTTGTTGGAAAAACTAGAACCAGAGGACACCATCTCAGACTAAAGGGACGATCCTTTAAAACAGAGATGAGGAGGAATTTCTTCAGCCACAGGGTGGTGAATCTGTGGAACTCTTTGCCGCACAAGGCTGTGGAGGCCAAATCACTGAGTGTCTTTAAGGCAGAGATAGATAGTTTCTTGATTAATAAGGGGATCAGAGGTTATGGGAAGAAGGCAGGACAATGGGGGAGAAAAACTATCAGCCATGATTGAATGGCAGAGCAGACTCGATGGGCCGAGTGGCCTAATTCTGCTCCTATGTCTTATGACGTTATGGTCTTATGCCTCCATGCTGCACATCCCCAGCACCCACCTGATCAAATACTCCCTTTCAGATATTTTAAAGCCATCTATTATTAAAAAGGGGCCATCTTATTTCAATGCGAAAGCTTTATTTAAAAAGAGAATTACTTGCTGCAGTTTTTTTTCAGATTGAATGAAGTGCAACATGTTTCATTGACACAAAAAGCCAGCCACATATAGATGGCTTGGATTTGGGCAACCAGCAGGGAGCAGTGCCAGCGCGGTGCCCAAAAACATTCCCATCTCCGGGGGAGATTTTCCCAGGGGTATGAGGAGAACCAAGTCTGCTGCCCAGTCTACAGAGGCAGGTAGCCAATTGCTCCAATGAAAGCTCTGTCTGGGAGCTACTTTGAGCCAATATTGGTATTTTACCAATTCCAGAGTGCTGCCCCCTGCTCCCCCCCCCCCCCCCCCCGCCCCCTCCCCATGAAGGGGCCTGCGGCTGCGGGCTCAATGCCTGAACAAGAGCGGCATGGTGGCACAGTGGTTAGCATTGCTGCCTCACAGCGCCAGGGACCCGGGCTCAATTCTGACTTCAGGTCACTGTCTGTGTGGAGCTTGCACTTTCTCCCCGTGTGTGCGTGGGTTTCCTCCGGGTGCTCTGGTTTCCTCCCACAGTGCAAAGATGTTGCAGGTTAGGTGGGGTTATGAGGATGGGGCAGGACGGTGAGCCTGGGTGGGGTGATCTTTCAGAGGGTAGATGCAGACTCGATGGGCCAAATGGCCTCCTACTGCACTGTGGGGATTCTATGATTCTCCAAGGTGCAGGGATGCAAGGCCTAGTCAGTGAATAGGCCGGCTGAGGGCCTTCCCCTCCAATCCCATAACCATACCAGTTTCCAGCACAGTCTTTCTTGGTCCATATTGAGCTATTGTTATGATCTCTAACCTGCCTCTGATATGCTCTCCTCTTCCAGTAAGGCTTCTGACACTCCAAAGCTTCTGGACCTCTAAATGGGTGGAGCAGTGGGAGTCTGCCCTTGAACTTTTGATAAGTTATTCTTTCTTTGATACAGCTATGTCTATATTTTTGTCTATAAAACAAAACTAGTACTCCCCTTCAAGCCATGTCAATACTGCCTACCAGGCTGAGCCCATTAGTTGGCCTTGGAACTCAGCTGAACATTCATAATGAGGTCATTTGGCAAATGTGTCAACAGATGTAGCTTGAACAGGTACTCAGTCATATGAGGCTGGATTCTTCCGTCCCTCAGCCATATGTTTCTCAGCAGCGTTCCATTCGCTAGCGACGGGATTCTATACTCCCGCCGCTTGTCAATGTGATTTCCCATTGAAGCCACCCCACACCACTGGGAAACCAGGAAGAAGTGTGCTGCCAGAGGGAAAAGTGAATTGCAGTGGCCAAAGAGTTCCGGTCCCTGTTTTATTCAGATGGTCGTTTGATACATGGGCCAGCATTCATTCATTACCCATCCCTCAAGGGGGCAGATAAGAGTCAACCGCATTGCTATGGGTCTGGAGTCACATGTAGGTCAGACGAAGTAAGGACGGCAGATTTCCTTCCTGAAAAGGCAATAGTGAAGCAGATGGGTTTTTATGACAATCGACAATGGTTTTCATGAGACTTTTAAATCCAGACTTTTATTGAATTAAAATGTTATTATCTGCAGTGGGGGGGGGGGGGGGGGGGCGGGGGGGGGGGGGGGGATTTGAACCTGGGTCCCCAGAGCATTACTCTTGGTTGCAGGTTGAATAGTGACAATACCACTACGCCACTGTCCCCCCTGATTAATGAACTCAGCTCATCAGTGAGTTGAAAGGGATTCACTGCTTGAAAGGGAATGGTAGCTTTGCTTAACAGCGGTAGGAGATTGCAATAAGTTATTAATACTTTTCTGTGATGTTTCAATGCCTCTTTGTTCATTTGGACAAGGATAAGGGGTGCCAAGAGGATTTAATGGTACTAAGAATGGCTCTGGTTGATTGGCACTTTACTGAGGTTGTGAGATGAGCAGTTTTCTTTTTCAGAGGAAATTTTCAAAGCTTCTTTTTTAAGTTCACGAGCATTTCAAAGATTTGCCAGACTTGGTTCTTTACGTAATGGACAATGAGAGAGTGGGAATGGAGGATGCATGGGGGGGGCATCATTGAAAGGGCATGGAGCTGAAGGAAGGGATAGAGAAGGGGCATGGGGACAATGGGGATGTGAGGGAATATAAGCTCTCTCTTCCTTCATCTCTAGTCTCTTGTGACCTCCTCTTACAATCTCCCCATTTTTGTCCAACGTGCCTTCAGTGCTCTCGGCCCTCCACTCCAGAATCTCCCTCCCTAAATGCCTCAGCCTGTCCAGCAATTTCTGCTCCTCTGAAATCTCTCAAAGTGCATCTCATTGGTTGAACTTTTGGCCACCTTTCCTGCGATCCCCTTCTTTCCCTTGGTCACCATTTTCCCCCTGAGGTCCCTGTGAAGCGTTTGATGTCAATTTGTGTTTTTTTTTACAATAAAGACACCATACGAACATAAGTTGCTGTTGATAATGATAAGGAAATACAATGTCTGGTACACAATCATTCCAGAGCAATGAAATGAGTGAAATAAATATGCTCTTTTTGGAATAACAATGAGAATAATCTCCGGCATTACTGTGAGACTATAAACTGAACAGCCTTTAATATTTATCCCAATATAAGTAATTCATTGCTGTCTCCTTATGTTTCATTGTTATGTTGTTTCTGAGGTGATGCATTGGAATAAGCTGCACCCCCTGTCGCCTGTCCTTTGTCTTTGTTTTGATTTGAGAATGAAACGTTCCTCTCGAAATGTTGCACGTCGCTCATCTGTGAAGTCCTGGTTTCCCAACCCTGATGCTGAATTTGCAGAGTTCCCTGCATTGTCAGTCTTTGTATTGGGAGAGGAAAAGGGGGCGCTGAGCACAAGCACTGAACCTGGGTTACTTTGATTCTTATTTACTACATGAGTTTGCCATCACCCGTTTAGTTCACTGGGCTGTTTAGCTCACTGGGCTAATCGCTGGCTTTGAAGGCAGACCAAGGGAAGCTGGCAGCATGGTTTGATTCCTGTAATATCCTCCCTGAACAGGTGCTGGAATGTGGCGACTAGGGACTTTTCACAGTAACTGTCCCACCCACAGGACAGTGATACCATCACTTCAGCGCTGCTACAATGCTACATTGGACTGTCAGTCTGGATAATGGGGAGTTTGAACTCACAATCCTCTGGCTCAGCTACAAGTGTACCACCAGCTGTGCCAAACTGACACACTGGCACCTTCTGAATTCCCACTGGTTTCAGGCTTTATTATAAAGACAACAGGGAAGAATTTCACTCAGAAAAATGAGAGCAGAGGACACTGGGCAAGGTTAAGTTTTGACCATTAAAAGCACGGGAGCCAAAAGAGAAAGCTGAGTCTTGGGTTTAGTGTACTGTAGTTCTAATGGAAGGAGGAAAAGGGGGAAGATGGTGGCCTAATGATAATATGACTGGGCCAGTAATCCCGAGGCCCAGGCTAATGTTCAGGGGACACAGGTTCAAATCCCACAATGGAATTGAAACTCAATTAATAGTCTCATGTTATCGATTGTTGTAAAGGTTCACTTATGCCCTTTAGGGAAGGAAATCTGCTGTCCTTACCCAGTCTGGCCTACATTTGACTCCAGGCCCACAGCAATGAGGGTCTTAACTACCCTCTGAAACTGCCTGGCAAGACACTCAGTTCAAGGGGCAATTGGCAATGGGCAATAAATGCAGGCCGAGCCAATAAAGGAATTTTTTTTAAAAGGTTGGTGGGTGACATATTGAAAGGATAGGTAGAATAGGAGAGTAAGCTGGGAAATTCCGTAATGAGAGAGAGAGATTGGGCAGCACGGTGGCCTAGTGGTTAGCACAACCGCCTCACGGCGCTGAGGTCCCAGGTTCGATCCCGGCTCTGGGTCACTGTCCGTGTGGAGTTTGCACATTCTCCCCGTGTCTGCGTGGGTTTCACCCCCACAACCCAAAAATGTGCAGAGTAGGTGGATTGACCACGCTAAATTGCCCCTTAATTGGAAAAAATAATTGGGTAATCTAAAATTATTTAAAAAATAAAAATAAAAAAAAATGAGAGAGAGAGACAATAATGGGGTTGGTTATGAACCTGGCAGGTGGAGAGTTAAGGTCACCCATGTCCCTTACCCACCCTGCAGTCACTGGGAGATGACCTACCAGCTATTTTAAGCCCGCTCCAATGAGCAGGTAGCAAGGTCACCCACACAGAGATATCGGGACCTGAAATAAAATAAGAAACTAAATGCCTTGGAGAGTTTCCAAGGCTCAGAAATAGCCCAAACATTTTGAGGTTTTGTAATGGCCATATCAGTGGGGGGAGGACAGACAGGAGATGGAACCAGCTGATACCACAATGTTCAAGCATGAACTGGAGTCTGTTAACAAATCACAGAGCTACAGTGATCTATAGCTGGGGAAAAGATACTCTGTTGGATGAGGTGGATATGGGGTTGATTACCATTATATGGGTATCGTAATCAGACAATGGCAGTATGCTGTGTCTGGTAGGAAACACTAACTCAAATTAACAATGACCATGGTTCTCAAACTGGGATCCACAGGCTCCTTTGTGGCCCATACCA
The DNA here is from genome assembly GCF_902713615.1 of Scyliorhinus canicula. Taxonomy (NCBI): domain Eukaryota; kingdom Metazoa; phylum Chordata; class Chondrichthyes; order Carcharhiniformes; family Scyliorhinidae; genus Scyliorhinus; species Scyliorhinus canicula. The sequence continues at coordinate 178,858,846 of NC_052155.1, forward strand.
GGAATCCATCGATTGATAGGAAATCGCTTACTGATCTGGGCTCGCCTTACAGGTGGGCAACCATCCAGGGCAGGGGTGCCATGGTCAAGACCTAGCAAATGAATGGCGGCAGGTGGCAGGGTTTGGTATGAGCCAGCAGGTGGGTTCAGAGCTCGGCTGACATGCCTGAAACACAGGGTGGGTTGCCTGACTCACCCAGGAGGGGTACAGCACATAGAGGAGCGCTAAGAGTGGCAGAAAGATCTCCAGGTAGACCCACATTTAGCAAGACCAGTGGTGAACACCGGGTGAGCCCAGCCTCAATACAGAGGAGTGTGTTAAATATTTACTAGCACCAATAAATGTAACTAAGTACCTGCAGATTTCTTAAAACTATTATTGTAGGAACCTAAGAAATAGGAGTAAGAGTCCATTCAGCCACTCGAGCCGGCTCTGCTATTCAACTAGATTATGGCTGATCTTCTCTGTCAATGTCACTTTCTCGCAGTGACAACATATTCCCTGATATCTTTAATATCGAGAAATCCATCCATCTCTGTCTTGAACATATTCAATGACTGAGACTCCACACCACACTGGGATTGAAAATTCTAAAGATTCACCACCCTCTGAGTAAAAAACATGCACCACTCTCGTATTATATGACTTCTTATAATTTAGACTGGAGCCCACGGTTAATAATTCATTCGAAAAAGGGTCCTTCAGCCTAACGAGCTTGAGAATCGTAGGTCATCATTGCCCAAGGCATCTAGAGACTGCAACACAAGATGGCACACATTGAGGGATCTGGCAAGGTGACAGATTATAGCCAGTCAGCTTATTCCACAGGTAAAAACAAATTACTGCGAATGCTGGAGAGTACTCCATGTTTGTGGATTGCTCAGTCCAATCCTTCTGACAATCACAAAACTCTTTCAGCGCATCTCATCCACGCCCCCATACTCCTCCCTGGGCAGTCCTTCAGCGTCGAGGATGACTTGCTTCCATCCCGGGGGACTGGGTTCCGCGGTGGATCCAACCCTGGATCCGCGGACTCTGCCACGGGCGGTGCTTGGTGAGGTGGGTGGGTGGCACGCTCTGGATTCTGCCCTCTCCTTCTGCAGTTTACGCTTGGCCTCCCCGTGCTCCACCCTGCCACGCTCGAGGTGATTGGCGCCTTTGAGGACGATCCTTCTCCAGTCGGTGTGTTCTAAGGCAACTGATTAGCACGTGTCGATGGGGATGTTGCATTTATTTAGGGAGGCCTTTAGAGTGCTCTTGTAGCATTTCCTCTACCCTCCTAGAGATCGCTTGCCATTGCCGTGCCCGGAGTACAGCACTTGTTTCAGGAGTCTTGTGTCGGGCATGTGGACAATGTGCCCGCCCATTGCAACAGGTCGAGTGTGACCAGTGCCTCGATACTGAGGATATTGGCGTGGGAGAGGACGTTCACGTTGGTACGCCTATTCTGCCAGTGGATTTGCAGGATTTTGCGGAGACAACATTGGTGATATCACTCCAGGGATTTGAGGTGTCTGTTGAACATTGTCCATGTTTCTGATGAATACAGGAGGGAGGGGGACCACGGCTGCTTTGTAGACCATGAGCTTGGTGCTGGGTTTGAGGTCTTGGTCTTCAAACACTCCACAGCTGGGCAGTCAGTCAATGCAAAGTATAGAACATAGAACATAGAACACTACAGCGCAGTACGGGCCCTTCGGCCCTCGATGTTGCGCCGACCTATGAAACCATCTGAAGCCTATCTGACCATAGAACATAGAACACTACAGCGCAGTACGGGCCCTTCGGCCCTCGATGTTGCGCCGACCTGTGAAACCATCTGACGCCTATCTGACCATAGAACATAGAACACTACAGCGCAGTACGGGCCCTTCGGCCCTCGATGTTGATTGAAAGTCTTGCTGCACTCACACTTTCTACAGGCTTCAGGCAATCAAAGGTATCTTGTGCACTTTGGGACGCAAGTATCATGGTATTCAGTGGGAAAGAAATAAAGGTACTGATCATGCTGAACAATACATCTTTTCCATAAGTGCAGCACTAGCTATTGTTGCACCCACTTATCATGTGGTCTGTCCAAAGATGTACAGGTTAGGTGGATTTAGCCTTAGCGTCCAGCAGGATTAGGCGGAGTTACGGGAATGGGGTGGGCGGGTGGGCCTAGTTAGGGTACTCTTTCATAGGGTTGGTGCAGACTCAATGGGCCGAATGGCCTCCTTCTGCACTGCAGGAATTCTATGGTTCTGAATATACTCCAATCTGCAAAGTGTAAGCCGTACAAAGTGGCACATGAGCTGGCATGTCGCGTGTATCAGTGGACAATTGCTATTCCATCTTATTCACTTCAACAGGTTATTCTTTATCTCCGCTTCATCACTTTGTAACTGCCAGACAAAACTCAGGGCTCAATGAACCAAAGGAAAATCTGAATGTTGCCTTCCGACGAGCATCTATCAATTCTGATCTGAAAGCCAGTTTCATTCTTTTTTGCTGACTTCATTTTATACATTCTTCAAAAAAAATGACATCAAACAGCAATAAGACCATTTTCTAGTATTCCATCGAGTGGGCCGTCAGCGCACTCTGTTTCAACAAATCTTTATAAATAGAGCAAGTGCCTATTTTCTTCCGAAATTGTGTTAAATATGTAAAATAAAAACAGCCTCTTCTCATGACTGTGAAAATGTTGGATGTTGCTCGGTCATAATAAAACCAAAATGTCAAGATTGCTTCAGAGAATGGATTGAATCTGCTGTTTTATTCCCTGAACTGTCACTCAGCATATTGCATCCTATTTTATATCCAGGGTAGGCATGCATGCATCTTCAAATCTCACGCGCAGCTTTCGTTTGGAGAGTTTGAGTCTGGTTGCCAAGCCTCTCAAGGACACAAAGCCATAAATAATTAGCATTAATCATTTGTGCGATTGTCTGCAACACTGTGGAGAACGTCATTCAAAAGGTGTTAATCCAGACACTATACATGTTCAGCTAAAAGTCCAGAAAGACATGCTTGTTAGGTAAATTGGACATTCTGAATTCTCCCTCTGTGTACCCGAACAGGCGCCGGAATGTGGCGACTCGGAGATTTTCACATTAACTTCATTGCAGTGTTAATGTAAGCCTACTTGTTACAATAATAGTAATATAATATGTAATATAAAACTCGGTGATTAGGATTTCCATGTCTGTTTGAGGGCACTTCATGTTATGCTCAACAACATTAATGATAACAATAATCTTTATTGTCATAAATAGGCTTAGATTAACACTGCAATGGAGTTACTGTGACAAGTCCCTGGTCGCCACACTTGCCTGTTCGGGTACACTGAGGGAGAATTCAGAATGTCCAATTCACCTAACAGCACATGTTTTGGGACTTGTGGGAGGAAACTGGAGCACCTGGAGGAAACCCACGCAGACACGGGGAGAATGTGCAGACTCCGCACAGAGAGTGACCCAAGGAGGAATTGAACCTGGGACCCTGGCGCTGTGAAGCAGCAGTGCTACCATTGTGCTAACTTGCCACCCATAGATTCCCTTGTAACATGCCCAGGAGGAAGATTTCTCCAAATGGGTAAAAATCATGAATGGCATGAAAAAGGATGCGTCTATAATTTCGTTACTGGACTAAGTAGGAAAGTGGCAGAGGAAATCGAACCTCACCCCCACAACCCCCACAAGGCCTACAGGGAAGGATCAAACAGTGCTTCCCCGCTGAAGGATGGGGACCCATTAGCGGAATAAATGGACTCTAGCATTAAAGCCGGCCCAGATGGGAGCCGAGCATTAATAATCCCGGCTGGGACCTGGAGTGTCTAGTTTACCTTGCAATAAAACTACTTCCTTTATGCCTCTCGGTTAGACTCCTCTGTGGCCACTAAACCCACCCACAAGATTGCGAATTTCCCTTTTAACTAGTTAGTCTTAAGCCAAGCTTAAGTGGCTTGATGCAACACACCCTAATGAGAACCAAGGCTACAATATACAAGTCACCAAGTCTAAATGCGGTACTTGCGTTTTCATTTCCTGAACCAGGATTTTCATTTAATTTCAGGAAATGAAACGTTATAAATGGGACGAAGCATCCAAATGGTGCAACGGCGTTTGAGTGTTTTATTCAGGTATTGCTGAACATCCCATTTGTACTGTGACATGTGCAATTTTCGACAGCAATAGGCGCGTCGCCGTTAGCTGCGAGCAATGTCGAGCGGACTGCTTCAGGTAATCGTGTTTTTCAAGCTGGGGTGTTGTATTTGCAGATGCGTGCCTCTATCGACATCATCGGCCGGCCTAGCAGCAAATGACGGCGAGCCTTATATGGTCCTGCTTTGACATCCAGTGTGGCTCTATTAGCTAGAAAGGGGCTGTTAATCACATCACAGCATGCGACCTGTCAGTGCTAATCAAAGAGATTATTAGCAACTTAATGCAAACAAAAAAAAAAGTTGTTACCTTTTTTGTACTGGAAGGTAACCATTAAACTGGATGATTTAATGATAGCATATTATAATCTCAATGATATTTCAAGATTCACTTGTTTCCTGCATACTGTGTTTACAAACGTTAATTATTTTTAGTAGCTGTCATTTTCAATAGAAGTCCAAGCATTTAAACTGTATTCACTGTAGTCCCTGTTCTTGCTAATCATGGTATTTGCTATTAGAAAGAATTCTCCTTGGGTTAATTTGAACAAATTGGTTTAATCTTTAACAGATTTTCCATTTTTTCCATATTTTTAAGCAAATTTAGGGTTTATTGTAATTTTAAATTATTTAATCACCGTGCAGTTTAATGTGCAGTTCATTGCAATGCCACAATTGCTCTGTTCAATTCACCATAGATAATTCCAGTTCAGTTCAGTAGTTAATATCTTCCTTTCTTTCCAAGTAACTTGTTGCCTTCCGGTTACATTTAATCTATATTCAGATCCACATAAGTACATTATCCGATTCAAGTACAGAATTCCAATGCACCAGACTGCTTCTCATTAAAATCTACTGTATTGGATTCCTGATCCAAATGCAATGGAAGGTCTTGTGGCACACTGGTAAGGTCCCTACCTCTGAGACAGAATCTCCAGGTCCAAGTCCCACTTCAGGGCTTGACGAACATGGAAGGTGCATTCATGACATGGCCAAATAGGTTGATTACCAGCCTGTAAATCCTGGTGGCAGGCGGTAACGAGCGGGAGAGTTTCCTGGTCAGTCATACTGCAGGTGGCAATGGCAAACCACGGCAGTACTTTACCGAGGACCAATCTAATGGATATCCATGGTCGCCAATTTTCTCTTTGGGCAGAGCGCCTGAAGGAGAATTCAAGTGTAATGCTAATGACCTTGTTCCAAATATCTGAGCCAATACAAACTCACAGACACTGGCCAAACTGTGGCATCCCAAAGCCAATACACACTGCACCCCTGAGAAAAAGGATCTCCCTCATGTCTCTCTAACTTTCATACTCCCCGCTGCGTAGCTTTCATCCTCCACTACCCACAAGACGTCTGCAGACGTCATTAATTTGCCCAACCACTTAAATGACCTGGACTATCGGTGCCCCCCTAACTTCAACAAGATCTTTACTTCACCACATCCTAGTCATTCCCCTCAGTGTAGTCCCACTCTGGCAAAACCACTGACTGCTTCAGGGTAACCCTGCAGTACAAAAATGCCCCCAATTCCTTTATACAACAACCAACCAACTCTCCTGCTCTCTACACTTTCCACCACCAAGTGCAAGGAGCTCATAGACTGCCTCTGCTGTTTGCTCCCATTCCCTTTGCACAAAAGCTAACTTCCTCCCGAGGTATAGACTTGACCTTGCTGTAAACCTGCAACTTTCTCTCCTACCTCCACTTATGCCATTACTGAGCTCGCCTTGAGGACCAGAACCACCTCCTTCTTCCTTGAACTAATTTTCCCTAAATTGATCTACACCCAATCCCTTTTCTGGACCCCCCCACCCCCCCCCCCACCCCCCGCTAGCCAATATATCATGAACAATTCCTTGTCCTTCCTTTGAGAATTACCATCATCGCCCTAACCCTCACCTAAGGTCTTCCGGTTCCTCTGTCCTTGCAAGCTACCGCCCCACTTCTACCTTGCCTTTCCCTTTCAAAGTGCTCGCCAAACTCTGCCCATCCTTCCTGCAAATCCAGAATTGACTCTCTCCAACGGGGATTCTTCTCCTGCCACATTTTACCATTGTGGGAGTGCAAGGAACTGACCAGTTTCCATGCAAGGCGCGGCGCTCTCGCACAAGCCAGCAGAAGCCAAAGGCAGATTTGGACCATTCTACAGCCGCTGCCCTCAACCCTTTGAAAGGCCCATTGGCTAGGTCACTCAATACTTGGCACAAATGGCGGGAGTGTGCCCATTCTGCCCGTCTGTACCTTGAAAGCAGCAGCGGGGTTCTACAGCTGGTGTTGGACCCCCGTTGGCATATTTGAGCAGCCTTGCTCTTCAAACAAGGCTCCTTGGCCATTCACGGGAAATTGACAAGAATTGCAACAGGTGGGCCTTGGGAGCTCCCCCACCGCCAAGTTTCAAAGGTCAACTGCTTGTTTCTCAGACTAGAAATGGACAGCCTGCAGTTTAAAATCACCCTCACTGGTTTGGAACAGGAAGTTTTCTGTCCATATGTGTTAGGTGAATACTTATTTTTGAGTTCTGATTGTCACAGCCGATTGGCCCACGGGGGAATTGGCAGGGAGGAGCTGCAACATCTGACCATGTCAAGGAAGTGATTTAACATCAGCAGAAAGTCATTTATCTCGGCTAAGGCTTGGGTGAGCTTGTCATTTCAAATGCCCATGTTAATTTGACTTCCTCCTCCTGTCAGCTTCACTGAGTTCCTCCGACCTGAATCTTTGATGCTGTCATCAGAATTCGTATGTACATATTTTTAGAAAACAGACTGAAGGATGGAATATTAAAAGGAATCAGAATTCTTCCCTGTGACCATACTTGTTTACAGGAGCACCAATTTAAACAGATGGTTGAATTGACAAATGGATTGCTGGATTCCAGGATAGACAACGGCATTGTAAATGTATTCACAAATATTTCCTGTCTGGTATTTCTTACAAAAACAGGGGCAATTTCTAATAAAGAAAACATGTTGGTGATTTTACCAGAGGTACTGAATACCAACCTTCATCACCACATTTACAATGTTGATATACATTTTGGGCAAATATATTTTTATTCTAATGTTTCCAAAAGCTTCACTTTCACTAAGACTTGGAATACAATCCAACCGATTGCCAATACTGTATTTCCTGGAAAGGGTTAACATGTCAACAGCCTAAACAAGAGAGGGCAATTCAATTGCCCTTGTCAAGCTCCAACAGTGACACATTTTTTAAAAATGTATTCTTTTGTGGAATGAGGGCAACATTTGTTGCCATTCCCTAATTTCCCTTCAGAAGGTGTTGGTGAGTTGGCTTCTTGAACCGCCGCAGTGCACGTGATAAGGTATATCCACACTGCTGTTAGGAAAGGAGTTCCAGGATTTTAACCCAGCCACAGTGAAGGAGCGCCGATATATTTCCAATTCTGGATTGTGAGTGACTTGGAAGGGAACTTGCAGCAGGTGGCGTTTCTGTCCATCAGCTGCCCTTGACCTTCCAGCTGGTAAGGGTCGGAGGTTTGGAAAGGGTAGTCGAAGGAAGCTTGGTGAGCTGCTGAAGTGCATTGTGGCACAGCGGTTAAAACTGTCGCCTCACAGCGCCAGGGACCTGTGTACAATTCCGCATGGAGTTCCCGTGGCTGCGTGGGTTTCCTCCGGGTGCTCCGCTTTCCTCTCACAGTCCAAAGATGTGCAGGTGAGGTGGACTGGCCATGCTAAGTTGCTCCTTTGTGTCCAACGATGTGCGGCTGGATTCTCCGCTATCGGGATTCTCTGTTGAGCCAGCAGCATAACCACGCCCGGGAATTTCCCGACAAAGTGGGCTGCCCACAATGGGAAAACCCATTGGTTGGCAGGCAGGATGGAGAATCTCGCTGCCGGCGGAGGGGCGGCACACCAGTAATCCCACCCGGGCAGTTTAGGTGGATTGGCCATGAACAATGCGTGGGGTTGTGGGGATGGGGGTGGGGGGGGAGAGGAGTGGGCCTAGGTAGAGTGTTGTTTCGGAGGGCAGGGGGAGACTTGATGGGCTGAATGGCCTCCTTCTGCACTGTAGCAATTCTATGAACTGCTCCCACTGTACACTCAGTGGAGGAGGGAGTGAATGTTAAAAGTGGTGGATAGCATACCAATGAAGTGGGCTGCTTTGTGTTGGATAGTGTCAAGTTTCTTAAGAGTTATCTGAGCTGCACTCATTCAAGCAAGTAGGGAGTATTAAATAATAATCTTCATTGTCACAAGTAGGCTTACATTAACACTGCAATTAAGTTACAGTGAAAAGCAACATATTTTTTAGACTAGCCCCTAGTCGCCACATTTTGGCACCTGTTTGGGTACACAGAGGGAAAATTCAGAATGTCCAAATTACCTAACAGCACATCTTTCGGAACTTATGGGAGGAAACCGGAGCACCCGGAGGAAACCCACGCAGACAGAGGGAAAACGTGCAGACTCCGCACAGACAGTGACCCAAGCCGGGAATCGAACCTGGGTCACTGGCGCTATGAAGCAACAGTGCTACATCACACACCTGACTTGAGTCTTGCGGATGGGTGGACAACCTTTGGGTAGGTGAGTTACCCCCAGCACCTCAACTGCTCTTGTGGCCACAGAATTTATAAGGCTGCTTCAATCTAAACTCTGGTCAATAGTAACCCTCAGGATATTGATACTGGGGGATTCTGCAAGGGTCACACCATTGAATATCAAGAGGCAATGGTTAGATTCCCTCTTGCTGGAGATGGTTATTACCTGGCACTTGCGTGATGCAAATGTAACTTGCCACTTGTCAGCCCTAGCCTGGATATTGTCCAGGTTTTGCTTCATTGACTACTTATCAATCATTCGTTATTAACCACCCTCATTGCTGGAGCAGGATATATCTTTGATACTAATTGAAGTCTAGATACACATTAATCCCTCGCTGTTGCACAACAAAAATGCTGAAGCAACACATCACAGGACTAAATTAAAAATACTACATAACTTGCTGATGATAAAACATAAAGGGCTCACTGGCACGATATTTATATGAATATTTATTTGCTGCTCTACCAAAGGTGCAAGTAACTTTGAGCTGTCTCCCCACTGGATCTTATTTCTCGCTATTTACTCTTTTTGTTCTACCTCCCAAAGTACTCCTGCAGCATTTACTCTGTTTTCCACCGCCCAGCTCTAAAACATATGTTGCTTTTTTCTGAGTTATTTATGTGATTATTAAAGATCGGAGGCAGGCTTCTCCGGAATCGGCGGGATGGCCGGACACCAGCGTCAAAAACAAACCACTCTGGCGCCGGGCCGACTGGAAGTAGCGGAATCCTCCGCACTTCCGGGGACTAGGTGGACGCCGGAGGGGTTGGCGCCGCACCAGCCGGCGCCGAAGGGAGTGCGCGAGTCTGCGCATGCGCCAAAGGGTCGGCGGATCCCGCAAATGCGCAGAACCGCCAGCATATTCTGGTGCATGCGCAGGAGGGCGTCTCCTCCGCGCCAAACAGGGTGAAGCCGGACAGGGGCTGGCGCGGCAGGAAGGAGTGCCCCCACCGCACAGGCCCGACTGCAGATTGGTGGGCCCCGATTGTGGGCCGGGCCACCGTGCCCCCCCCCCCCCCGGGGTCGGATCACCCCCCGCAGCGTGGTTGGTCAAGTCTCTGATGATCAGCGGCTGACCAAATGTTCAGTGGCCACATGACCCTGGTCAGGCTCAGTGACCGGGGCGCCAATGCCAATGCGATTGCTGTAGCTTCCTGTGACCCCGTCACAAAGGTCACTCTGCCTCACCAACTCAAGAATAAACCCATCCCGATCAACATGTCCTAAAAACGTTTCACTGAATGGCTTAAACTCGGGGAAAAGCTGACACTGCTCATAGCAACACCACTGCTGCTTGGGGTTTTTCTGCCGGGACCACACTATTGTACCGGTATTTATTCAAAACTGAATCATTACGTCTGTCTGCCTTTCTCTCACTCACACTTGACAGAATAAATGCTGAGAGGCTGTTTCCTCTGGATAGAGTGTAAAACGAGGGAGCAATTCGCTTTGGAAACTGATCACATTGAAATGTGATACGCCAAAGTGTGTGACCTAAAAGGTATGAGATGGTCCATCTGCAGGATTGCCAATCCCCCCAGATTACCCTAATGTCTGCAGAGATTAAAGGTGATTTCTAATGTGCTGCGGCAAGAAACATGAGAGAAAAGTTAAAAGGTGCAATGGAAAAATAAGAGACTGACGGACAAGAGTCAACCAATTGGATAAAATAAAAGTTGGTTTGCTATTCAACTGGTACAGGACGTCAGTGTAACGTGACAATGGACATGTGACCAATGGGAGATGAGCAAGGCAGGTCCAGCTGGAGACAGGAAGTCATCATTATGCAACCTCCCAAAATACATCCAACTAGAGTTCCCAATCCGACTGACACATGTTCAGTGCAACATTTTTAATTTGATAGATGAGCTATCACGAGAGATCTGAGAAAATGCAAGGCGATTCGTTAAAGAATCACAACATTCAGGTCAGATTTTAAAAGCTGATGGTCAAGAAATTACGTTTGTCTGCCTTTCTCTCACTCACACTTGACAGAGTAAATGCTGAGAGGCTGTTTCCTCTGGATAGAGTGCATAACAAGGGAGCAATTCGCTTTGGAAACTGATCGCATTGAAATGTGATACACTAAAGTGTGAGACCTAAAAGGTATGAGATGGTCCATCTGCAAGATTGCCAATTTGCACACCCTCCTCGTCAACTAAAATCCCAATTCTGTTGAGCCAGTGAATGATTTAATACCACCGCAAATGAATGCCGCCATAAACCGTGCATGCACGAACCCTGGAACCACTTCCTTTCCTATCCCTGCATAAGTAGTGCCCTTCAGTAGGAAGAGGTAGCATGGTGGGCAGCACGGTAGCATGGTGGTTAGCACAAATGCTTCACAACTCCAGGGTCCCAGGTTCGATTCCTGGCTTGGGTCACTGTCTGTGCGGAGTCAGCACGTTCTCCCCGTGTGTGCGTGGGTTTCCTCCGGGAGCTCCGGTTTCCTCCCACAGTCCAAAGATGTGCAGGTTAGGTGGATTGGCCATGCTAAATTGCCCTTAGTGTCCAAAATTGCCCTGAGTGTTGGGTGGGGTTACTGGGGATAGGGTGGTGGTGTGGGCTTGGGTAGGGTGCTCTTTTCAAGAGCCGGTGCAGACTCGATGGGCCGAATGGCCTCCTTCTGCACTGTAAATTCTATGAAATCTATTAAATCTGATGGCCACTGATTCTGTTGTTCCAGGATATATAGACTGTGGAGGAGTCTGGGTAAATCATTAAAATTCTGAGTCAATATGCGTGTGTCATGTATCTATCTAGGCCCAATCCCCCGTCCTATTCTTGAAACCCCACCCTAAGGGGCCAATCCACTTAACCTGCACATCTTTGGACTGTGGGAGGAAACCGGAGCACCCAGAGGAAACCCGTACAGACACGGGGAGAACGTGTAGACTCCACACAACAGTGAGCTGAGGTTGAAATCGAATCTAGGTCCCGACGCTGTGAGGCAGCAGTGCTAACCACCATGCCGCGGTCACTGAGGAATTCCTTCCTCCGCTGGTGGGAAAATCCAAGAGAAGGGCACATAGGGTGGTATGTTCCATGCCCCGTATGAGTTTTGTGGCGGCGAAGGCCATCTGCCATTGGGCGGTGGCGAGACCTTAAGGTCCCGCCGCTGTCAACGGGCTTTCCCGTCATTCGCATCCTCTGTCGCCAAGGAACCCACGGCGAGAGCTCTCCGTTAGCGGGAACGGACGATCCACTGGCAGAAGTGGCTGGAAAAATCCCGCCCATAACTATCAATTCAGAGCCAGGCTACTCCACAGCGAAGTTGGCAAACACTTTTGCATACAAAGGGTGGTCAAAGTTTAGAATACTCCTGCACAACAAGTAGCAGATGCTAACTCAATTTGTAATTTTAAGTATGAGGTCAGTATGTTATATATTTAGCTCAGTGCACTAGACTGGTTTGTAATGCAGAACAAGGCCAGCAAGGCGGGTTCAATTCCCGTACCGGCTCATTACCAAACAGGCACTGGAATGTGGCGACTCGGGGCTTTTCACAGTGACTTCATTGTAGTGTTAATGTAAGTCTACTTGTGACAATAAAAGATTATTATTATTATATGTTTTGCTGGACAAATGTATTAAGGGATATGAAGCCAAGGCAGTTAGGATACAGATCAATGACAATCTCACTGAATGGGGCTCAAGAAGCTGAATGGGCAAGTTCTGTTCCTCTATTCCTACCCAGCACAACGGGTTGCTAGTTTTTGTTCTGGTTAGTGCCAAGTTTGAGATAAAACCATAATAGCTATACCGTATGACACATCAAGAAGCAGAGTTCCTTCAGTATCGGCGTGCCTCCCACATAGTGCTGTGCAATGAGGACACCAAATCAATAGGTGCCAGTTTGCAAAGGCTGGGCATGATGTAATTAAACTTACCAAAAATGCCAGAAGTAATGAATTGGATCTTGCAGCATCGCTGGAACTGTTTCACACAATGAACACTGATGTGGAGATGCCAGCGTTGGACTGGGGTGAGCATAGTAAGAAGTCTTACAACAGCAGGTTAAAGTCTAACAGGTTTGTTTCAAACACTAGCGGTCGGTGTGCAGAGGTAGGGGTTACCCCAGGTTACACCTCTTTAACCTGGGGTTACCCCTAGCTCTGCATCTGTAAAGATTTAATTACCTGCAAATGGTCCCATTCTAAGTATTGTCTTGCATCTTTGACTTTGTCTATATATATATGTTTGATGCGCGATCAATAACTACTGAAACGAGGAAGTAGTCCGAATTGAAGGCTTTAATCAACAAAATGTTTCCCCAGCAGCTCGAGTACAGAAAGAAAGCCGGCTGCTGGGAAACATGGGTTCTTATACCCCGCCTCACTGGGCGGAGCTACCTTACGTTCTGACCAATGAAATGCAAACACTTGGGCCAATGAGCAGCGGGCCTTCTCCACCAATGATAGCTCACACTCCCAGGTACCGTAGTACCTCTAGTCATACTACCAGAATGTTTCTGGAACATACCTCTTCATTCACCTGAGGAAGGAGCAGTGCTCCGAAAGCTAGTGTTTGAAACAAATCTGTTGAACTTTAATCTGGTGTTGTAAGACTTCTTACAATGAACACTGGCCCAGATTTTCACCATCACAGAGAGCCTCTACCTACTGAAGGGCACTACTTATGCAAGGATGGGAAAGGAAGTGGTACCGGGGTTCGTGCATGCACGGTTTACGGTGGCATTCATTTGCGGTGGTATTAAATCATTCACTGGCTCAACAGAATTGGGATTTTAGTTGACCAGGAGGGTATGCAAATTAGACCTGGTGAGAGCTAATCTGATCTAGGTGGATTCTTTTGAACAGCCAGGGTTTTCCTTTGGATATGGTCCTGGTACACCTATGCAAGAGGTAAGGTACCATTTGGAATTGTTTAAAAGTAAATATGAAAGTGCTTATAATGTGTATAAACGCATTGGAGCTGACAAAGCTGTCAAAGAATCATAGAATTTACAGTGCAGAAGGAGACCATATGGCCCATCAGGTCTGCACCGACCCTTTGAAAGAGCATCCCATTTAAGCCCACACTTCCAATTTATCCCCGTAACCCAGTAACCCCACCTAATCTTTTTTGGACACTAAGGGCAATTTAGCACGGCCAATCCACCTAACCTGCACATCTTTGCACTGTGGGATGAAACCGGAGCATCCGGAGGGAAACCACGTAGACTCGAGGAGAACGTGCAGACTCCGGACAGACCGTGGCCCAAGCCGGGAATCGAACCTGGGACCCTGGAGCTGTGAAGCAACTGTGCTACCCGCCGTGCTGTCCAAAGAGGCTGGTTCAGCACAGTGGCCTAAACAGCTGGCTTGTAATGCAGAATAATGCCAGCAGCGCGGGTTCAATTACTGTACCAGCCTCCCCGAACAGGTGCCGGAATGTGGCAACTAGGGGCTTTTCACAGTAACTTCATTGAAGCCTACTTGTGACAATAAGCGATTATTATTATTATGAACTTTCAAGCTGTCTAATGAACTCTCCAAACACATTAGAACTGTGGAATTGACAAAGTTGTCAATGGATTTTACTCTTTAAATTAAAAACAAATGTCTGGAGTTTAAAATAATATCAGTGTTTGATATTTAAATCTGCCTGTTGACATAAGCCTTGGGTTGTCATTATAGGATTTGTGCTGCATTGACTGATTTTACAGACTAACATTTTCATAAGGGAACAGTTTGTTAAGAGAGCAGTTTGATTGACAGCTCCAAGTAGTTACAGTATAAAAATGTTTATTATTTTATAGGGTCTTCGCACTTAAACAGATCCCCCCCCCCCCCCCCCCCCCACTTCCCCCACCCAAAAAAAAAAGGAATTAGAGGGAGCATTGGGCCGGACCGGTAAACAAACCTGTTAATAATGTATTTGGGATCCTAGGCTTTATAAATAGAAACATGGAGCATCACAGCTAGGGAGTTGTATTAAACCTTTCGAAAACACAAGCTTGCTTTAGTGAAGGTGCATAAGCAATGTACCAGAATAGTACCAGAATAGTCCCAGAGATGGGGCATTACTGTTTAGATAGACTGGAGAAGCTAAGGTAAATGTTAATGTAGAGAAGGCTAAGACAAGGTTTGGTGGAGCTGTTTAAACTCATGGTGGGTTCATTCGAGTCAATGAAGAGAAACTGATTGCAATGGCTGAAAGATCGAGATTTTTGTTGCCTGGCAAAACTACCAAAGGCAACATGAGGAAAATGTTTATTTACAAAATGAGTAGATGGAATGCACTGCTTGATAAGGCAGTAGATACAGATTTGAAAGTCATCTTCAAAGGTGAATTAAACACAAAAAAAGGAGAAAAAAGTTTTTAAAATAAATTTAGAGTACCCAATTCATTTTTACCAATTAAGGGCAAATCCACCTTGACTGCACATGTTTGGGTTGTGGGGGAGAAACCCACGCAGACACGGGGAGAATGCGCAAACTCCACACGGACAGTGACCCAGAGCCAGATCGAACCTGGGACCTCGGTGACGTGAGGCAGCAGGGCTAACCCACTGCGCCACCGTGCTGTCCTATTTTTAAAAAAGGGGAGAAAAAAGTTGTAATAATATGGGGGCAGAGTAAAAGAAAGAATTCTATTGATACAGCTCTTTTCATGACTACAAGGTGTGGCAAAGTGCTTTTCAGTCAATCACAATTGCAATGTGGAAGACACAACAAAGCATTTGTGCACAGCAAGCTCCCAATGTTCTAATGAGCAGATCATTTATATTCCTCGTGTTGATTGAGGTGTAATTATTGGCTAGGGCACCAGGGATGACCTCTGACCTGAAAGGCAGCACCACTGACCGTCCAGCACTCCCTCAGCACTGCGCTGGAGTGGCTGTTGTGCGGAAGTGGCGCTAAAACTCTCAGCATTTTGACTCAGAGGTGAGAATGTTCCTCTCTT
The DNA here is from genome assembly GCF_902713615.1 of Scyliorhinus canicula. Taxonomy (NCBI): domain Eukaryota; kingdom Metazoa; phylum Chordata; class Chondrichthyes; order Carcharhiniformes; family Scyliorhinidae; genus Scyliorhinus; species Scyliorhinus canicula. The sequence continues at coordinate 178,874,473 of NC_052155.1, forward strand.
GAGCCACAGCTTGGAAATCCTTACTCCCTCCACCCCCCCCCCCCCCCCCCCCCCCCAAACTATTCACCAAAGGGTTAAAGAAAACATGATGTGGAGATGCCGCTGTTGGACTGGGGTGAGCACGGTAAGAAGTCTTATGACACCAGGTTAAAGTCCAACAGTTTTGTTTTGAATCACTAGCTTTCAGAGGGCAGTTCCTTCCTTAAGAGTATACATAGAACATACAGTGAAGAAGGAGGCCATTTGGCCCATCGAGTCTGCACCAACCCACTTAAGCCCTCACTTCCACCCTATCCCCATAACCCAATAACCCCTCCTAAACATTTTAGATATTAAGGACAATTTAGCATGGCCAAACCACCTAACCTGCACGTCTTTGGATTGTGGGAGGAAACCGGAGCACCCGGAGGAAACCCACGCAGACATGGGGAGAACGTGCAGACTCCGCACAAACAGTGACCGAGCGGGGAATTGAACCTGGGGCCCTGACGCTGTGAAGCCACAATGCTATCCACTGTGCTACCGTGCTGCCCCAAGGTGAGGAAGGAACTGCGCTCCAAAAGCTAGTGATAGCTAGGGCAGCATGTTGGCACAGTTGCTTCACAACTCCAGGGTCCCAGTTTCGATTCCCGGCTCGGGTCACTCTCTGTGCGGAGTCTGCACATTCGCCCCGTGTCTGTGTGGGTTTCCTCCGGGTGCTCCGGTTTCCTCCCACAGTATAAAGATGTGCAGGTTAGGTAGATTGCCCATGGTAAATTGCCCTTAGTCTCCAAAAAGGTTAGGTCGGGTTACTGGGTTATGGGGATGGAGTGGGCTTAAGTGGGATGTTCTTTCCAAGGGCTAGTGCAGACTCGATGGGCCAAATGGCCTCCTCGTTCTGCACTATAAATTCTATGATTCGAAACAAACCTGTTAGACTTTACCCTGGTGTGGTGAGACTTAAAAAAAAAGTGTATGGGATGAAGATCTGCCAACAGCAACACTGCGGGAGCTGACTGACTGCTGTCTTGTCTCATTTGCAACACTGGCTGAACTTCAAAATGACTTCAACTTGGTCGGAAGTTTCTTTGGGACGTCCTGCCATGGTCAAGGGCGCTAGAAAATGCGAGTCCTTCCTTTCTTGAATCCGTTCCTTCCAACTGAAATGGTTAAATGCGAACAATACTTTCCATTAACTTCCAAGTATATAAAAAAAGAAATCGCCACTTTTCTTAAAATACCCCTATCCCAAAACCTCCCTTCCGCGACTGGATACATTTAAAAAGAAATATTTATTTGGATAATGAACTTCATACATTTTCCTGATCGTTAAAATCCGAGTTACAAATTGCCAGCGTTTTACTGCGCCTGGTAAAATATTTTACTGTAGCTTGCTGCTGCTGCTGCTGCGACAATGTCACAACGTTCCATCGACACTCAAAGTGCAACACAACGTTCCATCGACACTCAAAGTGCAACACAACGGGGACACATTACCGCTCAGTAAAGGGAAAATGAAGGTGGGTTGTTGCAAATCCGGATTGCTGGAGATACCCTGAGCTCGCAGGGGGCTGAGATTACCTTTGACACCCATCCTATTTTCATGCAAATGTTGCATTTCCTCCCCCCACCCCCTTCCCCTCCTGATGTGTCAAGGCAGGAGAGACAATCAACTCACAGACACACACCTCTGTGGCTTCATTCGCTTAACGCTCCACTTTGCAACCACCCCTCCCAACAAGGCTGTGAAACGCAGCTTTCCTTTTTTTTTTAAATACCTCGACAATGGCACCATCAGGCAGCCGAAGGAAATGCCTGTAGAGCTCGGGCAAGCCGCTGGGGTGGATGGTGTGGATGGACACGCGAGTGCTGGTGACATCTCCGCAGCCCGCCTCTGAGCCAGGGGTTTGGCGTCGCTCCCGGGGTGGCCAGCAGCTCCGGGATGGGTACACGGTCAGCTCATCATTCCAGATGTAGTCGTACACTGCCACCTAGTGAGATAAGGGAAGACCCCCCCCCCCAAAAAAAAACAGCAACACCCACCCCCCATGAATTCGATTAGTCATTGTTCAAAGATGTCTCAACAGAACACAACAATCATACCCGCATCAAATTATTATTCTATATAATAAAACATTTCAAAGCAATCAAGACTGCTCAAGGCAACTGGCGTGCATTCCCTGGATTTTCCTAAAACAGGGAAGATGGGGGGGGGGGGGGGAAGCTGCAGCTATACAAATTGAGGTGCAAGCATGCCAGCAGCCAGGTGGCACAGTGGCAAAGGGTGGCACGGTGGTGGCACAGTGGTTAGCACTGCTGCATCACAGCTCCAGGGTCCCGGGTGACTGTGCGGAGTCTGCACGTTCCTCCCGTGTCTGCGTGGGTTTCCTCCGGGTGCTCTGGTTTCCTCCCACAGTCCAAAGATGTGCAGGTTAGGTGGATTGGCCGTGCTAAATTGCCCCCTAGTGTCCAAAAGATTAGGTGGTGCTTACTGGGTTACGGGGATAGCGTGAAGGCAGGGGCTTAAGTAGGGTGCTCTTTACAACGGCCAGTGCAGACTTGATGGGCCGAATGGCCTCCTTCAGCATTGTAATTTCTGTGATTCTATGGAGTTCATCGCTCCGCAGCTCCTGGGGCGCCTTTAAACGGATGCAAATGAGCCAGTGTTAAACGGTGCAGCCACGCACAGTTGATCAGCCAGGTGGTCAAAGGCTGTTCGCACATGATTGCGTCAACCACATTGACTGTCTCCCCAACAACTCAGCTGAGGAGACACCACAATGTTTTCTTGCTGAACGGTAACACACCACTGAAAATCATCCTGCAGGAACACAAAAAAAGTATTAAAACCGACGACGGCGGGCAAGTAAGGACAGGCTGGCATATTGCAAGTTTTGCAGAGTTTGTTGGGTGCAGTGGCTGCTGCTCAGATCCCTCATGGGGTTTATTTTAATGTAACTGCAATTCTTTAAGTATTTCCAGCCATTAGCACTGACTGCTCGTCACGACTCTCATCTCAAAAAATGATCCCTGGGCAGGCTTCTTTAATTTTTAAATGTAGGACAGGTTCTTGAAGGCGCTCTGTGTTCACAAATGCCCCACAAATCCAGCCCCATCCTCCTCTCAGCTGTGACTAGCAGGAGTGCGGAGTGAATAAAAGGTAAAAAAAAATCAATTGCATTGATTTCACCTACTACAAAAACACATAAATAAGTAACATGCAGAAAATGGACTCTCCTTCGACTTGGATCCTTCAAGTCTTTTTGCATTCATGCTGGTAAATTACAGATTGTAAACATATGGCAGCTTGGAGCCTGAACGTCGCAGTGGAATTTTTCGAATGTTTTTCAAACTTGCCCGCATCACAGTTACCAGGATTGTTGGACTGTGCAGTTTAAAGGTCACGGCAATGTCAATCTGGAACAGTGTTTTTCAAACTTTTTTTCTGGGGACCCATTTTTACCAACCGGCCAACCTTCGGGACCCAACCCGGCCGACCTTCGCGGCCCACGCCGGCCAACCTTCGCAACCCACGCCGGCCGACCTTCACAACCCACGCCGGACGACCTTCGCAACCCACGCCGGCCGACCATCACGACCCACGCCGGCCGACCTTCGTGACCCACGCCGGCCGACCTTCGCGACCCACGCCTGCCGACCTTTGCGACCCACGCCGGCCGACCTTCACGACCCACGCCAGCTGACTTTCGCGATCCACGCCGGCCGACCTTTGCGGCCCATGCCGGCCAACCTTTGCTACCCATGCCGGCTAACCTTTGCGACCCACGTCGGCTAACCTTTGTGGTCCACGTCGGCCGACATTCGCGGTCCACGTCGGCCGACCTTCGCGGCCCACAATGGTCGACCTGCGCGACCCACCATTTTCTCTTACCTTGTTTGTTGCTGTCAAAAATGTAGAAAATGGTTTTGGGCCCCAGTGGTCCCTTTCGTCCCTTTGGCCCCACCGAACTTGGAAAAAAAAGGCTGCGACCATATAAAAAAAATGCGGCCGCACTGCGCATGCGTGCCCTATCATCGGTGCACATACGCAGTTTTACAAGTGTGCACCGATGATTGGGCACGCATGCGCAGTGCGGCCAAATATTTTTTATCTATTCCTGGCCATTTTGAAGGCCGCTCGCAGCCGGCATTATTAAAAGCCAGCTGCTGAGCTGTTGCATGTGGATTTGTGCAATCGGGAGCGCCGTGACGGACGTCTCGGCGACCCTCCCAACACCCGCCTGTGACCCATCCGCGGGTCGCGCCCCCGAGTTTGACAATGCCTGATCTAGGATAAAGCTGGCATTGCAATAGCTGCATGCAGAACTTAACCAAGCTGAATTTTACTCCAGATCTACGAACTCACATAATTTGCCTTTAAAGCGTGCCGAAGTGAAATTTAGTCAATGACTCATTACCGTGATAACACAGGTTGGGTGAAATCTCAGAATTCATTTTTACCATATACATTATTTTGTTTGCTCAGTGTGTTGCTATGGCCTGAAAGGGTGGCGGAAGCAGATTCAACAGTAACTTTCAAAAGGGAATTGCCTCTCTATTTAAAAAATAATAAATTTGCACGGTTATGGGGAAAGGCTAAGGGAGTGGACCCAATTGGTCGGGCGGTACAGATTTGATGCACTAATGCCCTCCCTCTGTGCTATATTATTCTCTAACAAAAGCACAAAATAGTTTGAAAACTGTGCAGGGTAGGGATCTGCTATATACATGTGTGTGTGTACACCCAGTGCAGTAGCTTTAATGTGTTAGCACAGCAAGTTAGGACAGGCAAAAGATTAATACTAAGCCAAACAGCTTAACTTCTTCAGCCCCTCCTTGGATCACTTGACTGCAGAGTGTTAAAAACTCAAAGTGAAAGCTTCCAACACTTTTGATCACTAAAAACAAATTTTTCAGAACTTCTCCTTTCTACATTTCTCATTTTATTTCACACGCGTATTTCAGGTGACCTTATCCAGTCAAAAGATGTGCAGGTTAGGTGGATTGGCCATGCTAAATTGCCCTTAGTGTCCAAAAAGGTTGGGTGGGGTTGATGGGTTATGGGGATAGTGTGGCCGGGGGGGGGGAGGGCTTAGGTAGGGTGCTCTTTCCAAGGTCTGGTGCAGACTCGATGGGCCGAATGGCCTCCTTCTGCACTGTAAATTCTATAAGAAGCAAGCAGGTGGCAGCCACCACAGATGCGCAATTACACTCTTCGTTGGAAATGTTCAGTTGCGTTGTGCCTAGACTTTTCTGGGTCTGGAATGACACCCCGTCATTCACAAACAGTTCTGCCTCGCAATCTAGCGAGATGACACCCAGGCCACCTTTGCCCCTGCCACCCTGGTTACAGGCCGCACTTGCTTAAGGTATTACCATGTACTGATCTCACCTCCAGGCTATCCTCCAACGCAGGGTTTTCAAAGTGTGAGTCATGACTTGTGGGTTGGTCAGTGGCGGGCGGCAAGCGCCGGGAGGGTGGCAGAGTAGTTGGTCGCGGTAGTTTTGATCCCGGGAGAAGTGCCCAACGGCCACAACTGGCATTTTTATTGATTATTGCGGCCGCCGCTCCTGTTTAAATACGAATGAAATAAGGCCGTGTGCAGTCTCGCAATCAGAAACGACAGTAGTGAGAAGATCACAGAGCCCTGCACGTACCTGCTTTTGGCGTCAAATCATGGGGGAGAGCTTCTCCAATTTTCTAGCTTCTGGCAAGCAAGGTAAGAAGACAGTGAAGATCAATCATTTTCTTACAAGTAAGAGACCACCAGAGACACAAATATGCAGTGTACCTCCTGGTCAGTATCTCACAACTGAATCTGCTGGAGAGAGCTGCGCAGGAGAGTCCAGGGCAGGCCAGAACAGCAATTGTGTTAGCTCTGTTCAAAGCTCCAGGGTCTCTGGTTAACAGCATACAAAGAAGAAACTTAACTTGAGAACAAAGTAGGATAAAGATGATTTCCTGAGATATCGTTTTCTCGATTGTGCCAGTGCAAATCAAATGCAAAGTCCATGTGTGTTATATGCAGGGAAGTACTGGCAAATGAGAGAAGTTTCAGATTTTGAAAGAGAAGTGGTGGAGGTAAAATTCCTTTTGAGGTTGAGACCCCAGAGTCAGTTATTAACTTACAGCTGACTCCAAATTAAAAGACTATGTTGCTGTATCTGACCTCTGATACCACGTTAAAAACACCCCACAAGTCCAGGCGGCTGTCAGCATTCTGGATTAGCATCTCCCAGGAGTATGCAGTGCTGAGTAAAACAAGAATTTCGTTGCTGTTGCCCTTCACAATGACCTACATGCGCAAGGTTGGATTTTCCGCTCTCACAAAGGTGAAGATGGCACAAAGGAACTGGCTGAACTCTGCACCTGATATGAACAATGTCCTCTCCTCCTGAGAACCTGATTGAAGTGAGATCGTGCGAACCAAGCAGGCTCCCCTTTTGCATTAAAGGTAAGCAAACGTGGCGTGGGTCACAAAGGGCGGCCGCTGTGGGTCCCAAAAGTCGGCCGGTTTGCAAAAGTGGGCACCAGGAAAAAAAAGTTTGAAAAACACTGCACTGACGCATGCACGGTGTCAGAGCCTGAGTTTGTAATTGTGAGTCTGAGGGCGTGTGGCGTTGATTCTTCTTCGTCATCATGTTCCTGCTCTTCTACCCTCTTCTCTTCCACCACTGGCTGACCAGGTTGCAGTTCCTGGGAAATCTGAAAGGAGAAAGGCACAAGGGCATGGTTGTTTTAGCGGTCAGGCGAGTGAAAGCAAGAGGTGACAGTTCACGCCATCTGCAGCTTCTAAATCAGACGAGATTATGGGATGAGGGGGAAGTGGAATGTGAGGAGGAGGATGAGGTATGAGGACATTGTCACGTTCAATGGTTCCAGTGCTGCCACCGGCTCTGGTTTCAGTCATGGCCACTGCAGTGATGGTAAACACTGTACCCTCCATTGGGATGAGAACATGTAGCATTGCTCCCTGATCTCTGCCAGTTAGCTCCTGCCACTTCCTGTTATAGTTCCATGAGGGAAAGGAAAAGTGTCACTGAGTGTGCTTGGGTGATGTTGGAGCCATGGTCGAATGGCTGGCCAAATGTGCACGTTCGGAGTTGTGAGTGTGACAGTGCTAAGTGTGTATGAAATATCAATGTTACAAGATGCAAATTTTCGACATTGTTGGTAGGCGAGTGATGGGAGGTGTTGAGGTGTGGGGAATTGAGCAGTCTCTGAGGCTAGGTGCAGCTGGTGGGATACGGCATTTGAAAATGCTTTCACTGACTTTGACCACGCGTGTGGGATCATTGAACTTTGATCATTGATCATTCAACATCTAGCAAGCGACAAGCTGCATCTTAAGCTACAGACATGGGATTGACCGTGGATGCGTTTGTTAGAAGAGAAAATGAAGCTGAAGCCCGAGATCAGCCATGATGGTATCGAATGGTGCAGCAGGATCGACAGGCCGTCTGGTCTACTTCTGCTCCTATTTCCTGTTTTTCCTCGCCCGCTGCTGGCAGAGAACGGGTGAGATCCACCGGCTGTTCGCACCAGCGGATCTTCCAGTCCTGCCGACGGTGCATTCCCACTGCGCGCTTCCCGGTGGGACACCTCACGCCCGACTGCGCATTCCCGCTGCACGCTTCCCGGTGAGACACCTCACGCCCGACTCAGTGACGTGACAAGATTAATCTCCCGAGAGGCCTCTCCTGAGATTTGCGATGCCCGGAACATCTTGCGAGATCTAATGGGGTCTTGCAGGATGTCGCAATCTGGGCGTGATCCAGATTTACATATTCAAAAGAACTAATAGGCTCACTTAAATATGTTGACGCCCGATTCTCCCGCGGTCCAGTAATGAATGCCCATGCCTGGGAGACCTGGACATAGTGCCGCTTAGCACTGGTCCCACAAACGTAGACCAGGTATAATGGCACCTGAGCGGGTCTCCCAGGCCATTGGCACCCTGGCTCTCCCTCTGGCACTCGGGCACCATGGCAGTGCCAGGCTGGCACTGGATGGGACACAGCTCCGGGGACATGTCCAGGGCCAGAGGGTGGGTGAGTGCCACAGGGTGGGGGAGATGCCTGGAGAGATGGACCAAAGAAGCGGAGGTTGTCCCGCATTGCGGAAAAAGGTGAGGCATCATACCGGTTGTGCACAAAGGTGCTCATTGTGTTTGACAATTCCCACCCTTGCAATGGTGCAGCCCCCTCACCCCCAATCTACTCCCCCACCCCCTCCCACTCTCCCCTGGTGCCCTCAGTGATCCTCGATGTGTTTAGCCCTCCGAGCTTGACCACTGCGTCTAGATGTGTCCCCAAGATGCACTTCTAAGGTGGAGGCAGCCAGCTGCTTACCACATCTCATGGCCTTCAAGCCCCTGGCTGCCCCTGCATCATCTGGCTCTGCCAGCCCTGGCAGTCCCCCATCATGTCGATGCCCTCAGCGTTGCTCCTCAGTGACCGAGACATGCTCTGCAGCACCTCAGCCATACCCACCTGCGACTGGGACAAGCTCCGCAGCCCCTCGGCCATTCCCGTCTGAGAGCGGGACATGTCCCGCACAACCTCGTCAAGGTCAGCCTAGTAATGAGTCACATCCCCCAGCGAGGCAGACATTCTGTCGAGACCCTCAGCTGTAGCCATCACCAACTTTGCAACGGCTTGGACACCTTCACTAATAGTGCCGACATCTTGCACAAAGCTCTCCACCGCGGTCGCCACCCTAGCAGTGTTGGCCTCGGCACCAAGCATTACCGGTATCATCTCCTCCGCCTGTAGCCTCTGGGACTGCTCCCAGCAGCTATGGATCTGCTGGCATCTCCCTCTGAATGCCCCGGCTGCACCCTATCATCTCCATCAGCTCCAGGGTGACCATACGTTCAGCATCAGGCTGGGACCCAGAGGGGTGCAGCAGACGTTCGCCTGGGGGGTTTCCTGCCTCACCTTTTAAAAAAAATATTTTTAATTGAAGTTTTGCCAAATATTTCATAATAAGTAGTAATAATCCTAACACAGCAAAATAGAGTGAACATTAACATAGTGCAGAAAGAGAATATACAATAGCAATTAACTAGACGTTATGTCACACGCCTCAGTCATCCCACACCCTCCCATCGGGGCACTCAACACCCCCCCCCGCAATGGGTCGCTGCTGCTGCTGACGTTTCAATTTTCCCCGCGCAGTCAGCGGACGGTATTGTGCCCCCGCTCAACAGCAGCAGCTCTGTACACGTGGCAAAGTTATTTACACACATATGTAGGCATCCGTCCATGGTGTTGTCCCTTGCTTCTCCCGGACGGAGTTCGCTGACATTGTCATCTCATGCGCACTTCCGCTTCTGCGGCACTCCCGTCTTCCCCGTTTTCTCAGTTCCAGTGGATGCTGAGTTTGTTAACGTTTCTCTGCCTCCCCCCTCCCCCTCCCCCTCCCCCTCCCTGGCTCTCCTCTATTGTTCCCTGTCTCTTCCCTCTACCCCCCCCCTCCCCGCTTCTGCCCCACTCCCCCCACCCTGTGGTTCGCCTTTCCTTCCTCTTAGGTTCAGCTGTTCCCTCCCCCCTCTCTCCCGGTCTACCTCTCCCTCTCATGCTTTGGCTACTTTCCCCTCATTCTTGGCTACCTGGCTACTCTTCTGCTTGTTTGTTGGCCACAACAGGTCCCGGAACAATTGGGTGAACGGCTCCCATGTTCTGTGGAAGCTGTCGTCTGACCCTCGGATGGCGAATTTGATTTTCTCCATTTGGAGAGATTCCGAGAGGTCGGACAGCCAGTCTGCAGCTCTGGGCGGTGCTGCTGACCGCCAGCCGAACAGGATTCTACGGCGGGCGATCAGGGAGGCAAAGGCAAGGGCGTCCGCCCTCCTCCCCAGGAATAGATCTGGCTGGTCTGAAACCCCGAAGACCGCCACATTCGAGCCTCACCTGATGTACATCAGCAGCAGTGTGATGTTCACTAGATTGTGCCCCAGAAGCCTGTCCACTAACATTTCCCACCGAGGTGTGTGATTCTGTACTGGTGGAGGGTGGGGGGGTGGGGGGTGAATGACAGCTGTGATGGGGTTAGTACGGTGGCATCCTCAGAGCTCTCCTCTGAGGTGGTCTCCTGGGAGGCTGGAGAGGGTGCCGCCTGGGAGAATGGGCATGGGGTCAGTGGGAGGGATGGGTCCGTCAGTAAGACAATAACAACTCACATTTGACAGCTCTTCTTCCGGGTGGGGCCCGATGGTTCTTCATCATTGCGGCATCTGCCAGCCGCCACGTTGGCGACTGCCCTGTCCTCGACCACAATGGTCACCTCCAGGACCAGGACCCCGAAGGTGGTGAAGAACATGATATTTAGCTCACCACCGCCAGTTTGGAGCCTCTCCAGCCAATTGTGGGAGAGCTTTTCCTGAGAAGACACGGAGAGGGCATCGTTAGCCACACGGGTGGTTCACAGTGGTGGGAGGGCGGGTATGAAGGCACTGGCTGCCATATGGCTAACCCTCTGGCACCCCAGGGGAACAAGACATCCCTCCTGGCCTCCACCGTGTCTCCACTGTGTCTAACAGCCTCCCCAGGTCTGCATCCCCGAATCTTGGCCATGGTCTCCTCGGCGTCATTGTTGCGAGCTGCCTGGGGTTGGCTGAGCAAGTTACCTTGCAAGTCAACCTTGTTAGCTGGCGAGCGTGGTGCCAGCGAATCAGCTGCCGAGCCTTCATTTGTGGCGAGAAGCCGTGAGGCCTCGTTAAGTGGACCAATTTACATTGAATAGCGTTGCCGGCCTCGCTGGGCCGAGCACCGGGAAGCTCGCGGCAATTCCTGCTCGCTACAACACTTAGAAATCTTTCCAGAGAACCATGTCCTTAGAAATTTCCTTGTTAAATCACACCCAGTATGACCATTAAAAAAAACTAAACCATAAACTTACATTAATAAAAAAATAGAAGAGTATGAAAGGGAGGAAGAAAGTTTTATGGTTTCTGCAAAGATTTAACTTTTTATTTAATTTTTTTAAATGTTTCAATTTGGTTGCATATTACAACATAAAGTTCCTTCCGAATATCGGTTTTATTGCTGTAACGTTAGAGGCGTTTGAGAATTGCTGAGTGTGAATTGAACTCTTAGAAGAATGATCTGCCGAAGGTGACTGGAATTCCTTTGAGATGCTGGTCTAAGGGTTAACGGCAACCGTGTTTAAATCCCCCTGCTGATGCAATCAGTGAAAAGATTATCTAATAGACGAAGAAAGCAATGTAAAACTGGACACAAAGCTTAGGAAGAAGAACTTAAATATCCACTAAGATTCCTCTGTTAGATTACTACAAATACAAGCAAACCAATGAGCTACAAGCCTATTCAATCAGTGCACCCGAACAATTGTTAATTATGACATACATCCTGTACTTGTTTGCAAATATGCATGTGAAGGATTATAATGACAATCTCTGAACAAACTGAATCTGGAAAAACAGTTAGTTTCTGATATTTTGTTTTTTATTTTAATCCCCAATCTTTATATGACTTTCTGTTAAATTATACTTCAAGTAGTTGTTTTTATTCGTTCATGGGATGTGGGCATTGTTGGCTCGGCCAGCATTTGTCTATCCCTAATTAATAAAAATCCTTATTAGTGTCACAAGTAGGCTTACATTAAATGCAGTTTCTATGAAAATCCTCTAGTCGCCATACTCTGGCGCCTGTTCGGGTACAGAGGGAGAATTCAGAATGCCCGATTCACCGAACAGCACATCTTTCGGGACTTGTAGGAAATTAGAGCACCCGGAGGAAACCCACGCAGACGCAGGGAGAACGTGCAGACTCCGCACAGACAGTGACCTAAGCCGGGAATCAAACCTAGGACCCTGGCGCTGTGAAGCAACAGTGCTCCCATGTCGCCCAATTACCCTTCAGAAGGTAGTGATGAGCTGTCTTCTTGAACCGCTGCAGTCCATGTGGTGTAGGTACACCCACAGTGCTGTTATGGAGAGTTGCAGGATTTTGACCCAGCAACAGAGAAGGAATGGAGTGTTGAGCATGACTTTACAAAGACTATAGATTTCCCCTTTGTGAGGGGTATTATTGACTACACGCACATCACTTTGCAGACACCACGTCAACTCTGCCCTGCACCAGAACCAAGAGATTCCACTCTTTCAATCTCCAGCTGGTGTGTGACTAGAGGCACCAAATCAAACAAGTCAATGTCCACTTTCCTGGCAACAGTAACACGCCTTCACTCTGTGGGTGGTTCACTGTGTCAGCTGATGTGTGTGTGTATGAAACTGAGTTTAGCGAATCTTCATTATATTGGCCTCCTTAGTCCGTTCAAATGGCGGAAGACCATCAGATTTAGACACTGCATACCTCAGTGATGATTCTTCACTCTGATTGGTTGAAAGAGCCTCAATGATACAGAGGTTTCTAACCTCTCGTCTATCCACCATTTTAATCCCTCTGCCATTGAAAACTATGCCATCAGGGGCCCCAGTTCCAGAATTCCCTTCCTAAACCTCTCTGCCTCTCTTTACTCCTTTCAGACACTTCTTAAACCTGTCTCTTTGGCCAAGCTTTTGGTTATCTGACCTAATGGACCTGATCTTCTGGCATTAGGAGAGTGATGTACTGAATTTGTGTTGCTGGTTTGCATCGAGACTCTGAAGAAGCTCCAACATGCACACATGCACTGTAATAGCCCAGATTTTCACTGCCCAGGAGCTTCTGTGAATGTCTCTTATATTGTTCTCTCTGCCAGAGACGTGGGCTAGACGTGTGCTACTTACGCAGGTACTGATCCTATAAACGTTACACTCTCCGGCCTAACTCGGTCTCAGGACATCGTTGCAGTGTTCTTAATGTCCTTGGCCCAACTTTCTTACAGCTGCTTCACCAATAATCTTCCTCCCGAAATAAATTCAGAAGTGGGGTTATTCGCTGATGATTATACAATGTTCAGCATCATTCGCAACTCCTCAGGTATGGAATCAGTCCCTGTCCATATGCAGTAAGACCTGCACAACATTCAGGCTTGGGCTGACAAGTGCCGAGTAACAATTACTTCACACAAGTTCCAGTTCTAATAAGAGAGAATCTAGCCATCTCCGCCTGACATTCAATGCTATTACCATCGCTGAATTCCCCACTATCAACATCCTGAAGCTGAATTAGATCAGCCAAATAAATAATGTGCTTACAGGATAGAGGTTGGGAACTCTGAGCTGAGAAACACACCTCCTGACTCCCCAAAGCCTGTCCACCATCTACGAGGCACAAGTAAGGAGTGTGATGGAAAACTCTCCACTTGCCTGGATGAGTGCAGTTCCAACATTTAAGTAGCTTGCCACCATCCATGATAAAGCCTCCCGCTTGACTGACACACCATCCACCACCTTCAACACCACTGACGCATAATAGCAGAAGTGTGTACCACCTACAAGATGCAGTGCAGCAACTCACCAAGGCTCCTTAGAAAGTATCTTCCAAACCCATGCCCTCTACTACCTCAAAGGACAAAGTCAGCAGATCCCTGGAACGCAATCAACTGAACGTTCTCCTGCAAGTCACACACTATCCTGACGTGAAATGCTATTGCCATCCCTTACATGTCCCTGGGTCAAACTCTTGGAACGTTCTCCCTAATGGCACGGTGGGTGTACACAACCCAACCCATCACAACCAATGGCCAATCGCACCCCGCTGACCCAACTATCCACTCACCTGATCAACCACCATGTGCACGCCCCACACCAGCCAGACTATCTATACCCCTGATCAGACTCGTCAGTCCCCCCAACCAACCTACCCACTGCCCACCAAACACTCACTCAATTCCAGCCCGACTACCCAACCATTGACCCGACTATCTGCCAACCCCCCAAATTGAGTATCCACTCAACTGCTCAGTTACCCACTCAATCACCCACTTACTCACCCACTCACTCACTTTCATTCACTCACTTATCCACTCATTCACCCACCTACCTAATCAATCACTCAGCCACTCACTCACTGACTCACATCCACTCACGCACTTACCCCTGCACTCACTTACCCACTCACCGACCCACTCCGACCCACTCAATTACTCATCAATCGCTCACTTACCTACTCACCATCCCACTCAGCCACCCATTCACTCATTTACCCACTCACTGATCCACTCGCTCGTTTATCCACTCGCTAACCCACCCACTCACCCACCCACTCGCTCACTCACCCACTCATTCAACCACTTACCCACTCAATCACCACCCACTCAATCAAAACCCACTTAATCACCACCCACTGACTCAAGAGGCAGGGAACAATAGAGAGCCGAGAATATTAAATCCTCACAAATATGAGGATGTTTAAATTGTGGTAACCATATAACATAATTATGAACTTAAAAAAACTATTATAATAATCATCTTTATTGTCACAAGTAGGCTTACATTAACACTGCAATGAAGTTACTGTGAAAAGCCCCTAGTCGCCATGTTCAGGCGCCTGTTCGGGTACACGGAGGGAGAATTCAGAATGTCCAATTCACCTAACAGCACGGCTTTCGGGACTTGTGGGAGGAAACCGGAGGAAACCCACGCAGACACGAAGAACGTGCAGACTCCGCAAAGACAGTGACCCAAGCCGGGAACCGAACCTGGGCCCTGGCGCTGTGAAGCAACAGTACTAAGCACTGTGCCATCGTGCCGCCCATAACTGAAAAGGAACTAGCCAAAATTAAACCATCTGAATATTTATTGAATGTGCTATAATTCATTACTAATCAATGGTGAAAAAAAAATCAGTAATTATTACAGTCAATGTCCGGCAGCATTACATCCTGATTGTTGGGACTTAAATAAGCAGAAGCGATAAATTCTTTAATGGTCCATGGAAAATGAACCAAAATAGTTTTATAAACTCAAAAGACAATCTATACTTGAGTAAAGAATGATGGGGGTGTTAAATAGTTAATGTTCAATCATCCTGACCATTTAAGAAAATGCAAGTAAGGAATTGTATCTGATGTTCGAACCAAAAGCTTTGTTTCATTCCATCCTTGTGAAATTGAGGGATGTTACTGGAACTGAATGAGAGTAAAACATAAAACAAAAGGGTAACATTAATGGACTGTAACCAATACATTATTTTGTTGTTACAGTAGATAGACCATGAACAAAATGTACTGGGCTTAATATAGAATCTCAGTTCAATCTGACCACTGAAATCCAAACTGAACGATTGGAAGCATGTAGCCAGATCTATTCATGTCAATAAAATGTGTATCATCCCTTTAATTTAGCAATTGTTGGTTAAGCAATTTTGAATAAAGGGCCTTTCCCTTTGCAAAACAAGAGTTAATCGCTCCATGTCAACAAATTGTCAACCAGCCCATCCCAACGCTTTGTGGTTTGACTTTTTCAGCTCAGCAGATCACTCAATCTAATGTCTTCTGATAAACGCTAGATCTGCCACACTATGTCAAATCTGCAAAAAAGTCAAGCTTCCCGATCGTTTTGTGAGTAAATGCACCATGTGCTGAATTCCTGAACCATACTGATCAGGAAAGTCAGAGAGTCAACCTCGAATCTGTGGTGAACTCATCTGAAGCTATAGGAGGAGGAACATAAGGGGCGCGATTCTCCGCTCCCCACGCCGGGTGGGAGAATTGCGGGAGGGCCGGGCGACTCACGACATGCACCGCTGCGATTCTCTCACCCCCCGCTCGGATGAATCGCCACTCGCCGTTTTTCACGACCGACCGGTTCACGACGTTCCCGACCGGTTCACGACGGCGGCAACCACACATGGTCACTGTCGTCGTGAACATGGGCGCCAAATGCTCATTTGTGGCTTCTGGGGGGCGAAGAGGGGCGTGAGCACCACGGCCGTGCTCGGGAGGGGACTGGCCCGCGATCGGTACCCACCGATCGTCGGGCCGGTGTCTCCAAGCAACGCACTCTTTCCCCTCCGCCGCCCCGTAAGATCAAGCCGCCACATCTTGCGGGGCAGCGGAGGGGAAGATGGCAACCGCGCATGCGCGGGTTGGAGCCGTCAGCCGTCGTGACGTCAGCCGCGCATGTGATTCTCCCATCTGAAGGCAGAGCGTTGACGCCGTCGTAAAAACTGGAGAGTTTAACGATGGCGTCATCGGACCGCTAAGTGTATGGAAATCTCTAAATACTAGAGGATAGGCTCACCATTGAGGAGTACGGCACTGGAGTAATCACGTCGTTCCAGATGCCGACACCAGCGTCAAATGGGCACCGCAGGTCTGCGCATGCACGCTGCAGCCAGTGCGAATGCGCGCTGCAACCAGCGCGAATGTGTGCATGCGCAGGAGCCGCCTTCTCCGTGCCAGCCCTGACGCAACATGGCATAGGGCTACAGGGGCTGGCGTGGAGAAAATAAGGCCCCCACCACGTGAGGCCGACCCGTTGATTGGTAGGCCCCGATCGCGGGCCAGGCCACGGTGGAGGCCTCCCCTGGGGTCGGACCCCCCCCTCCCCCCTCCCCCCTCCCAACCAGGTCGCCCCAGACAGGATGGATGCTGAGGTCCCGCCGGGTAAGACCAGATGTGAATGATGCCGGTGGGACTCAGGCTTTTTTGGGCAGCCACTCGGCCCATCCTGGGCGGAGGATCGCCGCGGAGAGGGTAGTGCGGCCCCCAACAGGCTTCGGGCTGACCACGCAGGCACCAATCACCGGAGAATCGGCGGACTGGCGCCGGGGCGTCGTCGCACGATTCGCGTCAGGCCCGGCGAGTTTCCGACCCGGCGTGGGCTGAGGAAATCCTGCCCAGCCCCTTGAATCTGTTCCCCCATTTAATGAGATTGCAGCTGAAGGCAGAACTGTGGAAGTGCAGAGAGATTTAGGGACCTGTGTATGGAAATCTCTAAAAACTGGAGGATAGGCTCACCATTGCCTTCTCTGGGGCAAATAAGGTTAGGCAATAAAACTGGTGCCAACACCCCATGATAGAAGACTAAAAAGTGTAATTAAAAAGGTTAACAGAACGGTGTGTTATTCAAAAGTAAGGAGCTTTCTGCAACTTGTGTCAGACTCCATTTGGAACATTGCATTTGGTATTGGATGTCAAATCTCAGCAAAGGCCTTGGAGAGGCTGCACTGCAGATTCACCAGAATGACACTAGAGTTTGAGGGATTAAGTTATAATGCAGGTCGTTGAAACTTAACCGGAATTACCTTGAGTGTCAAAGACGAATTGGGTGAGATAATTTAAGTCCATTAAAAGATCCAATGGACAAGATAAAGAGAAGCTGTTTCTGATGGAGAACTTAAAGCAAGGCAGTATAATCTTAAAGTTAAACCTCTTAGGCGTGGGACCAGGAAGTACTTTTTTACATAAATGGTAGTGAAAATCTCGAATCTCCCCCCGTAAAAGCACTCAGTATTGGATTGATTTAAGTTTTCAAAACTGAGATTGATAAGATTTTTTTGTTAGGTCTTGTTAGTGTCATAGAATCATAGAATTTACAGTGCACAAGGAGGCCATTCGGCCCATCGAGTATGCACTGGCCCTTGGAAAGAGCACCCCACTTAAGCCCATACCACCATATCTTGTAACCCAGTAACCCCACCCTAACTTTTCTTTGGACACTGAGGGCAATTTATCATTGCCAATCCACCTAACCTGCACATCTTTGGACTGTGGGAGGAAACCGGAGCACCCGGAAGAAACCCACGCAGACACGGGGAGAATGTGCGCACAGTGACCCAAGCCGGAATCGAACCTGGGATCCTGGAGCTGTGAAGCAACTGTGCTAACCACGGTGCTAACATGCTGCTCATTTGGATTTGTAACTAATGTGGACAAATGTCACCGAGTTTACTCTCCACCCACACTCCCCTATCTATCCGCCTTCCCAAGGCATTTCTCACTCTCCTGGATTCATGAATGCTCAAGTGCTTTTCAATCCTCAAACCTTTCTCACTAAACAGCCGTTTTGCTCTGACTGTGTTTATTTTCAGGAATTGGACCTGGAAGCCTGAACGAGGAGGCCTGACCAGGCCCATCTCCACTTCAAAAGCAGAGTAATGTTCGTGTCATTCTGGAACAGAGTTTAATCCAATTTGCCATAAACAATCACATGGGAGATCCAGCATGAGAAAAACTCCACAACAGTGCTACTTGCTGACCATGCACTCCTGCAAGGCACAATAGCGAGGGATAAAGACATTCCCTGCAGGGTGTCCATGAAGAGCAATCATTTCAATAAGTCATCTGATAATGAATTCAGGGCGACTTTGCCTTGAGCCTGCACTAGCCTGACAAATAAAAAAGGTCTGAGGCAGATGCATTGCACCCATTCTAACATCTAGATATGGTACAAATTCCCCTGACCTGTTCACAGTATTGGTGATGGATGAGAAGAGGAAGTTGTAAAAGACAATCAAATTTGATGGAAAGACAAGGGGGAAATTAAAGACTTTCGATACTTCCAGGGAGAAATCCTCCTTCATTGTTGATGTATCACCCTTTCAAAACCTCTGTGTACCAAAAATCAAAATGCAAACATTTTATTATTTATATCGATGAATACATAATTTGTTTTTTTAACATTTTTTTTGTATGTGAAAGCGAGCATATGAGAATGTACTGTGCAGACGTGTGCATGTAGGTGTATATTGCAAACATGGTTAAATAAATGTGTGCATGTGAGTTTATGCATGTGCTTTTTTCTATTCATCTGCATCACACAACGGCACAACACTTGTCAGCTTTGCCTTAACCTTTCTCATTGTAGTCAATGAACTAACGGCTGCACATTAAGAAAGTAATGAGTCTACAGTGTAAACATTACAGGTCTCATTAAAACACAAGAAAACCTGCAATACATTTATCGCCATTTATGGATGACGTTCACAGCTTTTTTTTACACTTCAATCACACCCGGCATTAATTTCCAAGGGAAAAAATAATTAGGATCTCACTTTTCAGAAGACAGAGTGAAAATGTAAACAATGCTTCCCTCTGGGCGAGTGCTTTATCAAGTTGACAGGTGCATTTGAATTTCCATGGGTGGGGGACATAATAGGTTATTTATGTGTCATTCTAACAGAACGGTCTGGCCGTCATAATGGACAGCCGACTTCGCCCACATTAAATTCTGCAACTAATCCCCCGATTCTGACCCCTGTCAGCCTCCTCAAATGTACTTTGCGAGGGGGAAATAAAATAAACAGGCGCTCCGCAAACAAGGTTGGGTCTCCCGCTATTTACCACCCCCCCCCCCCTCCAGCCCCACTGCTCTTGCCCTGATTTAATGTCATGAAAAAGTGGAAATCTGTTGCTGCACTTTGTCGACAGGCCGGGGTGTTTTGTGTTGTTTTTTTTTATTTTGGAGACGTCCCTTTCGAGGATTCCTGCTCCATTTAAAATGAAAGGTAGCGCACGCAAGGGTGACAAGTCAATGACCGGTGAGGGAAACATTTTTTTTTCCTCTCTGAAGGGGGCAGGCAACTCTGTTAAAATAAAGCACAGTCAAACATACCTAATGGTTTGGAGAGCAAAGTGAACACAGTGCAGCAGCACAGAGGAGATTGCGCTCCGATACTGTAAGAGCAACAATACCATTCCGAGACAACCAGCAGATATTTAGACAGGCATCACTAGGCACCAATATTGTATATTTCAATTTAACACATTTGAAAGTCGGTTCAGCTGCTGGTTCTCATGGTCCATTATTTCTTGTTAAAAATAAGCATTCACTTGAAGCATGTTGATCGAAAAAGGAAGAACATGGAAAGAAAATATAATTCCAGTGCACTGATCCACGAGCAGGACACAGTACAGAATCAAAACTGGTAAGACAAAAATCCCCCCAAAAATAAAAGAAAGGGCCGGGATTCTCCCCTACCCGGCGGGGCGGGGGGTACCGGCGTGTGGAGTGCCTAAAACTACTCCGGCGTCAGGCCTCCCCAAAGGTGCGGAATTCTCCGGAGTGGTTTCCGCTCTGCCGGCCGGCGCGAACGGCCTTTGGCGCCCCACCAGCTGGGACCGAAAGGCCTTCACCGGCCGGCAGAAGTCCGCGCATGCGCCGGAGCGTCAGCGGCTGCTGACGTCATCCCCGCGCATGCGCGGGGGAGGGGGTCTCTTTCGCCTCCGCCATGGTGGAGACCGTGGCGGAGGCGGAAGAAAAAGAGTGCCCCCACGGCACAGGCCCGCCCGCCGATAGGTGGGCCCCGATCGTGGGCCAGGCCACCGTGGGGGCAACCCCCGGGGCCAGATCGCCCCGCGCGTCCCCCAGGACCCCGGCGCCTGCCCCCGCCGCCAATCCCGCCGGCACCAGACGTGCTTTGATTCCCGCCGGTGGGAAAGGCTTGTCAGCCCCCGCCGATTCCCGGGTGGCGGAAAATTGACGATTGACGCCTGCCCCGGGCGATTCTCCGACTCCCCGGGGGGTTAGAGAATTCCGCCCCAGATCTATGAGCGGGATTCTCTCAGCCCGGGGCCGGGCCGGAAAATCGCCGCAACCGGCGCGAATCGTTGCCACGCAGAACGGAGAATCGGCGCCATTGGCACGGCGAGGTCGGTGCCGGTAGGTGGCCACTCTACGCGCCCCCCCCCCCCCCCCCCCACACCCCCGGCGATTCTTGCCCTGGGTTTTGCCGAGCGGCTGTAACAGAAAACTCGAGGCCCACTGGCGCCGTTCTAATCTGCTCTCAGCCAGCGGGGCCTCGGCGTAGAGGGTCCGGGGGCAGCCTGTGGTGGGGGAGGGGAGGGGGGATCGACCCCGGGGGGGCCTCCATTGTGGCCTGGCCCACGATCGGGGCCCACCAATCGGTGGGCGGCTTCTCGGGCTTTCATCCGCGCCGGCCCCTTTAGCCCTGCGCCATGTTGCGTCGGGGCCAGCACGGAGAAGGGAGTCACGACGCATGCGCGCGTTGGCACCGGTGCCCCTGCGCATGCACGGACTCCGCGGCGCCCAGTTGACTTTGGGATCAGCAGCTGGAGTGGCATGAACCACTCCAGTGCCGTTCTGGCCCCCTGTAGGGGCCAGAATTGCTGATCCTGAGGCCATGTTGAGAAACGCGAAGGTGTTTCCGACGGCGTCAACACGTAGCCTCAGGGTCAGAAAATCCCGCCCTATATGTATTTGAGTTATAATTAGTCAGAAACAAGATGAATTGCATCATTTATTCTGCAATAGAGTAGGTTTGTATCATACTATATCCTGCTAAACTACTGCAAACCGTGTGTGCAGCTACTTGTAAGTTTAACCTTTGGATCATTTGATTCTTTTTTTTCCATCATGTTGCTTTACGGGATCTGAGCCCTCACAATCACATTGTTCGATCTGCCTTTGTCCTGTTCCTCCCACGTCTCTCTGAAAACTCAAGCTACCTTTGCAACAGAGAGGCAGCTCTCTGCCCTGTGAACTGCTCTGCCTTGCCCCCTGTGATAATGAGCAAAAGTCGGTCAAAAAAGCAATGTACCTCTCGTTACCCCCGTTGACTGGCTTAACAGGCAACTAAGCTGCAATGGTGTGCAAAGTATTGGTACTCTTGAGTTTGAAGCTTCGCCAGAGAAAAGAGGCTGTTTAAACATGAGATTTGCTTGAGCAACCCTCGCTTTTATAAAGATGACTTTAAACGGCAAACAACTTGGTTTATTATTTATTTTAATAAATGTTGCCTTAAGGTGCCTGGTCAGTTCCAACAGTAAATGCTCCCAATTTGTACCCGTGTGAAGAGGCCCACATAAAGTCAATCCTGATACGTTCCACTGCATTATTCTGAATTTAAAATGGTGTCCACAGAAGGGACAATTTGGTAATCGTTCTATGTTCTTATGAAACATACCACTCCACCTGAAACAGTGAACTGAGTGAGGTGTACATAGCAGGGTAACCCAATGATCATGGGCGGGATTCTCTCACTCCGGGGCCTGGCCGGAGAATTGCCGGGACCGGTGCGAATTGCGCCACGTTGCCCCGACATCGGTCCGCCGATTCTCCGGAGAACGGAGAATCGGCGCCATTGGAGCTGGCGCGGTCGGCACGGCGCCGGTCGGGGGCCGCTCTACGGGGGCCCCTCCGCCCGCCGATTCTCGGCCCGGGATGGGCCAAGAGGCTAAAAAAGCTGAGTCCCGCCGGTGTCGTCCACCCCTGCTCTTACCCGACGGGACCTCGGCGTGGATGCATCTGTGGGCGGCCCTGTGGGGGGTGGAAGGGGGTCCGACCCCAAGGGGGGGGCCTCCGCTGTGGCCCGACCCGCGATCGAGGCCTACCAATCAGCGGGCCGGCCTCTCAGGCTGGGGGCCTCCTTTGTTATGCGCCGGCCCCTGTAGCCCTACGCCATGTTGCGTCGGGGCCGGCTCGGAGAAAGGAGCCACTGCGCATGCGCGCATTGGCATCCATCTGATGTCAGGGATCGGCAGCTGGAGCGGCGTGGGTCGCTCCAGTGTCGTGCTGGCCCTCTGAACGGGTCAGAATCGCTGCTCCTGAGGCCATGTTGACGCCGTCGAGAAATGCGACGGGTTTACGATGGCGTCAACACTTAGCCTCAGGACCAGAGAATCCCGCCCCATATTCTTGTTTCTGATTCCAAAATGAAAGTCAGCGTGCGAAAAGAATGAGCATGGATAAGATTCTGCGAGGAGGCAGACTACACAGGGCAGGACAGGTCTGACTATAATACCAGCTCAGAATCAGATAGAAGAATTGCTTATATGCGAATGGCGAGAACCGCACGTGGTTAATCTACAGCGCAGGTGGGCACAGGTGGGTTCAGCACAGGTGGACAGCACAGTAGCACAGCGGTTAGCACTGTTGCTTCACAGCTCCAGGGTCCCGGGTTCGATTCCCAGCTTGGGTCACTGTCTGTGTGGAGTCTGCACGTTTTCCCCGTGACTGCGTGGGTTTCCTCCGGGTGCTCCGGTTTCCTCCCACAAGTCCTGAAAGACGTGCTTGTTAGGTAATTTGGACATTCTGAATTCTCTCTCTGTGTACCCGAACAGGCGCCGGGATGTGGCGACTAGGGGCTTTTCACAGTAACTTCATTGCGTTGTTAATGTAAGCCTACTTGTGACAATAAAGATCATTATTCTTATTAATTCGGGAGCGAATCTGTGTCATCTAACTGATGACAGATTTGCCCAAAAGAGTGGTTGCAAACCACCTTGGATTTTGAGTGTCTGCCTGTGGTCACAAATTATCTTGGATGTGAAGGGGGGGAAAAAAACTGTGTGGCTGAGCAAACTTTGATGTGACACTTACAGATTTCTGTTGTGAAAACATCTTGAGGGCAATCAAGTGCTATTAACACGTGTCAGCAAAGCTTCATATGAATTACTACAAAAATTATAGATAACTGCATCGCTTTTCCATCACTGTCCAAAGATTCCGGGACAAGAGTTTGCATATCTACGCAAGCGTTATACAATTTAACAAATTGCCTTTCTCCCTCCCCCACCCCACCCCACCCCCGAGCTCACACCCCCACCCTCCCCCATTTTTACAGGGACAATAATCACAAAGATGACATGGGACAATTAATTAGATCCATCTGCATGGCTGCTTTTAAATAATTAATGTGTTCGTTATGAACTTGAATTGATTGGTACACTTTACCTGAAATAAAACATTCCGTACCACACCTGTATTGTGTTGAAGCTGCTACCTCTGGCTGTGCACTAAAATGATACAGGATACAGTTTTCTATCTTGGCATTAATCAAGGAGCGGGACATGAATCACATTTGCTCCCTTATTTTAATTGCAAGGACATATTATGAATACAGTGTCTGAAATGTATTTTTAATGAAAAATACTACATCTTGACCTAATCATATCAACCTTATTCTACCTAATTAAGGATGCAAAAATCATTACAGTTGCAAAATATTAGTTCCAGCTCCATCAAGCTGCTAGCCGCTCCTTCATGAATATAAATTTTTTTTATTCCATGATAAATAGTTAATGAGGTAAAAATGACAAAATTTGCATGTAGGCAAATTAGTTTAATAGGGAGATGACTTGTTTAACTGGAGAAAGTGACCTTATCCCTGATACAAAAAAAAAATTGGCTCAATTACGTGACCAACTGAACAATGCCGTACCTCAACCCCGCAAAAAGAGAAGACTCAAGTGAAATAAAATTGCGTTTTCATCATAATGCCAGAAGTATTTAAATTCTAATATATTTTAGCAGTCTGCTGGCAGCAAATTAAAGCAAAAATAGAGCATGTTATGACAATGGGCGATTCACCTCCTCAACATACAGTAAGCAAAGCAGCTTTTACCAGAGGATTTATTGTTACAGGATTTCATTTCTTGCCCAATCATGACAGCGTCCCCAAAAATACTAAAGAAAAAAAAACCCTAACGATATTAGGAAACTCCGCTGCAGAATAATACCTGCTTTCGTATTGTCTACCCTTCCATTTGAACCAAGCGGATGAGACCATTTAAAAGTCCGAGGAAATTATATTTTGCTTCTTGTTCTTGCTCTCTGTCAGAAACCTGTGTGCATCATGAATGGATCCGATTCAGCTTTTGCAGAGAATACACCATTAACCCCAGGGAATCTTGGCAAAGTAAAGGACTATGGTTTGGCTTTAATGTTTCATTTGGTTTCTCGAAATAAATGCCAAAATACTTTAAAGTTGCTCCCATTCCTAATGCACGTTTAATTTGAATGTGGGCGTGCAGGTCATTTTAGAATCAACATTTTAATTCTTAAATGCCTAACTATAAATTCATTATTAAACATGTCCAGCTGAGTGAACTACTCGTCTAAATGTTGGACGTCTTTTTTTCTTTGCAGAGGCAAGTCGGTAACTCGCAAGGGCTCTTTCTTTTAAATCGTTGGTTTTCTTCCTCTTCACAACGCCTCTGACAAAGGCTTCTCACAGCCAGACAACCTCTGTTACTCAAGGGAAAGGGGGCAATCTGGGTGACACACTGCTCTGCGTTTGCATTGGTGCCTTTCAACAATCAATTGAAGGTGCACTTGCAGCCTATTAACTTCCTCCTGTTCTATAATGATCCATGCCTCACAGCATATGGAGGTTTACCACTCAGCAACTCAAGTGAGGATTCACAAAATATACTCCCAGGCAGGCCCACTACCTCGGCACACTGTGTGTGCTTCTCAGTAGGTTAATATATGGGCATAAACAGCACAGCAACCAGCTTTAACGTCCCCGGACGAGTGTATCTCCTATGCATCAAAGTGCATTTTGAATCTCCATGCTCTGATATTTTCCACATGAACATCTGCAATTTATTACCTAGTTTATTGTAAGGCTGGCAGGAAATCTTAATATTCTGGAAGTTAAAAAGCACTGCAGCTATAGAAATAACATAGCGAATCATCTAGCTGCTAACAAGCTACTTGAATCATTTAATGCATAACTTATTTCTGTGTAAAATGCAGTCACTAATAGCTTCTAAATCACTTCAGAAGCACCCCCTTTTGAAAAATATGCATTTTGTTCTTTTATTTCACTTTGAATTCTAATCTTGCTTTTAACATCCTCCAGTGCATTTTCTTCTATTTTATGCCGTCCACCTTCAAGGGGAGATATTTTCTCTGCTAAATCAGCACATGTCATATCAAATGATGAGATCAGATTTGTAAAGGCTCCCCTCTTGAAACCTGCCAGTTACAGAGGCACCTTGTAGTATTCACAGCTCACTCTCCCTGAAAATAAGGCACATGGAAGTCACTGGCATATGGAAAGAATAGTACTATTATGCAGCATCACGCTGCCTTGAAGAAGATATCACATTACCGTGTGACAGACCAGAGTGGTGATGGGGGAGCACTATTCGTTAAGGAAGAAGAGGGATGATTGAAAAAGCAAATTACTTAGCTCATTCTGCCAAAAAAAAAGAGCAGGGTTATTAATGGAGGTCCAAGATTATTGGCAAGGTGATTGTTACTATTCGCTAATTCTGAAACACTGCATTATTTCATTAGGACATAAAGTTAACATGGATTATGATACAGACTTTAAGATGTATGATCACTGACTGCTTGGATATTAAATTGGGTAACATTTTCCGTTGCCACAATTTTAATATTTTACATAATTAAAAGTTAATGCCGTTTAAATGCAAATACTGTATCTTAGCGTGCGAGCTTGTATTTATCAAATTTTTTTGGCACATATCATTAATTTCAAGTAATTAAATTAGAGCAACAAAATATACTCATTCGCATATAATGAAACAGGCATTCTACATATACGTTCCCAAAATCAATTCTTGCTAAACATTTTGCAAAGTTCAAACCACAATGGAGGATAAACATTGATAAACACAGCAGCTATCGTATTTCCAGAATTCAATGTTGCTTTCATTCCTCCTGCAAAGTTCAAGTTGTGACCAAACTTTAGGAAGTTACGATAATATATAATTCTGGTTGTAAATTGGTTATTTTCTCCGCAGGGCATCATTTTGGTTTGATCAGAGGTTTTAACGGAGTATTGTGTATTATATTGCAACACTAGAATAGAAACATGGGTGACACCGCACTGAACTTTGGAAAGGGTGCACCATCTGTGTCTCGAAGAGGGAAGGTGCAACAACATTGTGACATTAAATCAGTAATTAACAAAAGATAGCTTCCTATCATTAGCACAACAGGAACAGAAAAAGAGTGTCGGAATCGCGAACTCTGATGTCACGTGGTCACTGACCAGGGCATTGTGAATTGACTGCGGCCTCCTCTTTAGCTTAGATTTTCATGAATCTATCACCCTTAAAAATAACAAGTACTCTAGTTTCCGTTACAGAACTGTGGGGCCAAACTGTGCCCGATGTTGTTTGTAACACACAATATGAAATCACTTCTACTTTACGAAGGAAGGCCGGCATTTATACAGCTTTGCATGACCCCAGGTCGTCCGAAAGTGCTTTACAACCGCTGAAATACTTTTGAAGTGCAGTCACTGTTGCAAAGTCGGAAACATTAAATGAGTTATAAACCTTGATTAAAACTGCAATCAGAGGGATTTCATTTGAACGTGTTTGTCACTAAAATGGAACAGCATGATTACCTAATTAAAATGTAATTAACTTCTTGAATTTTTTCCTGCAGTCCCATCTTTGTCATCCAATGCCATTACCTTGTTCTTGAGCATTGGAAGTGGGGGGGGACCACAGCCTTGAATAATGGTGAATTTATGCGGATAATGCAAGACAATGGAATTTGGGCCTGCTAATGTTTCACTTAACCTCCTCCCTCAGGCAAAGCCAGGTGACACTGGATCCACTGATCTGTCTTGCAGCTGAGAGTGACGGCCAAGAAAACTCAATCAAAGTCACCATTGGGGCTACAGTTCAACACCAAGCACTCACTTCCAGCAATCATGCCAGTATCCACCCCAACACCCATTTCCAAAGGGGCTGCTGACATGACAGTACACAGCGAGCCTGATTGTCAAGGTGTGCTGCTGGATTATTGAGTGGAACGTGTTTTCAATGCATTATCGCGGGGCAGGCGTTGCACTTTGACGCGTGCCCCACTTTGAAAGCCGATTTTAAAGCTGGCAATCGAAGCTGAGGTTGCCAACAGGATGGGTGGAAAGGCAAATAGCCACGGGCTTTGCGGCTGACCCCTGCAGCTGGGGGCCCTGTGGTAGAACCGAGGGAGCTATTCGTGGTGAGTTTCTATGGGTGTTAATAGCTGAAGGTGAAGCTGGATTTGTGAGATACTATGAAGCAGAAGATTCAGCTGAATATTTAGCACAATTAAGAGAGATGATCTGTGGTATCTAAAGAATTGAGTGTGGGGGTGGGGGAAGGGGTCTGCCTTCTTCTCTGATGGAGGATCCAGGGCATTGTTATATTTCAATTGGTAAACTGACTCCCGCTGGTTTGCTCACTCACCTTTCTTCTCTCGCCACTGATCCCCCTCCATTGCTCTGTCTTTTTTATTATGTAGTTCAGCTCTTGATTTGACATCTCCAAGTCCAGGGGTACAAGAAATGTCTCCTCGGCGCTGTGCAGACGGTAGAAGACATCCAGCAGCTTCCCCCGGTTGTGCAGCCTTCAAAGTGGTTCAAAATTCATTCACAGTTATTCACCTCACATCTTTGTTTTTAATATCATGCACACTAACAAGGAGAGTACAGTTCCAAAAGTCCAAACTGCTTTCCTCGGGGCAATGGGCTCAGAGTTGGACGTGATTTAAAATTTAAGGGAACAATTCTAACCAGTCAAACTTATGGGCACCGCACAGCCGACCCGGGAGTAGCATCATTTTGTCCATAAGCTGTGCCTATGAAATCAATGCAATGTTTAAAAATATATACGGTACCTCTTTAATATGTAATTAAAACTGGAATAGCAACACAGCCCATCTATGTATAGCCCCTGAGGCACCTTTATAGAAATAGGTCAAACAGTGTGTCACGGGATCTACTGGCAGCCAATAGGAATCAGCTGCATCTGAAGCCAAGATGCTTCAGTGTCCTACATTTACAACAAACCATTGCACTGTGAGTGGCAGAAGCCATTATTTTTGGCTCACATTTTAATATCGGTCACTTAGTTAAAGCAGATAATCTGCAGCAACGGTGTGATATTGATATTAGCGGGTAGATGGCCGGGTTCAGCTGTAACGCCCATGCCATGACATTAAAAGAATGGGAGAGGTATACATTTGAACACTGAAGCCCAGGGGTATTGTCTACCTATTCTGAATGCTTTAGGTTGTGTGTGTGTGTTTTAAATTTCATGTGTTGTTTATTAATCCTCTGCACTTGTCAGCCCACTCGTCCCACTGCTTGGCAAGGACAAATAGGGTTAAGGACTTGTATTCTGGAGCCTCACTGTTAATTAAGGGTTGTTACAGGAAACCATATTTGAAGTTAGCCAGCGAATACTGTGATCTAAAATGACCAATGCCCAGCTGCATTTGTCCAACATGCTCCTTTAGTATTTCTCACCAGAATAAGTGATTGCGCACAAAATCAAAGGGCACAAAAATGCTTATTTAAATGCTGTATATACATATGCACATTCCATTTGCACATCAAGTGCATCCTCACAGCAAGAAGTCTGCCTGTAACCCTTTAATTGCTTTATCTTATTCCATGTTGAGTCAATATCAGAAAGAGATGCTGCTCGAGAAGAGAAATAGTCAATCCTGTATTAAAAACAACGGGCGGGATTCTCCCGTCACCGATGCCAAAATCGTGTTTGGTGGAGAATACCCGATGCCGACCAAATCGGGGGGGGGCGCCGCTTTCACAATGCTTGGCCCCCTCCAAAGCAGCGTAGTCACGGAGTACGTATTGACGGCCTCAGGACATTGCCTGACCCCCCCCCCCCCCCCCAATGCTCCGCCTCCGACAGGCCGAGTTCCCGACGGCGGGGGTCTCTCATGGTCTCACTAATCGGGAACTCGTCGTCGCTGCTGCGGACTCAGTCCAGCGCTACCATAGTCAAGGGAGGGCCGATCCGTGGGCATGGGGGACTTTGTCAGGGGCAGGGGCACTGTTGGGTGGTGGTCTGGGGCTCGCGTGTCGGCCAAAGGGGTGGGCACTATTTTTACAAGCCGGCTCCGCATGCGGCCGGCACCATGCTGCACGGCTCGGCCGCTGCTGGGCACCACCATGCGCATGCACGGCTATTGACCCGGCAATTCTTCGGGATGGGTTGGCACCTCGAGTCAAGTGCTCTACGCAGAGGGTGGTGAGTGCCTGGAACGTGTTGCCAATGGAGATTGTAGAAGCAGATACATTAACGGTGTTCAAAAAGCATCTTGACAAACACATGGATAGGATGGGTATAGAGGGATATGGCACAAGGAAGTGCTGAGGGTTTCGGCAAAAGTTGGTATCATGACTGGTACAGGCTTAGAGGGCCGAAGGGCCTGTTCCTGTGCTGTATTGTTCTTAGTTCTTTGTTCTAATACCCAGTCCAGGATGGTCTGTTCTCTAGTTGGTTCCTCAACGTATTGATCCAGAAAATTATCCCATGTATATTCCAGGAATTCTTCCTCTTCGTATTGCTACTAATTCAGTTTGTCCAATCTATATGAATATTAAAATCACCCATATTTACAGATGTTCCTTTCTAGCAAGCGTCTCTGATTTCCTGTTTAATGTCATTCCAACATCAACACGACAGTTTGGTGTTCTATACACAACACCCGTGAATGTTTTTTTGCCCCTTTGTGTTTCGCAACTCTCGGAGCTAACACCCTTCCTCACTCGTGAGTTAATTTCCTCTTTAATCATCAGTGCAAACACACCGCCTTTTCCTTTGTCTGTCCTTCCTAAATGGAGAATATCCCTGGATGTCCAGTTCCCATCCCTGGTCACCCTGTAGCCATGTCTCCGTAATCCCCACTATATCATACCCATATACATCTATTTGTGCGATTAATCTTTACTAACTTTATGGCAGCTGCTCCGTGCATTAAGGCACAAAGCCTTAAGGCGTGTCTTTTAAACATTCCTTGTCCCATTCCATTAGTTTTCACTGTGGCCCTCTTTGATTCTGGCCCTTGATTTCTCTGCCTATCACTTTTCCTATTCCCCTTTCTGTCTTTTGTTCTTGTCCGTGTCTCCCCCTCCTCTGATTCCTTGCTTAGGTTCTCCCCCCCCCCCCCCCCCCCCCCCCCCGACCATTTTAGTTCAAACCTTCCCCAACCACTCGAGCAAATGCTCCCCGTAGGACACCAGTCCCGGTCCAGCGCAGGTGTAACCCGTCCCATTTGTAATGTCTCACCTCCCCAGAACCGGTCCCAATGTGCCAGGAATCTGACACCCTGGCCCTCACATTAGCTCTTCAGCCATGTATTCCTCTGATATATCCTGCTATTTCTGCTCTGACTAGCACGTGGTGCTGATAGCAATCCCGAGATCACTACCTTTGAGATCCTACCTTTCAACCTATTTCCTTACTCGCTATGTTCTGCTTTTATGACCTCATCCTCTTTTTTAACCAATGTTGTATGTACCAATCTGTACCACAACCACTGGCTGTTCACCCTCCCCCTCCAGCATGTCCTCTAGTTGCCCTGAAATGTCCTTGACCCAAGCACCAGGGAGGCAACACACCACCTTGAAGTCACATTTGCAGCCACAGAAACACCTTTCTACAGTATTACCCTGACAATTGAATTGCCTATAATTATTGCATTCCCACATTGTTTAATTCTCCCCTGTCCAGCAAAGCCAACCAAATTTTGCTCTTGCTGCTTTGCCTTGAGAGGCCATTCCTCCCAACAGTATCCAAAGCAAGGGAATGACCTGCACTTCCTGCCTCATCCGCTTGCTCTACCTGGTGGTCACTCTTCCCTTCCTGCCTGTGGAGTCTTCGCCTTTGATGTGACCATCTTTCTATACGACTGAGGTTATCGATTAAGGCACCATCTTCTCAATCTTGCCACTTGCCTGAAGTGTGGTGACACTCAGGTTCAATCACCACCAGTCAGCTTTCTCCCAAAAGGGTGCCCGATGGTCCTTGGGGACTATGGCGACATTAATATCCATATGTGCTATCCATAATATTCTCCGCTTCGTGGATGTTCCAAAGGATTCCCACTGGCCGCCGTTCCAGCTCCGCAAACCCGGATTTCCAGGAGCTGCAGCTGGAGACACTTCCTGCACACAGGCTGGCCACAGGCATTGGAAAAATTTGCAATTTCCCACATACAGCAGGAGGAGCACATTATGGCTTTCCATTCTGCTCACAATCACTAATAGAATAGACAGGCATGATCAGAGTAGACAGTCACTATTAGAATAAACAGTGTGATGCATGTAGGAATTTGAGATATATTGGGCTGGATTCTCTGTTCCTGAGAGTAAGCGTTGACGACGGGGCAGGATTCGTGGACTTTCACGACAGCAAAACTGGTGCCGAACCTGGACCGATTCAGCTACCGTGGAGAGACTAGCACCAGCGCCATGTGGACCATGACCGATTCTAATGAGAAATGCTGTAGGATTCACCAGGTCTGTGAATGATGCTCAGGAGGCTGACAGGCTGCAGCCACACATACACATTACGTGCCCCATACATGCTCAACCCAACCAACAGGATGGTGTTGGTTGCGCTGGAGCACACCCACACAACTGATGGGTCGGCTGGGGCAAGAGGGCACCTGGGGGGAGGGGGGGGGGGTTGGCCTGGTGGGACACCTATACAACCCATGGCTCTAAGTTCACTGTGGGCTGTCAGTGGCGTGCGCAGCTGCATGGCTACTTTTTCTGGCTACAGCCATGGTGTTTTGTGCCTGTCTGCCCCGACCCCACGGCCCACCTCCTGGCCACCCCCCCCCTCCCCCACCCCCACCCCGCTACTCCCCTGGCCCTGGCAGAAACTCCATGGCCAGTTGCAGAACTGCCAGCACACTATGGCGATGTTGGAAACTTTCTACACCTCCTCTCCCTCAGCAGCCTTGATGCCGATTTCACGATTTTTAAAAGCACAAGTGAACTGCGCCATCGGGAACTTGGATCATCGGAGGCGTAAAATCACGGAGGCCCCGGAGAATACCGGGTCAGGCCCAATAATGATATGCAAATGGTGTTTACTGTGCATGTGTTCCCAACTGCATTGACGCCGTTGTCGAGGCACCGACCAGCCGCGAATTTGCCGTTGGAACCTATTCGCCGCCCAATCGCGTTTCCCGATTTCAGCGTCAGCCAATGGAGAACCCCGCTCATTGTATTATGTGTATTTGGTGCAGTAAGGGTTAAAAGTATGGGTTAGTGTGTGTGACTGCTGCAGTCATGTTTTTAAAAATCCTGGATTGAAAGGAAGCAGGCCTTTTGGAGACATAGGTGCAATTAAAGCATCGTAAAAGTTTGCTGAATGGAATGGAATTTTGTTTATTTAAAGAGGGTTCCCTGGGGGGTAAATAATTAGAGACATTGGGCTGTATTCTCCACTGCCCGCTGTCAGTAGTGGGGTCCCCGCTGCGGTGGAGATTCGGGTGTCCAAGCGGCGGAGAGGGTCATGTGCATTCCAATCATGCCTCTTCATGTTTGAGTGGTGGTAAAGTGCTGAGCTGGAAATTGACAGCATTTAATGTGGTTGATGTTTGTAAACATTGTGGTTTCAGCACTTAGACTTACTCATCCATGAAGAAGATGAATGAAGTAAGGCTAACAGCTGTTTTATTTAAGCTGTCAATCACAGCCCACTACCAGAAATGAAGGAACGTCTTGCAGCTAATGGATGTGAGGGCTTTAAACACAGGTCACCACAGTTCTCTGTCCAGGAATGGACACGATGTGCTTCCAGCTTCTAGACAGGGGTCTCTTTCTGTGATCCCTGGAAGAGGTCACTGTGGGGGTCCCTCTAGTTAGGAATTCCCTGTGGGGGTTCCATCAGTTAGGGGGTCCCTGTGGTTGGTTCCGTTGTTTAGGGGGTCCTTGTGTGGGGGTCTCCCTATCTAGGAGGTTCGGCTGGGGGGGGGGGGGTTGGTGGGACGGGTCCCCATGTTCGTGAAGGAAGGGGAGGCGCCCAGAACGTCCAGGGTGGGGGCTACTTTGCAATGCGGTGGGGAGGGCTGACTTGCAGCAGGGGGCGTTGGGAGAGGTGGCCATGGGACTTTGGTATCGGGCCGCCAGCTCTAAATGGCAACCCGACAGCGGTACTTCTTCAGGAATCCCTGGAATTCCTCGTTAGGCATAGATTTGCATGGCAAGGGATACTGACTTGCTTTGTGATTTGTGCTCCAACCGGGAGCAATTCAGCTCCGGCGGGAGAACATAGAGCTGGGTTCTCTGAATTTGAGGCCATATTCCTAGGATCCATCTGGTTTTACGACCAAAAAGTCGGCTCCGCCCCCCCCCCCCCCCCCCCCCGACGCTACTCCGCCCGGTGGGAGGCGAGCAGCGTTGCCACCCGGCTTTACCTGCAGACACGGACGGAGAATTGCTGGGTCCGTGGCCGCGATTGTGAACGCTGGCGACCTGCGGCGGTCGAACCGTGTAACATGGCGCCGGCCGCGCTCAGACCCGGCCTGTCAGATTGTGCCCCCCCCCCGTCGCCACCCCTGTACCACCCCCCCACCATTCCCCCCAGACCCCGCCAAAGCCCCCCCTAGCCAGCGGAACGGCTTCCCACCGCCGACTGTGGAGGTGCTGGACACCGTCGGTAGCTGCCACGCGAGGCATGAGGCCATCCCAATGCCATGCGGCGCTCTCAGCCATGATGCCGCTTTTGAGGGGCCAAGCATCCGAAAAACGGCGCTGCCCCCAATTTCGGCGTAAAAACGGATTCTCCGGTCAATCGCCGAAATCGTATTCGCTGATTGGCCGAAGAATCCAGTCCACAATCTACCAAACAGAGAATTTTGCCAGTTGTGTTTAGTTTAGGAATGTGATTGAGCGAATGGGAGGAGCCAGGTGCTGAAGCAGTCAGATGTTGAGTATTCAGTTTTGAAATTCAGTTTTCGATTGGGATGTGTACAGGCAAGCAACTTCTCTGAAAACAGTGAGTTTTGAGCTGTCTGTGAACAGGAGCAGTTGCTCGCAAAACAATGTGTTAAAATTTTCAAGTGAAAAGGGCAGGGACAGTTTCTCAAAGGCTGACAGGTTAAACAGTCATTTAACAAAGGCAATAATGGGCAAGCTGGATCCTGAAGGATATCTCTTTCACAAAGTGGGTATCCAAAGACATCTTTATTAAGCAAGTATTTTGGGGACTGCTAACCATGTACAAAAGAGGACTTTTGAAGTGAGATGGGTGTTGGTTTGAGTGGGATCAAGATAGTAGTTAGGATTAGTTGTTTCATTGTATTGTAAAATTGTTTAATCGGTAGTTGTAGAAGTTAAAGTTATTTTCATCCTGTGTTGGTCGTGAAGTTTGTTTTATTATGCCATGTCCCTATTTATGCATGGAATCACTCCCGCAGAAATGCCTTTTCCCTCACAGTCTTACAAACTGAAGAAAATATTGGGGTGCTTGTCCGGTAACTTAGTAATTGCTGGGGTCATGTCTGGGATCGTAATAACAGACTAGAATATACAGTCAGCATCAGAATATACAGTCACTATCAGAATTATCAAAGCAGAATAGACAGACGCTATTAGAATAGACAGACACTGGCAGCACGGTGGCACAGTGGATTAGCCCTGCTGCCTCACAGCGCTGAGGTCCCAGGTTCGATCCTGGCTCTGGGTCACTGTTCATGTGGAGTTTGCACATTCTCCCTGTGTTTGCGTGGGTTTCGCCCCCACAACCCAAAGGTGTGCAGGCTAGGTGAATTGGCCACACTAAATTGCCCCTTAATTGGAAAAAATGAATTGGGTACTCTCAATTTATTTTTTAAAATAATAAAATAAAAGAATAGACAGACACTATTAGAATAGACAGTCACTATTAGAATAGACAGTCACTATTAGAATAGGCAAACACTATTAGAATAGACAGTCACTACCAGAATAGACAGTCACTATCAGAACAGACATACACTATTAGAATAGACAGACAATATTAGAATAGACAGTCACTATCAGAATACACAGTCATCATCAGGATAGACACAATAGCACAGTGGTTAGCACTGTTGCTCCACAGCGCCAGGGTCACTGGTTCGATTCCCGGCTTGGTTCACTGTCTGTGTGGAGTCTGCACATTCTACCTGTGTCTCCGTGGATTTCCTCTGGGTGCTTCGGTTTCCACCAACAAGTCCCATAAGATGTGCGTGTTAGGAGAATCAGACAATCTGAATTCTCCCTCAGCGTACGCGAACAGGTAAGTGTGGCGAGCAGGGGA
Organism: Scyliorhinus canicula; assembly: GCF_902713615.1. Lineage (NCBI taxonomy): Eukaryota > Metazoa > Chordata > Chondrichthyes > Carcharhiniformes > Scyliorhinidae > Scyliorhinus > Scyliorhinus canicula. Next base: position 178,910,123 of record NC_052155.1, read on the forward strand.
TTTTCACAGTAACCTCATTGCAGTGTTCATGTAAGCCTACTTGTGACACTAATAAAGATTATTATTATTAGACAGTCACTGCCAGAATAGACAGTCACTATTAGAATAGACTGTCACTATTAGAATAGACAGTCACTACCAGAATAGACAGTCACTACCAGAATAGACAGTCACTATTAGAATAGACTGTCACTATTAGAATAGACTGTCACTACCAGAATAGATAGTCACTACCAGAATAGATAGTCACAAACAAAATAGACAGTCACTATCAGAATAGACAGTCACTATTAGAATAGACTGTCACTACCAGAATAGACAGTCACTATTAGAATAGACTGTCACTATTAGAATAGACTGTCACTACCAGAATAGATAGTCACTACCAGAATAGATAGTCACAAACAAAATAGACAGTCACTATCAGAATAGACAGTCACTACCAGAATAGACCGACACTATCAGAATAGACAGTCACTATCAGAATAGACAGTCACTATTAGAATAGGCAGTCACTATTAGAATAGACAGTCACTACCAGAATAGACAGTCACTATTAGAATTGACAGTCACTATCAGAATAGACAGTCACTACCAGAATAGACAGTCACTACCAGAATAGACAGTCACTATTAGAATAGACAGTCACTATTAGAATAGACAGTCACTATCAGAATAGACAGTCACTACCAGAATAGACATTCACTACCAGAATAGACAGTCACTACCAGAATAGACAGTCACTACCAGAATAGACAGTCACTATTAGAATGGACAGTCACTATCAGAATAGACAGTCACTACCAGAATAGACAGTCACTATTAGAATGGACAGTCACTATCAGAATAGACAGTCACTACCAGAATAGACATTCACTACCAGAATAGACATTCACTATTAGAATAGGCAGTCACTATCAGAATAGACAGTCACTATCAGAATAGACAGTCACTATTAGAATAGGCAGTCACTATTAGAATGGACAGTCACTATCAGAATAGACAGTCACGTTTAGAATAGACAGTCACTATCAGAATAGACAGTCACTATTAGAATAGACTGTCACTACCAGAATAGACAGTCACTATTAGAATAGACTGTCACTATTAGAATAGACTGTCACTACCAGAATAGATAGTCACTACCAGAATAGATAGTCACAAACAAAATAGACAGTCACTATCAGAATAGACAGTCACTACCAGAATAGACCGACACTATCAGAATAGACAGTCACTATCAGAATAGACAGTCACTATTAGAATAGGCAGTCACTATTAGAATAGACAGTCACTACCAGAATAGACAGTCACTATTAGAATTGACAGTCACTATCAGAATAGACAGTCACTACCAGAATAGACAGTCACTACCAGAATAGACAGTCACTATTAGAATAGACAGTCACTATTAGAATAGACAGTCACTATCAGAATAGACAGTCACTACCAGAATAGACATTCACTACCAGAATAGACAGTCACTACCAGAATAGACAGTCACTACCAGAATAGACAGTCACTATTAGAATGGACAGTCACTATCAGAATAGACAGTCACTACCAGAATAGACAGTCACTATTAGAATGGACAGTCACTATCAGAATAGACAGTCACTACCAGAATAGACATTCACTACCAGAATAGACATTCACTATTAGAATAGGCAGTCACTATCAGAATAGACAGTCACTATCAGAATAGACAGTCACTATTAGAATAGGCAGTCACTATTAGAATGGACAGTCACTATCAGAATAGACAGTCACGTTTAGAATAGACAGTCACTATCAGAATAGACAGTCACTACCAGAATAGACAGTCACTATTAGAATGGACAGTCACTATCAGAATAGACAGTCACTACCAGAATAGACAGTCACTACCAGAATAGACAGTCACTACCAGAATAGACAGTCACTATTAGAATAGACAGTCACTATCAGAATAGACAGTCACTACCAGAATAGACAGTCACTACCAGAATAGACAGTCACTATTAGAATGGACAGTCACTATCAGAATAGACAGTCACTACCAGAATAGACATTCACTACCAGAATAGACATTCACTACCAGAATAGACCATCACTATTAGAATAGACAGTCACTATTAGAATAGACAGTCACTACCAGAATAGACAGTCACTATTAGAATGGACAGTCACTATCAGAATAGACAGTCACTACCAGAATAGACATTCACTACCAGAATAGACAGTCACTATTAGAATAGGCAGTTACTATCAGAATAGACAGTCACTATTAGAATGGACAGTCACTATTAGAATAGACAGTCACTACCAGAATAGACAGTCACTATTAGAATGGACAGTCACTATCAGAATAGACAGTCACTACCAGAATAGACATTCACTACCAGAATAGACAGTCACTATTAGAATAGACAGTCATTACCAGAATAGACAGTCACTATCACAATAGACAGTCCAATATTAGAATAGTCAGTCACTATCAGAATAGACAGCCTCTATTAGAATAGACAGTCACTATCAGAATAGACAGTCACTACCAGAATAGACATTCACTACCAGAATAGACAGTCACTAGCAGAATAGACATTCACTACCAGAATAGACCATCACTATTAGAATAGACAGTCACTATCAGAATAGACAGTCACTACCAGAATACACAGTCACTATCAGAATAGACCTGAAGAATTCACCTGAAGAAGGAGCCGTGCTCCGAAAGCTCGTGTTTGAAACAAACCTGTTGGACTTTAACCTGGTGTTGTAAGACTTCTTACTGTCAGAATAGACAGACACTATTAGAATTGACAGTCACTATCAGAATAGACAATCACTACCAGAATAGACAGTCACTATTAGAATAGACAGTCATTACCAGAATAGACAGTCACTACCAGAATAGATAGTCACTATCAGAATACAGTCACTATGTGAATATACAGTCACTATTAGAATAGACAGTCACTACCAGAATAGACAGTCACTATCAGAATAGACGGTCACTGTCAGAATAGACAGTCCTTATCAGAATAGACAGTCACTACCAGAATAGACAGTCACTATCAGAATAGACGGTCACTGTCAGAATAGACAGTCCTTATCAGAATAGACAGTCACTATCAGAATACAGTCACGATGTGAATATAAAGTCACTATTAGAATAGACGGTCACTATCAGAATAGACAGTCAATACCAGAATAGACAGTCACAATTAGAATAGACAGTCGCTATTAGAATAGACAGTCACTACCAGAATAGACAGTCACTGTCAGAATAGACAGTCACAATTAGAATAGACAGTCACTATCAGAATAGACAGTCACTATCAGAATAGACGGTCACTATCAGAATAGACAGTCAATACCAGAATAGACAGTCACTATTAGAATAGACAGTCACTATTAGAATAGACAGTCACTACCAGAATAGACAGTCACTGTCAGAATAGACAGTCACAATTAGAATAGACAGTCACTATCAGAATAGTCAGTCACTATCAGAATAGACAGTCACTATCAGAATAGACGGTCACTATCAGAATAGACAGTCACAATTAGAATAAACAGTCACTATTAGAATAGACAGTCACTATTAGAATAGACAGTCACTACCAGAATAGACAGTCACTGTCAGAATAGACAGTCACTATTAGAATAGACAGTCACTACCAGAATAGACAGTCACTGTCAGAATAGACAGTCACTATTAGAATAGACAGTCACTATCAGAATAGTCAGTCACTATCAGAATAGACATTCACTATCAGAATAGACAGTCAATACCAGAATAGACATTCACTACCAGAATAGTCAGTCACTATCAGAATAGACAGTCAATACCAGAATAGACATTCACTATCAGAATAGTCAGTCACTATCAGAATAGTCAGTCACTATCAGAATAGACAGTCACTATTAGAATAGACAGTTACGATTAGAATAGACAGTCACTACCAGAATAGACAGTCACTATTAGAATAGACAGTCACTATTAGAATAGACGGTCACTACCAGAATAGATAGTCACTACCAGAATAGACCGTCACTATTAGAATAGACAGTCACTACCAGAATAGACAGTCACGTTTAGAATAGACATTCACTACCAGAATAGACAGTCACTACCAGAATAGACAGTCACTATTAGAATAGACAGTCACTATTAGAATAGACAGTCACAGTGCGACAGTGCGTAGTTCTGGTTGTCAGACACATGTCCCCAGCAATATCCAGATCAGCAGGTATCACCGAAACACCAAAAGTAAAACAGATGCTCTCATTCATTAGATCTTGCTGTCTTGCAACTTGGCTTCTACATTTCCTACATTGCAACTTTTGACTACAATTGAAAAGTGCGTGAATGGTTTGGAAAGCTGCCTTTGGAAATCCTGAGGTTAGGAAGGGTGCTATATAAATGCAAACTCATTCATTCATGCCCTGGCAGGGTTAACATCTCACATGGCACTAAGGCCAAGGGAAGTGTGAAATGCACCGTCATAGATTCTATATTTCTTTTTTTTAACACTGCCGACATAGATACTGGGAAATTCTACATTTTTCCTTGGCTCTAATCTCATGTTTACCTGCAAATGCCTCTGGCTAAAGGGACCAACTAGGGACTTGTAAAGCTCTGCACTCCGTATTCCTATTTACAGGCCAGAAGCAACTGGCTAGAAAGGAAAGGAGGAGAACTGAGTGGTTTGCAATTGCTTGCTCACAAGGAGACAACCCTTAACAATGTTCATAATAACACAGGCATCTGGGCATGCAAATCCAGGCCTAATGGACTAATTTAGTTGCACAGTCCTGGGGAAATACACACAATTTAGCAACATAAATGACAGAAAATCTCCTGACTGTGTCATCTGCTGAGTGACTTGGGACATCGAGGGATGGAATACCAAACGTGCAAGGAGAATGCAAAAGGTTCAGCAAGATATAAAGGGACTGGCGAGCATATTAGCGCCACTGCATAAAAGATAAGAACCATGAACGGCACGGTAGCAGTGGGCCACACAGTAGCACAGTGGTTAGCACAGTTGTTCCAGAGCTCCAGGGTCCCAGGTTCCATTCCCGGCTTGGGTCACTGGCTGTGCGGAGTCTGCACATTCTCCCGTGTCTGCATGGGTCTCCTCCGGGTGCTCCGGTTTCCTCCCATTGTCTGTGTGGATTCTGCAGGTTCACTGCGTGGGTTTTCTCCGGGTGCTCCAGGTTCCTCTCACAGTCCAAAGACGTTCAGGTTTGGTGGATTGGCCATGCTAAATTGCCCTTAGTTTCCAAAAAGGTTAGGTGGGGTTACTGGGTTACCTGGATAGGGTGGAGGTGTGGGCTTAGGTCGGGATGATCTTTCCAAGGGCCGGTGCAGACTCAATGGACTGCAAGGCCTCCTTCTGCACTGTAAATTCTATGCAATCAAGACGGGTTTTTTTTTTACAATAATTCAGCCCATAGGCAAATATAAATGATCTTTCCCTTATTATTGCTTCAATAATAAATGTCCAAATGGGTAGGAGGAGATCTTGTGGTGGAGTGGGTGCGCGTCCACACCTCTAAGCCAGAAGCTCTGGGTTCGATTGCCACTCCAGGACACATATATCAAGGAAGGTGCGTTGATGACGTGGTCAGGCGGGTTGAATACGTCAACCTGCAAATCCTTCCAAACACACCAATTACTGGCAGGAAGAGCAGGAGAGACTCTTGGTCAACAGTACTTGATGTGAAATGGCGCCCCTCAAGCCCTTGACGGCAGACTAGCAACTGTTGAATGTTGAAGTAGGATAGGCTTTCTGTAAACACAATCTTTCCCCGCCCTGAATCATTATCACAGAATTAAGAAATAAAATACCGTGGAAAAGGATTGAGAAAAGCCGAGCCTTTTTCTAGAAATAGTTACTGGAGATGTTACGAGAGATAGGCGGGATCCTCTGATCCTGAGGCAAAGTGTTGACGCCGTCGTAAACACGGTCGCATTTTACGACGGCGTCAACAGGCCCCCAGGATCAGCGATCCAGCGCCTCACAGGATGCCAGCACAGCACTGGAGCGACTCCCGCAGCTCCAGCTGCCGATACCGGCGTCAAATGGGCGGCAAGGGTCTGCGCATGCGCGCTGCGGCTGGTGCGATTTCGTACATGCATGTTACGACCGACGCGAACCCGCGCATGCGCACTAGTTGCCTTTTCCACGCCGGCCCCAACCCAACATGGCATAGAGCTACAGGGGCCCGGCGCAGAGTAAAAGAGGCCCCCACCAGAAGAAGCCGGCCCACCGATCGGTAGGCCCCAATCGCGGGCCAGGCCAGGGCGGAGGCCCCCCTGGGGCCGGACCCTCCCTCGCCACACCAGGCTGCCCGCCACAGGATGAACGCTGAGGTGCCGCCGGGTAAGAATCCCGCCCAGGGTACCAACTCTCCAGAATTCCATTGAATCCCTACAGTGCAGAAGGAGGCCATTCGGCCCACTGAGTCTGGAAGAGCAGCCTACCCAATCCCCTGCCCTATCTCTATAAATCCACCTAACCTACAGATATTTGGACACTAATGGGCAATTTAGCACGGCCAATCCACCTAACTTGTACATCTTTGGACCAATCCACCTAACCTGCACATCTTTGGACTGCGGGAGGAAACCGGAGCACCCGGAGGAAACCCACGCAGACACGGGGAGAATGCGCAAACTCTGCACAGTCACCAAAGGCCGGAACTGAATTTGGGTCCTTGCCACTGTGAGGCAGCAGTGCTAACCACTATGGCACTGTGCCGTCCTTTATATGTAAAAGTGATCACAGTCCCAGAGGACCACATGCTGTCCTCCACTTTGGGAGAGAGCAAACTGGCAGTGATTTAACCCGAGAGTCACCACACCACACCGCAGTACAGTGGCACAGTGGTTAGCATTGCTGCCTACGGCGCTGAGGACCCGGGTTCGAATCCCGGCCCTGGGTCACTGTCCGTGTGGAGTTTGCACATTCTCCCCGTGTCTGTGTGGGTTTCACCCCCACAACCCAAAGATGTGCAACTTAGGTGGATTGGTCATGCTAAATTGCCCCTTAATTGGAAAAAATAATTGGGTACTCTAAATTTTTTTTTTTTTTAAAGGTTTGAGAAGGCGTAAATAACTTCAGCCAATCCTCGAAGTTGGCATCGCTTTGCATCACGAACCAGCTACCCAACCAACTGAGTTAAACAACCACCGTCTTCAGGAATTAAAGGTTAATTTCCTGGACACAGCTGTCGACAAAAGCAAGATTAAAAATCAGAAAGGCACTCAAACCAAAAGTGTGTTCTGATTTTATTTTCGAACTTTCATTTGTTACTTCGAAAATATCAGCGATTGGTTGGAGGTGGAGAGACGGAATGAAGGGAATCCTGACAGGAGTACTGGCGGAGGGGAAGCAGTAGGTGAGGAAGGGATAACCCAGTCAGGGAACTAACTTTATTCTTTTTTTTGTAAAATTTAGAGTACCCAATTATTTTTGTCCAATTAAGGGGCAATTTAGCGTGGCCAATCCACCTAACCTGCACATCTTTGGGTTATGGGGGCGAAACCCACACAAACACGGGGAGAATGTGCAAACTCCACACGGACAGTGACCCAGAGCCGGGATCGAACCTGGAACCTCGGCGCCGTGAGGCAGCAGTGCTATCCACTGTGCCACCGAGCTGCACCTAACTTTATTCTTACTCTTTATTAGTGTCACAAGTAGGCTTACACTGCAATTAAATTACTGTGAAAATCTCCCAGTCGCCACACTTTGGCGCCTGTTCGGGTACACTGAGGGAGAATTCAGAATGTCCAATTCACCTAACAAGCACGTCTTTCAGAACTTGTTGGAGGAAAGTGGAGCACCCGGAGGAAACCCACGCAGACACGGGGAGAACGTGCAGACTTCACACAGACAGTGACCCCAGCGGGAATCGAACCTGAGTCCCTGGTGCTGTGAAGCAACATTGCTAACCACTGTGCTACCGTGCCGCCCATTTGCAAACTTAGCTTTCATTCTCACTGTGATCCCAACCAATTTTGAGCAGGATCACGGAAGGGAACCTTGCCCATAATCTTTAAATAGCTAAACATACAATTTAAATCTTTCTCTGGAAGAGGCACAGACAACGTGCATGCTTGGATTTTTACAAAAAAATTCAATACATTGTTCTGTTGTTCAATCATTTGAGCGTCCAACATTGAATTGAACTCTAACCTCAACTGAATTTATAACTCCATATTTTGTTTTTAAAAAGTTACGTGATTAAAAACCTCTTTTAAAAGTCAGAAAATCTGCAAAGGGAACAAAGGTGGCTTTCCTGCACACATGGCACAGTCATCAATCGTAGGTAGCCAGGGGAGACCGAGAGATCGACCGGTGGTGAGACGGGCAAGCTGCAGGAGGCATCAGTTGTCAGAGGCAAAGCTCGGAGAATTGGGGGTGGAGGAGAAAGGGATGTCAGGGGTGCACAAAACCATCAATCAGTGGCGGTTCTGGTAGCCGTGGGAGGCATCGATCACGGGGAAGCTGAGCCTGAAACATCAAACAGGTGATAAAGTGTTGCAGATTGAAGCAGAAGTGCGAAAGTGTGCAATTCCAGGATGTTTCAACAACAAAAAAAACCTCAGCTTTGCCTTTTTCCGCCGCAGAGGGGCGTGGAAGAGAAGGAAGAAATTTAACTAATTGATATCGGCAGAGAAAAAAACATGAGGGAAACTAGGGGGGCCTGAAAATCGACAAATCCGGTCTACATCCGAGGGTTCTGAAAGCGGTCACTGCCGAGATAATGGGTGCGCTAGTTATGGTTTACCCGATTTCCCTTGAGTCTAGAAGGGTGTTGGCAAATGTAAGACTGCAAAGCAAACAAGGCGAGAGAAAGCAGGCATCCACGGGCCCTGGGCTAGCCTGACATCAGCCATTCAGAAAACACAGGAATCTACTATTAAGAAGGACAATACATTTAGAAAATGACAGTGCAGTCAAACAGGGTCTGCGTGGTATTATAGTAGATAAATCGTGTTTGCCAAATCTATTGAGTGTTCTTTTAGAGGATGTAACCGGGCGGGTAGATAAAGGGGAACAAGTGGATGCAACACACTCGGATTTCCAAAAGGTATTTGATCAGGTCCTGAGCAGAGGTTTAACTTGTGGAGTTGGGGGTAAAATATTAGTGTTGGGCGGAAGATTGGTTAATGGACACTCTGGCATGGGGGAGCCTAGAGACCGGGGTGCTCAGTGGTGGACGGGTGGTGGTGATGTGCCAGGGCTATGGAAGTAGCCGCGGAGGGGTGGGTGGGGAGAGTCCTGCCAGAACTGCGGGAGAGCGAAAATGAGATGAAAGGAGTTACTCACATGCACAAGATTTATCGGCCTAAATGACATGAAAAACAGCATTCCAGGTGCACGCAACTCAGGCTTAGTTATGGGACAATAACACAAATTAAGGGACGTTTGATCACCCTGACTGCACAGGAAATAGGGATAGACTAGGCATTTTCAAGTTGGCAGGTTGTAACTAGTGAGTGCCACCAGCATATTAATAACAAGAAGTCGTTATGGAAAATAACACTGCTGCATTTAAGCAAAAACTGGATGGATATAGAAAGGGGAATAAATAGAAGTGTATATAAGGCAGTATTACTGGAGGCGACAGGGATCTTGCCCACTGGCTTTTCGGGATGACTTGTTGCATTAAGTAACAAGTGGGCAGGACGGTAGCATTGTGGATAGCACAATGGCTTCACAGCTCCAGGGTCCCAGGTTCGATTCCGGCTTGGGTCACTGTCTGTGCGGAGTCTGCACATCCTCCCCGTGTGTGCGTGGGTTTCCTCCGGGTGCTCCGGTTTCCTCCCACAGTCCAAAGATGTGCAAGTTAGGTGGATTGGCCATGATAAATTGCCCTTAGTGTCCAAAATTGCCCTTAGTGTTGTATGGGGTTACTGGGTTACGGGATAGGGTGGAAGTGTGGTCTTTGGTGGGGTGCTCTTTCCAAGAGCCGGTGCAGACTCGATGGGCCGAATGGCCTCCTTCTGCACTGTAAATTCTATGAAAATCAGGCACTTAAATAGGCAGGGTGAGATTTCACTGGGGTCAAGGACATCAGGGACAGAAGCCCAATCCGCTGAGAGCTGCTGACCAATCAGAGGTTGGCAACTCTTCGCTGCTCGGTAGTGCCACTGGGTGGGTGGAGGGTTGCTGGCTGTTGTCGGTAATGCACCCACCCAGCCGTAAGATTGTCGACACTGAGTGATGGTGGGAGGGGAATGCTGTGAATCGGGATCGTGGGAAGGAGGGAAGGGAGTCAAAGCGAGGGCACACAGGATGACTCTCAGTAGCCCCCCCCCACTTCCTGATATTGGGTTCCTTGAAGACGTACTGAGTGTTTTTGGACACGGCACCCCATCTACTCCCCCATCCCCTTCAGAAAGTTGCAAGCAATTTCAGCAGGGTTGGTTTGTTGCGTTTCCTGCAAGACGAGCACCCTCCCACTCACCCCCTCCACTCCCTCTGCCCATTATTGGTTGAATTGCAGCAGTGGAAAGATCATAGAATAGAATCCCTACAAGTGCAGAATGAGGCCATTTGGCCCATCGAGTCTTCACCTATCCTCTACCTAGGCCCCTCCCCCACCCTATCCCCAGTAAACCCGCCTAACCTTTTGACACGAAGGGGCAATATAGCGTGGCCAATCCACCTAACCTGCACACCTATGGACCATGGGGGGAAAGCGGAGCACCCGGAGGAAACCCCCACGCAGGCACGGGGAGAATCTGCAAACTCCACACAGACAATCACCGAAGGCCGGAGTCAAACCCGAGTCCCTGCCTCTGTGAGGCATCAGTGCTAACCATGGTGCCATCCCTGATGAGGTCGGCAGGCATGAAGGGCGGAATAGCCTCCACCTGCTCCTATGCTTTCTATACCCATTGTTTGCCCACAAGAGTGAGGAGGCCTTCCTGTCACAGGCTTAATCAGGACAGTGGCAGGAAGGTGGCAGGGTCCTCTTACGCCATTCTCCCTGCCCTATTAAATGCCTTCCCCACCACAAAACATCCCCTGGGGGAGGGCAATAAATTCCACCCACAGATAAGGTTAAATGAAACACAACGGAAAACGGCACGCGTGGGGCACAAACATCTGCACTGGGTTGTTGGGCCGAATGGTCTGTTTCTGTGCTGTAAATCCGATGTAATGCTATGAAGCAAGGAACAAGATCATAATACTGGTGGAAAGACAGAAAAGGCACTTTGGAGGAGTCATGTTCAACAGAAGCCACAAAGTACCAGCTTGATAGGCCAGACAGCATTTCAGCTCAGAACAGTGCAAAGCACTTTGACAGGTTTCTCCCCTCACATGTGAACCCAACCTTCTGTTGAAGTACAGACTGTAGAAATATCAGCGTATGTTGGTATATTAGCAAATTATCTGTGCCTACCACAGGATTTAAAAAATACATTGATAGACGCCAACGCTTATGCAGAGTTCAACCCAATGTCGCCCTGTAAATAACACCACAAGCTTCTGAGATTACGGGGAACTCTGCAGCCTATTTTTCTCACCCCTTCCAGATGCTTTCAGCTCTCACTGAGCTCCGCGATTGTCGGGGGTGGGAAGGGGGGGAGGGGGGGGGGAAAGTACAAGTGAGTTAAGCATAATTGAGAAGCCCCCAATCCCCCACCTCCTTTTAAAAAAAAAATGTTTGACAAGTTACTGAAGTAGTTCTTACCTTAGGAAATAGAAACAGAGTATGGTAATGGAGCTAACGAACGTCACAGTGTACAAGATGACTGTAATCAGTATGCCAGGTATCCCAGAATGTTGCGTTCTGTAAAACAGCCAGTAAAGCTTGGCTGCATCTGCTATTGGAGTATCTGTACTGTAAGCCAGGCGCTGAAAAGCAAGATACACCAATCAGTGTTTCACAAAACAATTTCTGTGTGCTTTTCAGTTCACAGCTAGTCGCTGGCACGTTAACAATTTTCCAGGGACAGCGGGTAGTTCTACAATCCAGAAATCTCTGCTTAATTATACAGTTAGTTACACACAAAGCTGTTACAAACTTAGAGGAATTTGTGGGCAGCATCTGCACTGCTGCACCGTTTTTACACAGATTATACAACACGAGACAGAATGTTTCACTTGCTCATGCCACGCAACCAATACCTTGCACTCTCTTAATATGCAACGGGAAGGAAATTGATTCAGGCCTGTTTTGGGCAGCAAGATGGTCAGTGCGGACACTCGATTATGTGGCCAAACCCAAGGGCTCCTCCAGAGCTGTCCAGACAGCACAAACCTTCAAAACGCCAACAATCTCACTCTATTGCAACTCCAGTTCTTGCACAGCTCGCATTACAAAGATGCCCCGTATTTGTGCCCAAGCTCCTGGCAGCAGTCACGAACCAGCAGATGAAGGGGTGGCTCTGGTCTTTTAAAAGGCCTCCCTTCGGTAAAGTCGCCATAGTCCCAGATGACCATAGGCTGCTTTCCCTTTTGAGAGGGAGAGCTGATTCGTGGTGATTTAACCTGAGGGTCACCACACCTCAGGCGAGGGGCAAGATTGAGAAGGCGGGGCCTCCATGAATAACGTCAGCCGGTATGGGGAATTGAACCCTCGCTGCTGGCTTTGCTCTGCATCACAAACCAGTCATCTGGCCGAGTGAGCCAAGGCCTCTCTTAGGTTTCAGATGGCTGCCCGGAGTGTCGAATGAGCACCTGAACCAAAATGGCATCAAGCGTACGTCTGCTGCCATTTGGGCATGCAACATGACAGAAAAACTTCTCATTTTTGAGAGCATTTTAAGCTTGAGGAAGGGGGGGAAAGATGTGTCATTTCTCTCCCACTGCAACAAACTCAGCTATTTTCCATTTGCGCATGTTATCATTTGAGACAGTCTTGTGGCGCAGTGAGTAGCATCTAAGCCTCTGAGCCGAAAGCTCCGGGTTCAAGTCCCACCCCAGGTCTTTATGGCCAAGGAAGGTGTATTTATAATGTGGCCAGATTGTCAACCTGCAAATCCTCCCAACGCACTCCAATGGCAGATGGCATGAGAGTGGGAGGGATGTCTGGTCAGCCATGTGATGCAAAAGAATGTTGGAGTTGCTGCAGTCACTATCCATAGCTCCAAACTAAGACGCACGTGTAAAAATATGCACGTTGCCATGGCAATCCAGACTCCCTGAGTGAACTGTAACATCATCACCGTCACCGTGATATATTGTGCATTTCACAACGTTAACTTTATTTACCAGCATAAGGCACCATGCTCCTACCAGGGGCATCATGAACCAATTCAACTGTTAAACAAATAGTAGTTGGCATCACCAAAGGGTCCTAGTATGGTTTATTTGCAAAGCCGACGATCACAGCAATTATGGGCGGCACGGCGGCCCAGTGGTTAGCACAGCTGCCTCACGGCGCCAAGGTCCCAGGTTCAATCCCAGCTCTGGGTCCCTGTCCGTGTGGAGTTTGCACATTCTCCCCGAATCTGGGTCTCGCCCCCACAACCCAAAAGAGGTGCAGGGTAGGTGGCCCCTTAATTGGAAAAAAAAATTGGATACTCGAAATTTATCAAAAGGAATTACAGCAATTAAACGATGTGACGTGTATTACATCCTGGGCTTAATACAAAGTTCAGGAATTTTCTTTACCCGAAGAATGTGGAACTTGCACAAGTAGTTCAGGTGAATAGTGAAGATGTATTTAAGGGGAGGCTAGATAAGTAAATGAGGGACAAAGACACAGAAGGACATATGTTGATGGTATGAGGTGAAGTAGAGTGTGAATATACCTGTGGGGCACCAGAATAGACCTGTTGGGCCCAATGGTTTGTCTGTTAATCTGTGTAACTTCTAATGTTATCTTCCATTCTTCAGTAAGAGAAAGGCTTACATTTCTATAGCGCCTTTCACAACCACAGGACATATTAAAGTGCTTCGCAGCCAATGAAGTACTGTTCTGAAGTGCAGTCATGTCGGAAATGTAGTCAACCTGCGCACAGTATGCTCCAACACACAGCAATGTGATAATGACCAGATAGAGGGCTAAATAGTGGGATTACTCCCCTGCTCCGTTAGGTCAGTGTGATTTCTTTTCCCATCCAGCTAAAACAGGTTAAGGTTTCATCTGAGAAACAGTACCTCCAAAAGTGTGGCACCCCTCACTACCATGGTGCAGTGTGAGTGGTGATCTTGTGTTGAGTGTGGCATAAACCCAGAACCTTGGGCAGGATTCTCCGACTCTGCCCGCCAAAGTCGCGTTCGGCGCGGGGGACGGAGAATGGTCGGCAAACCGGTCCTCGGAGAATCGCGCGTGAACTACGGTAGGGAGCCATTGACAGGGCCCGCCCCGCGATTCTCAGAGTGAAATAGGCTAAGTTCCCGACGCCGTGGTTCTAACCACCTATCGGCCGTTGGGAACGCCACCTGGCGGCTGCGGACTCAGCCTGTGGCCGTCCTGGTTGGGCGGGGGGGGGGGAGTCAATCACCGGGGAGGGCCTCATGGACGGCTAGGCAAGCGATTGGGCGTCATCAACCCACAGGTGCACGCGATCTCGGGGGCGGCCTACTTCCAGCATCAGGGTCCTCAGTGCGATTCCGCCATGTTGCATGGGGCGGCCGCTGCAGGCTGCCAACGCGCGCATGCGCGGGCTCCTGACCGGAAGTGCAGGGTCCTGTATCTGCAGCCAGAGCTGCGAGAAGCACTCCAGGGCCCTGCCAGCCCCCTGCAGGTAGGAGAATCACTCAGGCCTTTCTTAAGGAAAGTCCAGAGTGAAACGCCAGCATTTTGACGCGGGCTTGGCGACTTGCCCCATTTTTGGAGGATCGAGCCCCTTATATCTTGCAGTTATGAGTGCTACAGCCGACTCACAATGGAAGCAGAAAGGAAGCATAAGGAGAATAATGCTTGCAGATCGCTCTTGATTAATAATGCATGCACGTTTTAAAGGAGTGTATCCAGTTTAATTCTTAAAGGGTTGAAATTAAAAGTGAAAGTCACAGGAAGACACTTTAATCTGTTCAGCATGTGTCGTAGCATGTAATAAATTGGCAGCAATTTAATCAGGAATCATGTTAAAGCCTTGTAGCAGCCAAGTTTAGGTTAAAATCTTTTAGCTGATACACTCCTCCAATGGTTTAATTTGTAGATGTGCTTCCCAGTGGGCTTGTGCGAATCTGGACCTCACTTCCCTTCGAATTCTTTTGAGGCTGCAGGATCAATTCAAACTTTCACCACCGAGATGGATAAAGATTCTCGTTGGGCAGCGACATTAAGAGTAATGGAGCAAAGACAGGTAAACAGATAAGAGTCGCCCAGGTTCTCATCAAACGGTGGGGCAGGATCAAACACCTGAATGGCTTCCGCTTGTTCCTAGTTGCAGTGCAGACTCTGGTCAGGTGCATTTCGAAAGTCTGAATGCGCAACCTTTGGGTGCACTGTGTTCACTTTGTCGAACAAGAATGTCTCAGGGGGCAAAGAACAGGACCGTGCATGGTTCCCACCACATTCAGGTCACAGGGTGGTCAGGCTAGAAATGGGGGCAGTTCTCCACTGAAATCCGATGAAAGTAATTTCTTGTGGGAACAAAGTTCCGTGGGATTCTTTTTGGTGCTGTTGCTTCCTCCTGAATCATCCCACGCATTGCCAAGTCTAAAATGACCTTGTGGCATTCTGGACGTGTTTTCCCCATTCCTCCTTTCTTTTATTTTCTGTTTAAGCCATTAACTTTTCCTAGTCAGTGTGTAGAATGGGCCATTAGCTTGCATTTCTGATCAGTCAGTGGGTGTAACTTAATGCCCTCCCCCTGGCGACTTTGGTGACAGGGGAACACTCAGTCAGGAGGGAGGATGATATGTGCGGACCCCACGCATTCACACCACCACCCCCGATTAAGTCTGTGGTGGGTAGGCCCGGAGATGACCTTCACACCCAGCCACCAACTGATGCCGGTAAGTGGGTAATTAATGGCCACATAAGGGCCCCATCCTGCCAATGCTGGTATCCACCCTGTGGTGGTCGTGGGACATCACCATGCGGCGGGCATGGTGAGCAAACTTACGAGGGGTTGCTTGCAGGCGCCACGATGGGGTGGTAGAGGCTTTCTTCAAAGATGCTCAGTGCCTGATTGAGGGACCCAGCATCAAGAAGGTGGGTCCCGCTGAGGAACATCCTCTTCCTCCCCCTTCCACTCCCCTGTCCCACCAGCACAAACATGTGACCTGGTGTCCAGCGATGATACCTGGCCCAGGTGGGTGTTGTGACAGCAGCACACACCTCCTCCCTAGTGACTCTGTCGTTCAATGGAGTTGCAGGCCGCTGATTGGTGGCTGGGATTTCCATGCCCAGGGTCCTTCCTCTTGGAGAAGGCCCATCGGAGTTCAGTTAGGTGTTTGAGGGTGGCAATTGAAGTGATGGGTCTTTCCTAAAAGAGGCGGCACGAGTCTCCCTCCAACCTTCCAGCCATTGGGTGAGATGCCCATCGCCTCCACTGAATCCATTTAATATCCATTGATTCCTTTAACACCAGGAACACAGCGCTGGATTCTCCATTTCAGCAACTAAGTGTTGACGCCAATGGAGCTTGTGTGGTCTTATACAACCAAAAAGATTCCGGGACGGGTGAGGGGCTAGCAGCGGCGCCAGGTGAAACTCCCGGCTCCCTCACCAAAAATAGCCGGAGAATGGCCGGGTCCCTGGCTGCGCATACGTGTGGCTGACGACCTGTGCCAACGCCGCTGCGCGGGTGCGCGGCGCATGGCGCAAAGATGCTATTTTTGAGGGGGCGGAGCATGGCTGACCGGCACCGTTTGGGCGTTGGAGTCAATTCTCTGCCCGATTGCCGATTACGATATCAGCCTTGAGCAACGGAGAATCCAGCCCATAATGTTTACAAAACAATTCAATATTTTCAAATCACTGGCTTTCACAGCACTGCTCCTTCCTCAGGTGTATGGCGAGATAGGTTCCAGAAACATTTATATAGACAAAGTCAAACATGTTTATTATATTATCCGTATTGTGTTTGTTTTATTTCATTAAAACAAATGCAGTCAGATAGCAAAAGTATTCCTTTGAGTCTCTGAGGCATTCCATCAGCCCAACTGCCAAAGTCAACCTATATCATATTGTTGGGTTTTGCTCCAGAACTCACCCATAACCACTTTGTATTAAAATGTATGGTGAATTGGGCAGCATGCAACTTTAATTTTTATTCACTCGCCTTATTCTGCATTACATGATTATATCGCCAGTTATTCCATGTCATGTCTTGGTTTGCCTTGTGCAATAACTCTTTTTAGTCTAAAATGCCCTCGGGCATTTTTGTTTTGAATCACTACAAACTATGCAATAGGCAATTGCTCGTATCTGAATTAAAAATCTAAAACAGCTAACGTTCCACAGTGGAGGAATAAACACAGTAGCTGACCATCAATTATATTAAAGTGTTCCTTCAAATCACACTTCCCGAGCCAGTTTTCCCACTTGTAAAGTAGTAAGGAAGCTCAAGCCTGGCACACACAGTGACGGACATTAAGCATCACAGTGAACCCGATTCACCAGGAAGAATGCAAGACAGCGGATGCCAGATGTGTACAAGACACATGCGCTATTCCAAAATTGTTTTCTTCAGGTGAAAGTTAGGGGGCGGGATTCTCCATCGGCCAACGCAGGATTCGGGAAACGTGATTTAGACGGAGAATCGGTATTGAGGCAAAATCGTGGCGGGCGCTGATTTCACGCCAAATCGTAATTCTCCGGTGTCTCGACAACGGCGTCAATGTGTTCCACTCCACATGTACAGTAAATACCCTTGGTATACCATTAGCGGGTCTAACCCGGGATTCTCCAGGGCACTTCGCGATTCTTCACCTCCACCGGGGTGATTTCCCGAAGTCGAGGTTCACTTGACCTTTTAAAAATTGTGCAACAGGTACCGTGGCTGCTGAGGGAGAGAGAGGGGGGTTCAGAAAATGTCCAACATGGCCATAGTTTGCTAACAGTCGTGCCGCTGGCCAGGGCACTTCTGCCAGGGGGAGTAGCGGGGAGTGGCCAGGAGGTGGGGTCAGGGTGGACGGGCACCATTGCCTCGGCCTGCAAGGCAGCCATGCAGCTGCACACGGCCACTGTGAACTTAGGGCCACAGGTCATATGGGTGCCCCCCCCTTGCACCCACTTAGGTGCCCTCTGGCCCCAGCGGCGGGCGCACCCAAGCTCAACCAGTGCCATCTTGTTGGCTGAGATGCGTGTGTGTGTGGGGTGATAAGTGTGTACATGCGGCAGCAGATCTGCATTTCCGCCTCAGCAACTAAGGAAAATAAATTATGCGCACAGTGCATGGGATCAAGTGATGGGCTAACATAAAAGCTCAGTGAACTGTGGGGTGGGCCTGCCTCTTGATCCAACCACTGGTATATTATTGATCTTCATCTGAGCCTAGGTAGAGTCAGGAGAGGAGGAAGAGGAGAGGCAGGCATGTCTCCAGGCTTCTCCTAGTTCAGAAGCCACCCAGCCAAAGATTATCTTTAACAGTCTACTAGAATGGGAGTTAATTTCCACGGAATGGAAGAATCACAAGAACTTCTTATTATCCAAGTGTGTGACAAGTCAAGAACCAGGGAACCATCGGTGAATGAGGCTGAAATCAGTCATAGACAAAGTGATAGAGATCAATGGTGATGCTATCTATGCTCACCCAGATATTGAAGGTGTTTGCATTCAATCCAGCTTCTGATCAGTAGTCAATAACTTGATTGGATTTTACAAGGTTACAAGGCTCATGTCAGATATTGTCCACGTAGAAAGTTTCTGATCAGATACTTTACAATAGGTCACTCTTTAGGCGGAGTTTTATGGCCACATCGCAAAGGGAGCAGGGCGGGGCCACAAAATGCATGGAGGTGTTCAAAATTCCATTGACTTCGACGGGGCTGGAAAATCCTGGCGGCCAGAGGAGCCGGAAAATTCCATCCTTGGAGACAGAATTTTTGAAGATGGTGGGAAGTTGTTGTGGTTGGGAATTTGTTGCATTCCCATAGGGGGGGGGGGGGGGGAGTGGGTCTGCTTTAAGATGGGTTCCCAATGATGTCCCAGGATCTCTGTGTCGGGACCATTGTTTTCACCGTATTCATTAATGACCGAGATGGAGGTGTTGGGATCGGCATTGTTGTGAACAATGTGGTAGATTGTCAATGACACAAAGATTTGTGTGAGTGTTACAATGGAGAATATGCCACGGCAAACAGATCTTGAACCATTGGGGGAATGGACCTGTCCTTGACACTTGGTGATGAATCCGCACCTGGGTAAAACAAAGTATCAAGTGTACTAATACCCTATTTGGTACAGGACTGAAGTCTGTTGGTAAAGAAAGAGACACTGGCGTTGCAATAAATAATTCTGAAGGTGCCCAACCTGATTCATCCAGGGGTTTTATTGCCTTGCCTTGACAGAATGATTCAACACAAAATGAAACTAACCATGTTCCAGAGAATCCCCACAGTGCAGAAAGAGACCATTCAGCCCATCACGTCTGCACCGACCCTCTGAAAGAGCATTCTACCTAGGCCCACTCTTCCGCCCTATCCCCGTATCTCTACCCCTACCTAACCTGTACATCTTTGGACACTAAGGGGCAATTCAGCATGGCCAATCCACCTAACCAGCACATCTGTGGATTTTGTACTTGTATAAGACTTTTTTTTAGGTCTCACTTGGAATACTGTGTCCCATGTGGTGGGTAACAACAAGGCTTTGTGCAAGGTTCACTGGAGGGCTATGAGAATGATAGCCATCTTAAAGCACCTCAGTCACAGAGATAGGTGCAATAGTAACATGTAGACTCAAATGCTTAAAGGTGGCGGCGGCATTTAAAGTAATAAAGGGATTAGACTATGTTCACACCAACCATTTAGTTCAGTTAAAGGTATTGGGACGACCAGTAAAACATGCGTGGCAGAATGAGGTGAGATGTGAGGTGGCGTTTCTCCTTCCAGTGGACAGCAGACCCATGAGTGATGTTGCAAGCTCTACCGTGAGTACTGATTCACTGTATTGCTTCACGGGGGAGCTGGAGCAGAGATCACAACATGCAAACGGTAGAAGGAATACTAAGTAATATAAATCTCGATCACCGTGGCCTAGTGGGTTAGTTTCAATTACCTACGAGTGTCTGAGAGAAAAGTTCCATCTTCGCTCTCCCAAAACAGGCCTTGTTTTTCGAAAATAATTCTTTGTTGGATTTGGGAGATTACCTGGTTTCAGGTGAGTTGTGTGGGGCAGTGGGGTTTTGGGAGGGGCATGAGGGTGGTGAATTCCAATGCTTAAGGCATTAAGGCGGATTGGGGCAGTTTGAAAGAACCAGCTGGTCTTTGGCAGTATATTGGTTCTATGCGTTGGCTGTGAGTTCCAACGAAACACACAACTAATAGCGTTTCCAGCACAGGCCACATTCATTGTTCGCGATCTTACCTCCCATCTACTGTAAAAATACTAATCATCGGCAACTGTCTGTTTCATCACAGCACCATTCACTTTCAAATATTTTCCACGATGCGGTGCAATCTATTTAAAGATAGCGTGTACAAGTTATTTTAACTGACTTACCCCCAGGATGCCATCCACTATAAATATCGCCAGAGGGTCAAGAACCATCCAAAGTCCCATTGCCATGATAAACCTTGACAAGAAGGAAGGGAATGAGCCAAACAATACGTGACAGACCCATCTGATCATAGCCATAATAAGCACCGCTACATTCAAGGTCAGAGGTCCCAGGGCTACAATGGCCAGCTCATCGCAAGTATGCAACAGAGAATTCTGGTAGACGAGTTCAACCGTGTGTGGATAAAAATGGAACCTTAAAGGCAAAAAAAAAAATTGAAAAACTTAACATGATTACATCTGTATTTACAATGTCATGACCACACCATGTATGGGCCAAATTACGCTGTCATTGGCGAAGAACGACACTCGGCATGTGCCTCTCTGACAGTTGCTCACAAGTTTCTGTGGGCTTTTGAGCACAGACATCCTTTAATCCAGTGTGACACCCTCTACAATGGGTCCTCAGTCAGCAGGGGGGGGGGGGGGGGGGGGGGGGAAACCAGCTCTTCAACCAATCAGATTTAAAAATCTGCACTGAGCCACACAGAGCTTGAACCAAGAAATATAAAGTATTGCTTCATGGGGAAGCTGGAGCAGAGATCACAACGTACAAAAGGTAGACGGAATACTAAGTAATATAAATCTCTATCACCGTGGCCGAGTGGGTTCGTTTCAATTACCTACGAGTGTCTGAGAGAAAAGTTCCATTTTAATGTAATAAATTTAATTCATGCAGAGAAATAGAAATAAAGATTGGTGAAGATATTCGGGATTAAGAGAGCGAGGTAAACCAGGCAGACAGAAAAAAAAACTAACTTTTTATATTTATTGCTTGTAAATCTCAAACACTAATTAATTTCTGAAGGCATGAGGCTCCATATTTATTAAATAAGGTTTTCCGAGTCAGGGCAGTTGTTGGCAGTAATTTCTCACTAAACATCAAAAGTTCACTTAGTACAGTAGTCCCCCGTTATACCGCGCTCCGCAATACATTAAAACTTAAAAGTTGGATTGGAGGGAGAGAGCAGCGGGTAGTGTCAATTTCAGCGGCCGGCTGATTATTTCACTGAGAGCAGCTTCTCTCCGGATCAAAGTGAGCCGGCCGCTGAAATGTTAATTGGATCCACGATGGGGGTTTTAAATTTATTTAAAAATCTATGCTAGCGCTTCCCATTGTGAGTCTACGGGGGTCTGACCTCTCCCCCCCCCCCCCCTCCCCCCCCGTAGACTCACAATGGGAAGCGCTAGCATAGATTTTTAAATAAATTTAAAATCCCCATCGTGGATATCCGCGGCTCGGTTACAACGCGGGTGGGGGTCTTGGACCCCAACACCCGCGTTATAAAGGGGGACTACTGTATAGAACGCATCAGCCCTAACTTTTTGGACATGTTCAATGCGACCTAATACCAAAGAATCCCAAATTCATGCCAATGCATTAATTTCCATGTCAAGCCGATCAGTGAAGATTGTCATACCAGACCGTATAGAGGGCCAAGGCATCTCTGACAGAAATTACGACAGATTTTCAGCCTTAAAACTATGCATGTGGACACTGTTTTTAAACAATGAGTGCTGACAGTCTTAATGTCATTCTCAACACAATTTTAACAGCAGTATAGTTGAAGGACCAGAATCACATCCATATTTCAATCCAACATTCTGGTCCAGATTTTCACCAAAGTAAAGAGCCTCTCAATTATGGCAAAAATGGCAGGTGTGGTCAAAAATCGTAAGTCCAACCCAAATCTGATTTTTGTGGTGGTAAAAATGGCAGGTGGATGAGTTTAACACGTGCACTATTTACAGAGGCAGCTGGCCATTTAAATCGTCACCTGCCTCCACTCAAGTGGCATTTTGGTAGCCTTGTAGTGTGAAACCCAAGGTGTGCAGATTAGGCCTGGTAAAAACAGGTCTGAATGTTGGGGTGACATTTGGATAGCCAGGGTACCACTTTATGGAGGTCAGGTACCCCTTTGGATCTGGTCTTGTGCATCTTTGGAGGAGATAAGGTGCTCTTTGGAATTACTAAAAGTAGGCATAAATGTGCGTAAGGAGTGCATTAACTCATTAACTGTCAACAAACCTGTCAAAATCAATTGCCAAAAACGTCAAAAGCAACTGTCGAAGGTGCCTGTCTGTGCACCTGGCATTCTCCTCAGTTATTTCAAGGTCGTCCGCCCTGACATCTAATCTCTCCCGTACTAGCCCCCTGTCCTCCATCTCCACCTCCCTCCCATCCAACCCCCTCCCCACAACACAACGCAGACCAAATGTCAAACATCCGGGCAGCCAGGGCGGCATGTGGTGCAATGGTTAGCACTGGGACCAAGGCGCTGAGGACCCGGGTTCGAATCCCGGCCCTGAGTCACTGTCCGTGTGGAGTTTGTACATTCTTCCCGTGTCTGCGTGGATTTCACTCCCACAACCCAAAGATGTGCAGATTAGGTGGATTGGCCATGCTAAATTGCCCCTTAATTGGAAAAAAAAATAATTGGATACTCTAAATTTAAAAAAAAACATCTAGGTAGCCATTTTTAAAGTTTGTTTCGCAGAGCCAGGAATTCTCCCGACTTTGTCAAAACTGTCAAGAGGAACTGTCAAAAATACCTGTCAAAGAAATCTATGAAGCTGTCAAAGCATTTAAGAGTCTTCCGCCTTAAAGCTTTGAAACAAATGTCTGGAGAGCTAGAGAAAAAAACATTGCTTGCTATTTCACTATGTCTGAGGGTTTCCATTATTAGATTACTGCTACATGACTGATTTCACAGCCATCCGTTATTACAGTAGGGTGCCTGCACAGTTTGATTGACAGCTACAAATGGTTACAGACTCTTTGAAGTGAGGCCATGAATTCCAATGCTTGTTATTATAAGGAATTGTGCATGTGAATGAAATGTATGTTGTTCTAAGGCTTTATTTAGTTGAAGGAATGTAAATGGAGTAAATGTACTTTGATGGATGAGACTTTCTTTTCAATATAATGAAGCCTGCCATAGGCACTCAGAACTTTAGGTTATAGAACTTTATTTTATCTCATCTCAGTCTGGGTCATGGGGTCTGCCCATGGTGGATACTGGATGAGTTGGCATGGTAGCTGCACAGGAAAAGGCAGTTCAGTGTGGAGCATGGATTGCCATAAATTGGCACAGGGACTAAAAAGGGCAATGGAGCTGGGTGCAGAGGCATCGATTCGCATGAAGAGTTTGACATTATGGGGTTGTGGAGGAACATCGGTTGGCATGAAGCATATGAGGGCCATGATGGGTGGGTACAAGGCATGAACTGGCATAGGATTGGCATGCATGGGGCATGGAGAGTGTGTGGGAAGTGAGGCCAGTGAGGAGTAAAGGCTGAAGGGATGTTTTGTGTTTGAATCTTTATTTAAAAATTTTGGACGCGATTGCACCCAACCTGCCTGCACACCTGGCATCCTCCTCAGTTCGTCCAGGATCATCCACCCTGAAATCTAATCCAGCTTAGCAGCCCCACCAGCAGCCCCCCCGTCCAACACCACCTAGACTAATAGTCAACGTCTGGATAGCCATTTTTTTTTTTTTATTTTTATAAATTTAGAGTACCCAAATCATTTTTCCAATTAAGGGGCAATTTATCATGGCCAATCCACCTAGCTTGCACATCTTTGGGTTGTGGGGGTGAAACCCACGCAAACACGGGGAGAATGTGTAAACTCCACACAGACAGTGACCCAGAGCCGGGATTGAACCTGGGACCTTGGCGCCGTGAGGCAACAGGGCTAACCACTGCGCCACCGTGCTGCCCTGGATAGCCATTTTTAAGGCTTTTTCGCAGAGCCATGAATTCATCCGACTCTGTGCTCTCGAACCACAGATTAAAATCCAGGCCTGTGTCTTTATGGTCACGGGATATCGTTCCAAATGAAGGATACTAATAATGGGTGGATGGAGTTATTTCAGTCCAGTGGCATTGCATAGAGGGCAGCCACTAACCATCATTAAAAGCGATCTGTCTGACAGCAGATGGTCTACCTCAGCCAGCGAATAGGCTCATGGACCCAGAGAAAAGGGAGGCACAAGGGAAAAATTGGAACAAAAAATATTATGGGTAAAAATGTAAGTAACAATCATCAAAATAATGCTGCCTTGGTGACTTTTGGGCTTGGCTGTTGCATTCTTCATATCAGCTCTATATATATATAAAGTATTGTAAAATCATTAAGGGCCTATTTCCCTGAACAGAGAGGTCGGCAAAAGGTGGTCATAGAGTTAAGGAAATTGGAGGAATTTGAGGAGTTTGGGAGAATTTATTTCATCTGCTGGGTAGTCTGAAACTCACTGCCTAAAAGGGTCTTACAAGTGGAAATCCTCACTGTATTTAAAGAGGGCTGCAAACGACAATGACCAAGAGTTGGTAGGTTGTCGTTTTGCAACCAGAACAGACATGATGGACCAAATGGCCTCCTCCCTAACTGTAAATGTTTATGGTCCTATTCTACGATCCTGAAAATAAGTTCTGCATTTATTTTCCAGATGCAACATTGACCAATAAAGAGTAATTATCTGAAGTGATGATGTTGAGAAGAGGTAGAATGCTTCTATACCAACTTTAACTGATGCTGCCACCTTCAACAACAATGTATTTTATTCACTTTTCATCTTTTTAAGCCAATCATCTGATGTGACGTTATTTGTGAGGATTTGAAAGTATGCATTTTTATGATTACATTTACTCAAAGTCAAATTGAATATGTAAACCGCCAGGGCTACGTGTTATTCTGTGTGACACATAAATGCATTATGAATTTGTCTTAAGTTCATCTCTTGGAGAACGAGACTAGTAGGAGTGGGCACTCCCACCTATACACCCTTCCGCCTGCTCCGCCCTTCAATAAAATCATGGCAGATCATTGGGTGGCACTGTGGAACAGTGGCCAGCACTGGTGCCTCACAGCACCAGGGTTGAATTCCGGCATTGGGTGACTGTGTGGAGTTGTACTTTCCCCCCCTGTCTGCATGGGTTTCTTCCGGGTACTCCGGTTTCCTCCTACAGTCACAGGATGTGCAGGTCTGGTTGATTGTCCATGTTAAATTGCCCCTTCGTATCCGAGGATGTGTTGGTTAGGTGGAGGTACGGGGACAAGGGTGGGGAGTGGGCTTAGATAGGGTTCACTTTCAGACAGTCGGTGCAGAATTGATGGCCCGAATGGCCTCCTTCAGCACTGTAGGAATTCCAGACTTCTCCCACAAAACTCACCTTCCTTCCATATCCCTTGATTCCTGTAATGTCCACAAATCTCACGAACACAATCTTTAGTGCATGCAATGACTGGGTACCCCTCTGGGGTCGAGAATTCAAAAGGTTCACAACCCTCTGAGTGAAATAAATTCTCCTCATCTCAGTCCTAAATGGCCTGTCCATTATCCTGAGATTATAATCCTGAATTCTACACACTCCAGTGGTGGACACTGTTGCTTTAATGGAGGCACAAAACAGATTTCCTGCTTTACTAAAGAATCAAGGGTGAGAATATCTGACGAGCATACTGAGTGACCCTACAGTAGCATGCTGTGGTGCTCGTCAACTTATCTTTTTAACTGAAGGTGAAAGCACGCTTCAGAAACCTTTTTGTACGAGGGCAGAGGCGATGGAGCGTGCTGCGTATCATCTGTATTCCAATGTCACAGGGCAGTGACAGGATGATGCATTCTGATGGGGTTTATGCCGTGGCGTCACATATTTGAAAATAAATTAAGACACTTTTTCATGAAGACAGTTCCCTTTTGCAATGGCTATCTAACGGCTTGAATGCTAAATTCTGGAAAGACAGAAACAGAAGGCAAGATGCATGGTTGACGGATGAAAAGCTTTTGTTTTGGAGCAATTTGAAACAAAAGCTAATGTGATACACACAATTTGGGATTGGTGATAGGCCATTAATAGGTGGCATACGCTGTGTGACAACATGTAACCATCGTTCTCAAAATTCACAGTTACTTTCTGAGTTCCCTACAACTCAGAGACGTTTGATTATTAAACACTTTTCAAAGATAAATACGAATCTTCAATATAGACACTTCGAGAGGTCACTGTGGTATTATAAAGACATAAAATTGATACCCTTGCCATTTAAAAAAATCTTTTTCTGTGTTACAAAGCCTGGGCTCAGAGTGTGGTCAGGGGCGAACCCCTAATCCAGCTCCTTGCCTGCTCCAAAAACCAATTCAGATTCAAATCGAATCCAATTCATGGTCCCCACAAGAGAGACATACCAGATCTGAGCCAAAAGGCTACTACACTTGATCTTAGCCAACAGGCCGAGAAGTGATCCCCTTGCCATTTTGTTTTTGCACAAACTCATTTGTCATGTCATTTTGATTCCTTCGATAAAGATAAATTACTAAAGATGCAAAAATTTGGTTTCAGCTGCTTCCTGGCATCTCATACATAAATATCAAAGCCAAGTGACCTACTTGTTAACGGGGACACCAATCGCCTGGAGGAAGAGCCACTGGCTGCAGTAATGCAGGTAAAGGCGAACGAACCAATTCAAAGCTACGAGCAGCACAATGAGCCAAGCTTCCGACGAGCACCAGTCCGAAACTCCCAGCTCTTCCAGGAACATACGACCCACAAACCGGGAGTGCATGGCAAGAGTTCTTGCCACGGGGGAAGAATTTGATCTGGAAAATCACAAAAACAATTCGTCATTTGACTGAGGACCAGTGAACTAAGGAAAACGTCAATGTTCCGAGGCTTTACTGCGTTTACAGAATCGTGATTTCATTATCTTTTTCTTCTTCTTTTCTCCCCCTTCTCCAATGTCCGTACTTGACTATCTTTCTCTCTCTAATTGTACTCAGCAACCCTTTGGATTCCTGAATTTCTCTTCTTGGTCTAACCCATTCTTTTGTCTTCCTGTCCAGCTAGCTGGTGCTGAGCATCCTCCGCCATATTTATAATCTTCCCTTAGCCTCTTTTTTCAGAATCTCCGGAATCTCAGGATTGAAACCGGATTTCCACCCAGCATCGAACCAGGCACTGAAAACGACAACGGCCAACTCAGCCCTGTCGACCCTGTAGTGTCCTCCTTACTAACATCTGGGGGCTTGTGCAAAGTTGGGAGAGCTGTCTCACAGGCAAGCAACAGCCTGATAGGTTGTACTCACAGAATCATACTTTACAGACAATGAGCGGGATTCTCCGAATTTTCGCACCAAAATCATGTTTGCCACGGGGGCGGAGAATGGGCGTTCACGCGGGAATCGTAACGGGCACCGCTGAAATGATTCCCCGGTCCCCGGAGAATCACCGCGAGTCGCGCACGGGCGGCCTACGTGGCGCGGGTAGGGGGCCATTGACAGTGCTCCCCCCGCGATTTTCCTAGTGCAACTGGCTGAGTTCCTGATGGTGTGACGGTGTAGTTTACCATATAACGGCCGTCAGGAACCTCAGGTGGCGGCTGCAGGAGGATCCTTCACCGGTGGGGGGGGGACCTCATGGACGGCCAGGCAAGCAATTGGGCGGCACTGATCCGTGCGCATCTGGGATCTCGGGGGGACCTACTTCTTGCATCAGAGACCGCGGTGCGAGTCTGACATGTTGCATGGGGCAGCCGCCGCAGGCCAACGGCATGCGCATGCGCGGACTCCAGACCGGAAGTGCAGGGCCACATATCCGCAGCCAGAGCTGCGAGAAGCACTCCGGGGCCCTGCCAGCCCCCTGCAGGCTGGAGAATCACTCAGAACTTTCTTAAGGAAAGTCCAGAGTGAAACGCCAGCGTCGGGGCATAGCCCTATTTTTGGAGAATCCAGCCCCATGTCCCAGACACCACTAACACCATTCTTGGGTACGTCCTGTCTCACCGGCAGGACAGACCCAGCAGAGGTGGCGGCACAGTGGTCTGCAGAAGAAGGTTGTTGCCCTTGGAGTCCTGAACATCGACTCTGGACCCCAAGAAGTCTCATGGCTTCAGGTTAAACATGGGGTAATATTCTGGGGATGTTGCTGGGGCAAAATCCTGGAACTCCCTTCCTAACAGCACAGGTGTATCTGCAGTGGGTGTATCTACACCTCAAGGACTGCAGCAGCTCAAGAAGGCAACTCACCACCACATTCTGAAGAGCAACTGGGGATGGTGATAAATGCTGGCCTAACCAGCGACGCCCACATCCCGTAAATAATTTTTTTTTTTTTTAAATGGGCCAGGAAACCACCTGCTGATTACCACATACCGGCCACCATCAGCTGATGAATCAGTACTCCTCCATGTTGATCACCACTTAGAGGAAACACTGAAGGTGGCAAGGGTACAGAATATGCTCTGGGTGGGGACTTCAATGTCCATCACGAAGAGTGGCTCGGTAGTACCACCACAGACTGAGCTGGCAGGGTCCTAAAGAATGGATCTGCTAGACTGAGACTGCAGCAAGTGGTGAGGGAACCAACAAGAGGGAAAAACTTACTCAACCTCATCTTGAGCAATCTACCTGCTGCAAATGAATCTGTCCATGACAGCATCGGTAGAAGTGACCACCGCACAGTCCTTGTGGAGACAAAGTCCCGTCTTCACATTGAGGATACCCTCCATCGTGCTGTGTGGCACTACCACCGTGCTAAATGGGATAGTCTTCGAACAGATCTAGCAACTCAAGACCGGGCATCCATGAGACACTGTGGGCCATCAGCAGCAGCACAATTGTATTCAACCACAATCTGCAACCTCATGTCCCAGCACTTCCCCACTCTACCATTACCACCAAGCCAGGGGATCAACTCTGGTTCAATGAAGAGTACAGGAGAGCATGCCATGAGCAACATCAGGCATACCGAAAAATAAGGTGTGAAGCTACAACACAGCACTACTTGTGTGCCAAACAGCATAAGCAGCAAGTAATAGACAGAGCTAAGCGAATCCACAACGAACGCATCAGATCTAAGCTCTGCAGTGCTGCACATCCAGTCGTGAATGGTGGTGGACAGTTAAACAACTCACAGGAGGAGGAGGCTCCACAAATATCCCCATCCTCAATGATGGAGGAGACCAGCATATCTGTGCAAAGCCAAGGCTGAGGCATTCGCAACAATCTTCATCCAGAAATGCTGAGTGGATGAACCATCTCAGTCTCCTCCAAAGGTTCCCAGCATCACACATGTCAGTCTCCAGCATATGTTTGTAGCATACGTATGAAAACTAAAGGGGGGGGTCACGGCTACAGAGGGAGGGAAGACAATTGCCTGTAAATAATTTGCTAATTTCTCTTTGACTTTTTTATTTTATTTTATTTTTTGGCGCAGTTTTGTAATATGTAACTTATGAATTGTGAAATATAACATGTGAAAACCCAATAATTTTTTTTTTTTAAAAGGCAGCATTTGACTGAGTATGGCATCAAGCAAGGACCCCCGGTACAACTGGCGTCAATGGGAATCAGGAGGAAAACACTCAATTGGTTGAAGTGATACCTGGCACAAAGGAAGATGGTTGTGGTGGTTGGAGGTCAATAATCTCAGCTCCAGGACATCACCGCAGGTACTCCTCAGGGTCCAACCATCTTCTGCTGCTTCATCAATGACTTACCTTCCATTATAAGGTCAGAAGTGGTGATGTTCGCAGATAACTGCACCATTTGCAACTCCATGTCCATGTCCAAATTCAACAAGACCTGCACAATATACAGGCTTGGGCTGACAAGTGGCAAGTTACCTTTGCACCACAGCAGTGCCAAGCAATGACCATCTCCGACAAGAGAGGATCTAACCATCAACCCATAACATTCAATGGCATTACCATTGTTGAATCCCCCACAGTCAACATCCTGGGGGCTTGCAATTGATCAGAAACTGAACTGGACCAGCCATATTAATACTGTGGCTACCAGGGCAGGTCAAAGATGAGGAATCCTGGGGGGAGTAATTCACCTCCTGACCTCCCATAGCCTGTCCACCATCTACAAGGCAAAAATCAAGAGTGTAATGGAATAGTCTCCACTTGCCTGGATGAGTGCAGCTCCAACAACACTCAAGAAACTTGACACCATCCAGGACAAAGCAGCCCGCTTGATTGTTCCTCCTGCAAACCCTCCACCACCGATGAACAGTCGCAGCCGCATGTACCATCTGTTAGATGCACTGCAGTAATTCACCAAGGATCCTTAAGCAGCACCTTACAAACCCACCATCTGGAAGAACAAGAGCAGCAGATACTATGGGAACCCCACCACCTGGAGGATCCCCTCCAAGTCACTCACCACCCTGACTTGGAAATATATCGCCGTTCCTTCAATGTCACTGGGGCAACATCATGGAACTCCCTCCCTAAAAGCACAGCGGGTGTACTTACACCTCACGGACTGCAGCGGTTCAAGGCAGCAATTCACCACCACCTTCTGAACAGCAACGAGGGATGGGCAATAAATGATGGCCGAACCAGCGATGCCCATATCCCGTAAATTATTTTTTTAAAAATCTAACTCTTGCCTCTATAGAATGCAGTGCGCCAGACAAGTGACTGTACCAGGCTTCTTATTTAGCTTCATGCTGATTTTATATTTGGACCACCAGACACTGCTTTCGTCACACCTCCTGCCATAGCTCAGCTCACCTGGATTTAATTCTTGGCTGTAACTTTGGTGTTCATCATCAAACCAAGCTATGTCTTTCTCAGTGCTTCCAATCTTGACTTTCGCCTGCTGATATTAATACTAAAGTTTAATATTGTGGAGCAGAATAGCAGCCACGCCTGTTCCACTTAGGATTCTTAGGCAGTCGTTCCAGCAGCCGCTAAAAGTCATTGCCTTTGGCAATTAACAATGCTGTTTCCGCCACCACCATCCATAGTATGTCCATCAGCACGGTAGCATTGAGGCAGCATGGTAGCATTGAGGTTAGCACAAATGCTTCACAGCTCCAGGGTCCCAGGTTCGATTCCGGCTTGGGTCACTGTCTGTGCGGAGTCTGCACATCCTCCCCGTGTGTGCGTGGGTTTCCTCCGGGTGCTCCTGTTTCCTCCCACAGTCCAAAGATGTGCAGGTTAGGTGGATTGGCCATGATAAATTGCCCTTAGTGTCGAAAATTGCCCTTAGTGTTGGGTGGGGTTACTGGGTAATGGGGATAGGGTGGAGGTGTTGACCTTGGGTAGGGTGCTCTTTCCAAGGGCCAGTGCAGACTCGATGGGCCGAATGGCCTCCTTCTGCACTGTAAATTCTATGAAATCAGCTGGTCTGCCCGCTGTGTTTCCAACCTCTCGCCCAGTACCTAGCACTGGGTTGTTGCCAGTAAGACAAGCAGCCCAATATTCAACTCTACAGCTGGTAAACCGCCTGGGGAGGTGCAGCAGTCACCAGCACTTCGCCCAAATTCATGTTGAACCGCCTGAATTTCAAGCATCATTTGGAAATTGACTGAATTCTCAATCTTAGGCTCAACTTCAGCCTCCAGTTTAGACATACATCGTCTTCCCATTCAAAATCAGGCACCAGCCAATTTATACCCTAACGCCTCCAAAGGTTTTGATGCCAGGGATTTTTTCGGGCTTCTCCCAATTGGCTGGTATAATTCCGATCGAAGATCAGCAGAAACTCCTTTCATCATGAATCTGGAGTTTGCGCCAAAGTTATGTTGACTGATCAGGAGAACCCACTCCAAGAAAACTCTAATCATTAGACTCAATCTCTGAAAGAAGGAAAACATTTTACAATTTACTGTGGCATCTTCATCATGTTAAAGCTTCCTGACATCAACCAATTGTACAACACAATAATGATACTAGTGATCTTCATTAGTGTCACAAGTAGGCTTACATTAACACTGCAATGAAGTTACTGTGAAAAGCGCCCATTCGCCACATTCCGGCGCCTGTTCAGGTACAAAGAGGGAAAATTCAGAATGTCCAATACACCTAACAGCACGTCTTTCGGGATTTGTGGGAGGAAACCGGAGCACCCGGAGGAAACCCACGCAGACACGGGGAGAACATGCAGACGCCGCACAGACAGTGACCCAAGCCGGGAACCGAACCTGGGACCCTGGAGCTGTGAAGCAACAGTGCTAACCACTGTGCTACCGTGTGATACGGATCTGTGCCACAAATGATCCTCTGTGTTCTTACAGCTGTTATGACACAAAAATTTCTTGCAGTGTTTGCCCCTCATTGAAATGCTCCTTTTTGTTTATTAAACATGAGGGCAATTCTAGATTTAAAATCTGAATACAGGATCAAGTGATTTAAACCATCATGGGTGTCGCTGGCTAGGCCAACTTTTTTTCCTATCAATAATTTATCTTGAGAAGGTGGTGGTGAACCACATTTTGGAACTGCTACAGTTCACATGGTGTAGGTACACCCACAGTGCTGCCAGGAGTTTGACCCAGCGACAGTGAAGGAACGGCGATATAGCCCCATGTCAGAATGATGAGTGGCTTGGACAGGAATTTGCAAGTGGTGGTGTTCCCATAAAGCTGCTGCCCTTGTCCTTCTAAATAGAAGAGGTCGTGGGTTTGGAAGATGCTGTCAAAGGAGCCTTTGTGAGTTGCTGCAGTGCATCCTGTATTTAGCACACACTGCTGCCACAATCTGTTAGTGGTGGAGGGAGCGAATGTTGAAGGTGATGGATGGGATGCCGATCAAGTGGTTGCTTTGTCCTGGATCATGATGAGTTTCTTGAGTGTTGTTGGAGCTATGCTCACGCAGGCAACGGAAGGGTATTCCATCAATCTCCTGACTTTGCCTTGTGCCTTGACAAGCTTTGGGGAGTCAGGAGGTGAGTTACTCTCCACAGAATTCCGAGCCTCTGTCCGGCTCTTGTAGTCACTATATTTATATGGCTAGCCTAGTTGAATATCTGGACAATGGTCCCACCAAGGTTGTGGGGGATTCAGCAATGGTAATGCCATTGAATGTCAAGGGGAGATGGTTAGATTCGTTCCCTTGTTGGAGATGGTCATTGCCTGACACTTGTGTCTCCTTTAAAGGTAATCTACAAAGTCATACAATATCAGGGAATCATATTTCATAGAAGCAGGTCAAGTATTATGTTGTCAATATGATAAAATTACAATATGCAGTAGATTGTCCATGGAGCAAATGTGACCATGTAATTATAAAGCACAAGATGTTGGCTATTCTATCAGTGAGATTTATCATGTACTCTGAACTAAGAGGTACCTTCCGCTGTACATATAATATTTTTATGAATCATTACAGAGAACAATATTATTAATTAAATAGACTCCCTTGCAATTCAGGCAGGTTCTTTCAGTAACTTTGGATAATATGAAATTAAATATACTCAATTGCAGCTTTTAAATCATTCTGAAGACTGAAATTATTAATTGCACTTATTCTGTTACAGATCAGCAAGTTTATAAATCAACTCTGAGGAAGACTTCCAAATGCTCATGTGAATTTTTACATATCATTTTAATACTACCGCTTCCCCACACAGTTGTTAAACTGTAGTGTGAATTAATTTATTATGCTGAACATTTCATTCACTGCTACTGAATAAGATATGGTTGGAACGTATTTTATCAGGATGTATTGCACATGGTTAGAATTTGTCTGCTTACAGTCGGCATGGTTACCAGACACATACATGTCTACGTGGTGGATAATAATCCTAGCCCCTTTTTGGAACCATTCAAGATCAGTTGCATTTCTCAGCTGATCACCCTCGTAAGGTTGAGAAAGACAGATCCTAAATCACTGAATAGATCTGAAGCACTGATGTAACTCTTCCCATAGGAAAAGAAGCAGCTTGGAACATTACCATCCTCCATGTAGCCTTTCGAAAAAGTTTCAGGCAGATTACAATTGCCGAGATATTCTGAGGGTGCAAGTATCTCTCTTCAGTAATGCACCTCCTCACACAAGAGGCCGGTTCACGAGTTAGCGATACAGAAGATTGTGTGAGACATTGTAAATTTTAAAATAAAAAAGGAGTCTATTAAAGAACTGAACACGCAATTCGTAAGTGGTGAGGCAGTCAATAGTTCCAGGAAAAAGTTGAAAATACATTCTTACTTCTAGGAGAGAATCTAATTTTTATATCTAAATATTGCCAGCGAATAGCAAGAATTCCGCCCTCAATGTGCACTTTTACACTGTTTCTTAGGTTTTATAGTTAGTTTCTTATATATGGAGGCATGATAAGTCCATCCTCTTTAATTTCTCGAATATTGCTATTTTTGTTCATTTCTACCCAGCCACCCCCGATTTCTAAGAAAACTAACATAGGAACAAGCTGGGAGCCTTGTGGTGGTCAAACTTTCATTTTCTTTGCCACCACTGTTTCATGTACACAAATAGTCATTTGGCCGTACAGAACTTGAGCATTGCTGAAAAAAAAGTCATTCTTTGTCGAAGCTTTTCGTCTTGCAAATATCAGGGCCGGGATTCTCCCCTACCCGGCGGGGCGTGGTGTGTTGGAGTGGTGTGAACCACTCCGCACCTTTAGGGGCCATGCCCTCACATTGAGGGGCTAGGCCCACGCCGGAGTGGTTCCCACTCCACCAGCTGGCGTGAACAGCCTATGGCGCCACGCTAGCCGGGGCCGAAAGGACTTCGCTGGCCGGTGTAAGTCCGCGCATGCGCCGGAGCGTCAGCGGCTGCTGATGTCATACCGGCACATGCGCAGGGGAGGGGGTCTCTTCTGCCTGCGCCATGGTGAAGACCATGGCGAAGGCGGAAGAAAAAGAGTGCCCCGATCGCAATCCAGGCCACCATGGGGGCACCCCCGGGGTCAGATTGCCCCATGCCCCCCCCAGGACCCCGGTGCCCGCCCGCGCTGCCAATCCCGCCGGTCAGGTAGGTGGTTTAATCCAAGCCGGCGGGAGAGGCCTGTCAGCGGCAGGACTTCGGCCCATCGTGGGCCGGAGAATCGCCGACCGGCGCGGCGCGATTCCCGCCCCCGTTTAATTCACGGGGGGTGGAGAATTCGGGACACGGCGAGGGCGGGATTGACGCCGGCCCCGGGCCATTCTCCGACCCGGCGGGGGGTCGGAGAATCGCGCCCCAGGTCACTGATGTCCTGATGAGTGCAACATGAAAAGTTTCAACGTACCTTTTTCTTTCCAAATTTTCATCATTCATCTAGTTGTGTTTAAAGGTCATGACACAGTTTGGGTTGGGTTGGTTTTGTCAAACTTTCACTCAACTGTGGCTTAGGACTATAAGGATAAAATCATCAATGATCTAACATGAAAATGTGGCAGCTTGCGTGGCAGTTGCCAAAACTACGTTATCAATCTTTTACCCTGTGGTAAGGTTTGTGACTTTGAGGGTGAATCCCTCTTATCAAAAGTCACCCTTATGGTTCTAAAATGAACCTTGCTCAGGATCCCATGGCCATGCAGAATTCATTTATTAACCTAGAAGAAAAATTAACTCTCTTGAATTTTTTAAGTACTTATTCACAGGAAAATAACTCTTTTAAATGGATTCCTTCTCAGCTACAATTGTTGCTTTCAGGTTCATTTGGTGTGTTAGTGATGAGGCCTTGAGACTTTTACGTTTCAACATGAACCATCCACAGTTAATCCGTAACCATGTGCAGATCCCAGTTAACAGCATGCACAGTGCTGCTAGCAACTCTCACCAACTGCTTCTAGAATCGTCCCTCTGAGTCTAATACCATGTGACTCGATACATCATACCATGGGCGAGCACCTTTGCATCACGAGGACATGCAAGCACACACAATGGTTTGTTCAGAGGTGAAAGCGGCACACTTGATTGCTTGGAAATGACATGGGCTGCAATTTAATCCAACCCACTGCGGTTCTAAACATAGCTGCCTGGCCCACTAAATCATGCAGGAAGTTGCGCATCAGGCTGCCGGCAAGGGGGGGGGGGGGAAACAATTCCGCGATTGAGTTGGGGGTGCGAAGAAAATCACAAGAAATTACTAAAGTGCAATGAAATGAAATGAAATGAAAATCGCTTATTGTCATGAGTAGGCTTCAATGAAGTTACTGTGAAAAGCCCCTAGTCGCCACATTCCAGCGCCTGCCCGGGGAGGCTGGTACAGGAATCGAACCATGCTGCTGGCCTGCTTGGTCTGCTTTAAAAGCCAGCGATTTAGCCGAGTGAGCTAAACCAGCAGCCTTGAAGGTAAGTTCCTCGCCAAGGCCAAACAAAAATGACAAAGTGCCGACGAACAGCGGGGTTGCCTCGAAACACCTCGCTAAACGTTCGCAAAACTGGACATAGATTTTTTTTTTGGTTACATCTTGGCCATTGAGTCATATTGAGACAGTTATTTAAAAATAATATCCAGGGTTCAATTCCAACCTCGACCCTAGGGAGTTTGCATGTTCTCCCCGTGTGCGCGGATTTCCTCCGGGTGCTCCAGTTTCCTCCCACAGTCTAAATATGTGCAGGTTAGGTGGATTGGCCGTGCTAAATTACCCCTTAGTGTCCAGAGGTATGCAGATTGGTTGTGGCTACAGGGATAGGGTGGGTGAGTGGGCCTAGGTAGAGTGCTCTATCAGAGGGTCAGTGCCGACTGGAATGGCCTCCTTCTGCACTGTAGGGACTCTATGGTTCCTTGTGAGCCAGCAAGGTGTAATTGACGTTCCTTGCTTAAAGGTTAATTCATGGTTAATCGGTCATCATAAATGCTCAGGCCAAGGCGGAGTTCAAATTGACTTTCTTTTACCTTTGCACTGATTAAGGTGAGGGGGTTGCGGCGGTGAAGAACATTTCATTTCCAGTGCCAGCGTCAAGCACTACCATTTAGGTGCTGCACCGATAAATGCAGCCGCAACCTCAGAAGGGCATCCTCCAGTGCATCCTCGTGGCATCGCCCTCATGCAGCAACTTTGAACCGGAGCTGCTTCGTCGCCCTTGGACGAAGTCCGCCCGTATATAGAATGGCGTTTTGTGCGTGGTCTTTAGTGTGTTTTGGGCTTTAATGCAACATGATTATATATTGGCAAATTTGGAACCTGTGAAATGT
This sequence comes from Scyliorhinus canicula, assembly GCF_902713615.1. Taxonomy (NCBI): domain Eukaryota; kingdom Metazoa; phylum Chordata; class Chondrichthyes; order Carcharhiniformes; family Scyliorhinidae; genus Scyliorhinus; species Scyliorhinus canicula. The sequence goes on from NC_052155.1 coordinate 178,947,640, forward strand.
GGAAGTTCTTCTAGGGATGGGAGCAGCGAGACAGTTCATTTTTAAGGAATCAGGTTTAGCTGAAGTAAAGGCTGCAACTCCCAACTGAACTAACCTACTCCACTTAGCTAATCATTACTCTTTCCCCCATCATAAAATGCTGCAGTTACAGATGGGCTCGGTGTCAAAACGTCAGGCATTGTATCTTCTGCTCATTTATTTGTGGTGCTCATTAGTAGCACAGTATCAGACCCAAAGCATAGAAATATAGAAATAAAGACACAGGAAATAGCAGCAGGAGTAGGTCATCCGGCACCTTCGAGTCTGCTCCACTATTCAACGTGGTCATGGCTGATCTCCTATCTCTTTATAAAAAACTTTTCCAATTAAGGGGCAATTCAGCGTGGCCAATCCACCTACCCTGCATATCTTTGTGTTGTAAGGGTGAAACCCACGCAGACACAGGGAGAATATGCAAACTCCACAGGGACAGTGACCCGGGGCCAGGATCAAACCCGGTCCTCAGAGCCGTGAGGCAGCAGGGCTAACCACTGTGCCACCATGCCACTCGACTAATCCTCTATCTCACCACCATACTCACAATCTCGCCCCATGCTCCCAGTCTCTCCCCATGCTCCCTCTCTCTCCCCATACTCCCACTCCCTCCCCATACTCCCACTCTCTCCCCATACTCCCACTCTCTCCCCATACTCCCACTCTCTCCCCATACTCCCACTCTCTCCCCATACTGCCAATCTCTCCCATACTCCCACTCTCTCCCCATACTCCCATTCTCTCCCCATACTCCCACTCTCTCCCCATACTCCCACTCTCTCCCCATACTGCCAATCTCTCCCCATACACACTCTCTCTCCCCATCCTCTCTCTCCCCATACTCCTTTTCTCTCCCCATACTCCCACTCTCTCCCCATACTCCCACTCTCTCCCCATACTGCCACTCTCATCCCATACTCCCCCGCTCTCCCCATACTCCCCCGCTCTCCCCATACTGCCACTCTCACCCCATACTCCCCCGCTCTCCCCATACTCCCCCGCTCTCCCCATACTGCCACTCTCACCCCATACTCCTTTTCTCTCCCCACTCTCCCACTCTCTCCCCAAACTCCCCCTCTCTCCCCATACTCCCACCCTCTCCCCATACTCCCACTCTCCCCCCATACTCCCCCTCCCTCCCCATACTGCCACTCTCTCCCCATACTCCCCCTCTCTCCCCATGCTCCCACTCTCTCCCCATATTGCCAATCTCTCCCTATACTCCTTTTAGCTCCCCATACTCCCCCTCTCTCCCCATACTCCCACTCTCTCCCCATACTCCCCCTCTCTTCCCATACTCCCCCTATCTCCCCATACTGCCAATCTCTCCCCATACTCCCTCTCTCTCCCCATACTCCCACTCTCTCCCCATACTCCGCCTCTCTCCCCATACTCCCCCTCCCTCCCCATACTCCCACTCTTGCCCCATACTCCCCCGCCAGCCCCATACTCCCACTCTTTCCCCATACTCCCACTCTCTCCCCATACTCCCACTCTCTCCCCATGCTCCCTCTCTCTCCCCATACTCCCACTCTCCCCCCATACTCCCACTCTCCCCCCATACTCCCACTCTCTCCCCATACTCCCACTCTCTCCCCATACTGCCACTCTCTCCCCATACTCCCCCTCTCCCCATACTGCCACTCTCCCCCCATACTCCCACTCTCTCCCCATACTCCCACTCTCTCCCCATACTCCCCCTCTCCCCATACTGCCACTCTCCCCCCATACTCCCCCCCCTCTCCCCATACTCCCACTCTCCTCCCATACTCCCCCTTCCTCCCCATACTGCCACTCTCTCCCCATACTCCCCCTCTCTCCCCATGCTCCCACTCTCTCCCCATATTGCCAATCTCTCCCTATACTCCTTTTAGCTCCCCATACTCCCCCTCTCTCCCCATACTCCCACTCTCTCCCCATACTCCCCCTCTCTTCCCATACTCCCCCTATCTCCCCATACTGCCAATCTCTCCCCATACTCCCTCTCTCTCCCCATACTCCCACTCTCTCCCCATACTCCGCCTCTCTCCCCATACTCCCCCTCCCTCCCCATACTCCCACTCTTGCCCCATACTCCCCCGCCAGCCCCATACTCCCACTCTTTCCCCATACTCCCACTCTCTCCCCATACTCCCACTCTCTCCCCATGCTCCCTCTCTCTCCCCATACTCCCACTCTCCCCCCATACTCCCACTCTCCCCCCCATACTCCCACTCTCTCCCCATACTCCCACTCTCTCCCCATACTGCCACTCTCTCCCCATACTCCCCCTCTCCCCATACTGCCACTCTCCCCCCATACTCCCACTCTCTCCCCATACTCCCACTCTCTCCCCATACTCCCCCTCTCCCCATACTGCCACTCTCCCCCCATACTCCCCCTCTCCCCATATTCCCACTCTTCCCCCATACTCCCCCTCTCCCCATATTCCCACTCTTCCCCCATACTCCCACTCTCTCCCCATACTCCCACTCTTTCCCCATACTCCCACTCTCTCCCCATACTCCCCCGCCCGCCCCATGCTCCCACTCTCTCCCCATACTCCCCCGCCCGCCCAATGCTCCCACTCTCTCCCCATACTCTCTCTCTCCCCATACTCCCACTCTCTCCCCATACTCCACTCTCTCCCCATACTCCCACTCTCTCCCCATGCTCCCTCTCTCTCCCCATACTCCCACTCTCCCCCATACTCCCACTCTCTCCCCATACTCCCACTCTCTCCCCATACTCCCCCGCTCTCCCCATACTCCCCCGCCCGCCCCATGCTCCCACTCTCTCCCCATACTCCCCCGCTCTCCCCATACTCCCCCGCCCGCCCCGCACTCCCACTCTCTCCCCATACTCCCACTCTCTCCCTATACTCCCACTCTCTCCCCATACTCCCACTCTCTCCCCATACTCCCCCGCCCGCCCCATGCTCCCACTCTCTCCCCATACTCCCTCTCTCTCCCCATACTCCCACTCTCCCCCATACTCCCACTCTCTCCCCATACTCCCACTCTCTCCCCATACTCCCCCGCTCTCCCCATACTCCCCCGCCCGCCCCATGCTCCCACTCTCTCCCCATACTCCCCCGCTCTCCCCATACTCCCCCACCCGCCCCATGCTCCCACTCTCTCCCCATACTCCCCCGCTCTCCCCATACTCCCCCGCCCGCCCCACACTCCCACTCTCTCCCCATACTCCCACTCTCTCCCTATACTCCCACTCTCTCCCCATACTCCCACTCTCTCCCCATAGTCCCACTCTCTCCCATACTCCCACTCTCTCCCTATACTCCCACTCTCTCCCCATACTCCCCCGCTCTCCCCATACTCCCCCGCCCGCCCCATGCTCCCACTCTCTCCCCATACTCCCCCGCTCTCCCCATACTCCCCCGCCCGCCCCGCACTCCCACTCTCTCCCCATACTCCCACTCTCTCCCTATACTCCCACTCTCTCCCCATACTCCCACTCTCTCCCCATACTCCCCCGCCCGCCCCATGCTCCCACTCTCTCCCCATACTCCCTCTCTCTCCCCATACTCCCACTCTCTCCCATACTCGCACTCTCTCCCCATACTTCCACTCTCTCCCCATACTTCCACTCTCTGCCCATACACTTTGACGTCGTTAGTGTTTAGAAATCTATCTCTTTCATTCTTAAATCTATTCAGTGACTTGGCCTCCACTGCCTTCCCTTGGGGGAGAATTCCACAGGTTCACCACCCTCTGAGTGAAGAGGTTTCTCCTTATCTCAGTCTTAAATGTTCCGTCCAATATCCTGAGACTGTGACTCATTGATTTAGAACCCCTTCCCCAGCCAGACGCTGGGGTAGGAGCTTAAGGATAGCAAGCAATCATTTGTCACCATTTAACGCTCTTTTAAACATTGATTGGCAAGGGGCAGGACCTCTGACCGCCCTTGGAAGGAGGTCCCACTCATGGGAGCTCTCAGCCAATGAGATTGGCCAACTGCTCTTCAACCCGACCAGGTACAGTAGAGCAGTGGCTAGAAGTGGTACTGCAATGCTCTGGCTGGGTCTAAGTGCCAGGACCATTGCAAAGGTAAGTCCCTGGAGTCCCAGGGTGGGAGGGTAGGGGACCTCCTGTGGGGTTGGGAGGGGGAGCAATCACAGCGTTGGGGGCAGGCCAGGAGCTGTCCTGGCACGCCAATGTACCGGGGAGGGGAGGAGTTGGAGGGGGAGGTCATCCCAAATCTGAGGGGCACTGGAGAGTGAGGCTCTGCCCCCTTCCCACCCGGAATGGGGAAATGTTTTTTTTTAATCAGTTTCCCACCCTACCTGCTCCTGCTCCCGCCAGCTTCCAAATTGAGATGGGGTGACGGGGATAAGGTCATTAAGTATCAGTTAATGGCTTTAATAGGTGAAAGGGCAGGATTCCCATCCGAGGCACTGCCCATTCAAGCGTGAAATTGCATCTGGATTGGGGCGAGCAAGTTCCCGGGGGGGGGGGGGGATCCCATCCATTCAGTTTTACGTTCCCCCCAAGACAGGTTCTGAGGTTGGAATGGCAGTAAAATTCTGCCCCTGCATTCAATCCGTAATCCCTGTCAGAACGTTATACTTTTCAAAGAGTATCAGTAAGTTATAAACATACAGCACAGAAAGTTATTGCATTTCATCTTAAGTCCACAGCACTTCTCCAAGTGTTTCAATTATATTGTTTCGCTGATACTTTAGTTAAATAATTTTAGTCTTGATGCACAATCAATGACTCCAGAAGCGAGATTGGAGACAATTGAAGGCTTTATTGCACTAGATGTTTCCCCCAGCAGCACAGGTACAAAAGGCAGCTGCTGGGGAGACACGGGCTCTTATACTCCGCCTTACTGGGTGGAACCAGCAGGCAGGCTTCACCAATGAAACAGCAGTCTCAGGTACCTCCCACACCAATGGTTTTGCAGCGTATTCAGAGGTACCGTAATACCTCTAATACTGACTACCACAAGTCTTATACAGCAGTGAAGGCTGAGGCAACCATCTCTTGGCAAGCAAATGTAATACGGGGACCAATACATTATTCCACCATTGCAAAATGGTCACTGAAACATTCTCATGGTACTGATTAACTTTTTCTTCAGGACCAGCTGAATATTTCACTTCAGAAAAGACGGCTGGAAAGTAATCGCTCTTATTAATCAAATCTTCCAACTGATCTTTGTGGTCACTGCTGAGTCAAGGAAGTGTGCAACAGTTCTTACTCCTTCAGCTGGCTTGGCCCGAGGTTCTGGGGTTCCCTCCTTAAACCTCTCCACCTCTTTTGAGACAATCCTTATTCCTTTTGACCATTTGGTCACCTGTTTTAAGATCGCATTTGGAGTCGCGGTCTCAACTTAAGTCCTTGGAGTGGGACCTGAACTCACAACTTTCTGACTCAAGAGATGAGCACGCTGAGCAACTGAGCCATCATTAGGCAGGAAGCTGATCTTATTCAGACGCATCCTAAAGGCAGAGCACGTTCCTCGGCTGGAATCCTATCTAGCAGTTTGCTGTTCCTTAGGCGCCACCTGTCCCCCACAGCTCAACGAGTGCATATGACGGAACAATAGTTCAATCTCCCAGAGGGTGCAGTACTGCCCAGTTTAGGGGTGTTCCAAGTCTTGTGGGCCCAAGAAATATGGCCAACATTTTCCTTATTTGCAGCCAGGTGTTATGGATTTGGATGACAATATTAACTCTTGTCGATGGCCTCTCTCCAGGAAGTCTCTCCACTTTCTTTTGTTGCTCTTCCGGCACAAAGACTCAACCCTGAGTAAGCAGTGTATCCTGCTCTCTGTACCTACTTGCCACTTGGCAACCGAGTCCACCTTCTTTCCAGCACTACGACAACATCCTCTTTAATGGTGAACTGCAGCACTTTAGCAACAACTGCAGTGCAGATTTGATACCTTCCCTGCCACCACATTCAAGTGCAGTCTCTCTGATGTGCTAATCGGCTTTTTACAATTGGATGGAAGAGATTCCAATTGCTATGGTCAGGTGGGAAGCGATAGAATGGTTCCTCGCATTTTCCACTGCTCAGTTAATCGCAACAGGTATTTTTAAGGAATTTGCTTGCCAACACAGTAGGTATCTAAGTGTTTAAGTGCTGTGACTACAAAAGACACACACAGACAGGTTTCCTTGTAGTCTTTTGAAGAAAGGAAAATAGTATTTATTGTACTTAACACCACAGAAAAAAAATGCTCATACTCTCGTCACACATGCATTCAACAATTCACGCACACACATAAGCGCATAAACTGCACATTGGAAGATTACGCTAAATTGTTTTAAGAGTCCAAAAACAAAGTCAGTTGTAAAGGGATCCGGTAGATTAATGATTTAGATGGTTTCACACTGGGCTTGATAGTATTTCTGGTTTCTGTATGAGGCAATTTAAAAATGTTGACAGACAACTTTTATCTTTTCTTCAGGAGTCAGCAGCTGTTGGGTTGATTTCTTAAACCACAAAGAAGGTCACATGACCCACTCAAAGACTGACCGGTTACCTGAATACGGTCATAGCAAGCTTATTCCAGGTACATTGTTTAGAAATGATTAGAATATGGCAGAAGATTTCTCTTCTTAGCCAAGGTCCATTGAGCAAAGTGATTGAGCCGAGTGATTTGGTCCACACTCGGCTGAATACACAGGTGATGTCTGGATGTATGTGAATGATTGGTCTCTGTTGGGCGACGTCTTGACAGCCCAACTCTGTTCTAATGGCTATGGAAATTGTAGGGTACAGCTATCTTGGATGCTGCTGTTTAAGTCATTTAAAATGTTGTTGTTCAGTAGTTTTACTGATCCAGTGGTTTCAACTCAGTCAATTATGTCATCTTTAATTTAAATTTTTTTTTTTTTAAATTTAGATTAGCCAATTATTTTTTCCAATTAAGGGGCAATGTAGCTTGGCCAATCCACCTACTCTGCACATTTTTGGGTTGTGGGGGCGAAACCCACACAGACACGGGGAGAACGTGCAAACTCCACACGGACAGTGACCCAGAGCCGGGATCGAACCTGGGACCTCAGCGGCGTGAGGCGGTTGTGCTAACCACTAGGCCACCGTGCTGCCCTAATTATGTCATCTTTGATATAAAACATTGTTTTTAGAACACAATAATGACCTCAGCGCAATCTGCCTGTTACCTTAGTAGCTCAGGTGACCTTTCACCATGTGCCAATTGAACTCTATCTGTCCCTTTTCCAGGGATTGGAGCTTAAATGGACTGAAACAAACCTTCATTACAATCTTTTCTGTGGACAATCACTGTAATCCTCCCCTCATAATGATCCATCTCATTATTTGCCTATGCCATTTTAACTTTTGAGAAAAAAAAGAGCACTAGGGAAGAACTGTGGTGTAAAACCATTCACTATCCTGGTAAAATGTCCAATGTACACATGCTTTCACATCCATTAATAGCTTTTTCCTTTCACTGAGAGAAATATTTATTGCTTACCGCTTGCACCTTGAAGCTATTTTCTTATGAAGCTTCCCAAGCCTAAATCAATAGTGGTGCCAAATTAGCAGTACAAGGCATTTTGCCAGAGGAAAGTATTGTTCAACTCACTATGTCCACCAGAGAAGTCTACTTAAGTGAATAAATCATAGTGCAGCACTTGTCAGTTGTCAGAAAAGAATTGTTTTTGTTTAAGGTTCAATGACAAAGAATGCAAATAGATAATAACCTTTTCAAAATTAGTTTTAACTGATGAAATTCTGATTTAAAATGGTTCCAGTTGTGTAAGAATAATAAAAAGACGATTTCTTTCATCAGATACACATAGGATAATAAACTCCATTACGCAAATTTATTGCTACTCAAACTGGCTGAGACCCTCCCACTGGCTTCAGGAATTACAAGACCTTCCAATCCAGTGATGCTTAACTGGTGTGAATCACCTGCAGTGCATCAAGCAGGTGTGCACCTGCTTCCCTGGCAGCTTTCTACGATGCTCTGATAGTGGTTTGCTGGATTTTGCACCAAGTTGCCCCCGAATGTCGCCAGAGTCCTTCAGCAGCAGCTCCTGACTCAGCTGAACAATCCATGCTTGCCTGCATTAACAGTCGCGTTCAGCAGCGTTTCCACTCCGCTCACCCTCAAATGAATATACCCCACCCATTGGGCAGCATTTCCATCAATGTCATCCGACATGCAATACCCACCAGCTACAACAGGAATGCTCTCTCTGCGCCGAGAGTTTAAACAGGGTTATGACCTCTATGCCTTATCCAAATGTATGGGAGGTCCTGCGGTGCAATGGGTGGACTAACTCCGAACTTGAAGCTCTGGGTTCAAGTTCCACTCCAGGACTTGATGTCCAAGGAAGGTCGGTTCGTAACCATGGCCAAACAGGTTGGCTTTTGACCTAAAAATCCTTCCAACGTGCCTGTGACAGACGGTAAGAGCAGAAAAGAGACCTGGTTAGCCACGCTATAATTTCCAGCCCCAAAATTATGGGGCAGGTTTAGCAGCAGGAAGGTCATCTGACTGTAAAATCACCTGCCAAATCCAAACAACGATGCTTGGAGTCAAAGGAATCAACATTCTGGTGATCTCATGTAACATGGAGAAAAGCCGAAAGAGGAAGACCAAAGAACCCTTCTGAGAGGTTGGCGGAGGATCCAAGATCAGTTCATGTCATGTGCACAACAGGAGACTTCATTGAAACAGATGCAGGGGTCTTCCTCCACCACATCAAAGGGTAGGGACCCGACTCTGAACAGTAACCTAATGGATGGGTCTGGTGGACTGCGATCTCTTTCCTCTGGCAAAATGCCTTGTACTGCTAATTTGGCACCACTATTTATTTAGGCTTGGGAAGCTGATGAGACCATCAATTCACGCGACACGTGGTTAGACGTGAACAGTGGTTTTAATCGTCTTACAACAGAGCCTGCCTGTGACAAGATGAACTCCAGATGAACTGGCAGGCAGGCTCTCAGCATCAACTTTTATACTTCCGGTTAGAGGGAGGAGCCGTGGGTGAAGCCAAGGGTGGAGCCCAGTACAAACTCCCGTACACTCCCAGTACATCTCCCCCTAGTGGCAGAGCAGCGCAACTGCTCGTGTGCTGAGCTTACAGAGATATAGTACAACATGTGTAATACAGTGTGAATTACACTACTGTGATTCACCACAGAAGCTTCATAAGTTAGAGAGATCTCTATCTCATGGGCTTATTCTCAGTCTCCCGGAAACAGGGAGCAAGTACGGTGTTGAGATATTAGCTCAAGTTTAAGAACCTACATTGAAATAGTTAATAAGTTACAACCTCATTGTTTGTCATAGCCAGGGACTTCCAGAAATTGGATGGTATCAGTGCCAACGTACCCTTCATTCATGTGAAGTGAAACAAAAGCACATGAGATAATTCAGCTGCCAGCATACGCATGCAAGGATTCACTGTTGTATTCCTCAGGTTCTGCTCCCATTGAAGTATTGCGTGGCAAAAGCTGCACTGTGGATCGCAGAGAGCTCAAGGTCTGCTCTTGGGGGTGACTGATGGCACTGAGAGTGCAAAAACACAATAACTGGACAAGAAGTCAAGCTAAAATAATAAAAAATATATTTGGCTAAGCTCTTCTCCTCCAGTATTTGGAAGTCTCAGGCATGTAGTCAAATATAGTTCAAAATGTGAAACCTGGCAGTATATTAATAGACCACCCCCCCCCCCCCCCCCCCCCCCCCCCCCCTTGTGACCTGTGGCTGTGTCTCTAGTCCATATCCTTTTTTGAGGGTGGGCTGAGCGTAAACATGGTGCGATGACACCTGACCAACATTTACTGTTCTCCTGTCCTCTGGTATCCAATGATTGGAAGATTGTGGTCAGTGCCTCAGCAATTTCCATCTTTATTTCTCTTGGAGTATTCTCAGATGCATCTGATCCAGTCTGATGACTTATCAATTTGAAGGACAAACAGCCTTTCTAAGTCCCCTCTGAATCAAATTTGTGCCCATCCAGTATCTCAACTCGAATCGCAGAATCAATGAATTAACACAGCACACAAGGGGGCCATTTGGCTCTGACCCGCTGATTGAGAGCTAGCTCGCTGACCAGCTGATTCCTGGGATGGCGGGACTGGCATATGAGGACAGATTGAATCGGTCAGGATTGCTGGAGTTCAGAAGAATGAGGTGGCGATCTCATAGAAACCTGTACAATTCTAACAGGACTAGACAGGGTAGATGCAAGAAGGATGTTCCCGATGGTGGGGGTTTTCAGAACCAGGGCTCACAGTCCGAGGATACGGGGTAGACCGTTTAGGTCAGAGATGAGGAGACATTTATTCACCCAGAGAGTGGTGAGCCTGTTGAATTCTTTACCACAGGAAATAGTTGAGGCCAAAACATTGTGGACGGAATTCACTGACCCACTGCAGGATCGGAGAATCGGTGCGGAGCCGTGGGAATCGTGCCACGCCGCTCCGTGCCGGGACGCAATTCTCCGAAATGCGGACAATCAGCGTCTTTGGTGTCACCGTGGTTGGCGCAGCGCCAGTCTGGGTATGCGTCGACTCTCCGGCCCGGCCGGCACAGGCAAGCGTGCCGATTCTCCGGCCCGAATAGGCCAAGCGGCCGTGAACAAAGAGCCGAGTCCCGCCGCCGCCATTCTAACATCCTCTGAACTGGTGCGATCGCGGCATTGAAGGATCCGGGGCGGCCTGTGGGGGGAGGAGGTTGGGTCCGACCCCAGGGGGGAGTCTCTGTAGTGGCCTGGCCCGCGATTGGGGCGCACCGATCGGTGGGCCGGCCTCTCTGTCTGGGGGCCTCCTTTCATCCGCGCCGGCTCCTGTAGCCCTGCGCCATTTTTGGCGTCGGGGCCGGCGCGGGGAAGAAGGCCACTGCGCATGCGCTAGTTGGCACCGGCCCAACTGCGAATGCGCGGACCCCGCGTTGCTGGGATCACGCCGGGATCGACAGCTGGAGCGGCGTGGGCCGCTCCATCGCCGTGTTAGCCCCCTGTGGGCCGGAGAATGGGGTCACGGAACAGTCGCCGACGCCGGAGTAAAACACTTGCGTTTTTACACCGGCGTCGACACTTAGCTGCCCGATGCGAGAATCACGCCCTGTATGTTTTCAAGAAGCAGTCATAACACTTGAGGTGAAGAGGATCAAAGGATATGGGGGAAGGCGAGATAAGGCTATTGAGCTGGATGATCATCCATGAACATAATGGCAGAGCAGGTTGAAAGGGCGAATGGCCTCTTCCTACTCCTATTTTCAATGTTTCTATGAATGAACAATTCCCTTAGCGGCATTCTCCCGCCTTCTGCCTGCCCATAACCCAACACACTCTTCCTTTTCAGTTGTCTGTCTAGTTCCCTAGCCAAACTCACTTAATACAAGAATCACATCAGAGCACAAAATGAAGAGAATTCCATGTTTCTCCCCATCATTGTGCTATCTTGCTAGGTTTAAAAGTAATTTCTGACTACAACGCCCTTCCCTTTGACCTTCTAGCAGGCTTTTGCCTGGCATTCTGGTTAAGCCAGTCTTTAATGTTGTCTAGTTGATTCCTTCACTGTCAGCCTCTTACTCTTCTTCCATTAACCCATCTGGAGGCAATTAGGTTCTAACTCTACCATACGGATAACAGGTCCGAAGAACTCCATTTGTCATCTTTCAATATTATTTAAGGATCCCCTTGCTCTTTCGAACTCGTTCAATACTTGTTCATTGGCTGTTTTCTCCAACCAGCTTACCTTAGGGCCCTTCTTAAGAACCGCATTTCAAAGTTGTTGATTTGTTTTCCTTCCTCTTTCTCAATGCTCCAAGCTTGACATCCATAATTGTACTAGAACATTACAGATTCCCAGGCTGATATTTCTTAGAATATTGTTTAATTTTTCAAAAAGTACTTTATGTTTTTAAAAATTGGTTCGGGGATGTGGGCATTTTGTTGCCCACCCCTAACTTCCTTTGAACTGATTGGCTTGTTCAGAGGGCATTTAAGAGTCAACCACACTTGCTGTGGGTCTGAAATCAAGTGTAGTCCAGGCCGGGTAAAGGCAGCAGACTTCCTTCCCTAAAGGACGTTAGTGAACCAGATGGGTTTTTACAATAATCGACAATGGTTTCATGGCCATCATTAGACTTTTTCACCATCTGCCGTGGTGGGATTTGAAACCATGTTCCCGGAACATTATCCTGGGTCTCTGGTTTAATAGTCCAGTGACAATGCCATTCCATCATTGCATCCCCTTGTTTTCCCGAAACTTTTCAGAACATCAGTACAGGTCTCACTGCATCACTTGAAATATTGAACATCATGTCACAGTGGCAGAGTGGTTTGCACTGTTGCCTCACAGCACCAGGGACCCGGGTTCAATTCCAGCCTCGGGTGACTGACTGTGTGGAGTTTTCATATCCTCCCCGTGTCTGCGTGGGTTTCGTGCCGATGCTCTGGTTTCCTCCCACAGTCCGAAGATGTGCACAATAGGTGGATTGACCATGATAACTTGCCTCTTGGTGTCCAAAGATGTGGTTAGGTTGATTGGCGATGCTAAAATTGCCCCTTAGTACTCAAGGGTCAGATGGGGTTACAGGGCTAGAGTCAGGGAGTGGGCCTGGGTTGGGTGCTCTTTCGGAGGGTCATAGTGCAGACTCAGTGGGCCAGATAGCCTCCTTCTGCACTGTAGGGATTCTATGATTCTATGATCACGAGAGTTCAGCCACCTTGCTGCTTTATTGGGTCATACCTGACAGCTTACGTTTTTTTTGCAGCTTAATGTGCAGATTCCCAGCAATCGTCTTTTGTTTCAAATGTGATGCTAATAAATAGAATCAGTGTGTTTATTTGAGATTTCAGGTTTGAGGAGATGATGTTTACATCTGTAGTTAGCCAAAAAGCAAGCTAGCCAATATGTATTCCATCCATTCCCCGTAAGGACTCATTTTAGTGTTTGTTTCTGCTTGCTAAAGAACAGCAGATGGTTAGGTGTGAATTACAGGTGCCTGGTGTATGTGGTCCCTGGTTGGCTTTGGGTCACTGCGTCCACATGTGAGAAAACCATGGGCACAGGCCCAAAACCACTGGGGATCCGACCTACATCTGAAATTGGTGCCTTGATTAGTTACTATTCTAAGTAATGTGCACAAGGCATTTGTTTATCATTGCTTCATGTTATAACAAGGATTGGAATATCCCAGAGTGGAATCCTGGCTCAAAAGACTGTAACTTTTACTTTTTTGCATAAAACATGGAGGAACAGAGTTACGGGACCGCTAAGTAGTTTTAACACCAAGAAAAAAACATTTAGGAAACTTGAAAAGTTGGATTGTGAAACTATCCTCCTTGACTCCCCCCTTTAGCGTAACAAATACACACAGTTTTTAAGATTAACACAGATTACAAAGCACATCCTAAACTACAATGATCTCATTAACACACAAAGTCCCTTTTAAGCACACAAGTTGACTGTGGTAAGACACACTCCTCATTGAACCCAAGTGAATGTCAAAATCCCCCCCCCAGTTGATTCTTATACCGTGAGCTACCTTGTTTCACTGAACTCCAGTTGTCACATGAGCGATTTCAAATTCCACTTTTGAAAGTCACACTTTCAAATCTTACATTAAATTATGCTTTCCCTCTGCTACTTCCATCAAGGTTTCACTTTCAGGTTTTACGCCCTCTCTCTTCAGGTTTCCTTTGTATTCAAGGCTTTTACACAAACCCCAGTGTTCAGACACTGATTTCCACACTTATTTCACATAGTGGGCAGGATTCTCTAATAATGGGGCTATGTCCCCACGCTGGCGTGAAAACCGGCGCCAATGATTCCGGCATCAACAGCCCCCAAAATGATTCTCACATTTCTAGGTTGCCGCCGGAGTCGTCGCCGCAGCTCCAGCTGGGGTCGGATGGCCGTGTAATTCAGCGCATGCGCTGAACAGCCGGCGTATTTCCGCGCATGCGTGGGGGTTCCCTTCTCCGTGCTGGACCCCGTGCAATATGGCGGAGCCCTACAGGGGCCCGGCACGGAGCAAAGTAGGCCCCCACGGAACCAGCCCACCCGCCGATCGGTAGGCCCCGATCATGGGCCAGGCCACCGTGCCCCCCCCCCCCCATCCAAGATAGCTCTGACACACTCACCTTCCAGGTCCCGCCGTGTGGGACCTGAGTAACCCACACTGGCGGAACTCGGCCAAACTCGTCGGACACTCGGCCCATCGGGGCTAGGAGAATCGCAGTGGGGCCGCTATCAATGGCGCTGGAGAATGGTGAAGTCAGCTCGGCGGGGTGCGATTTTTGCGCCCCCCTAGGGATTCGGGTAGGAGAATCCCTGCCAATGTCTCCCAAACTGTGGGAATTTATCACAAACCTCAGCAAATATCTTTCGGGCCTATCATAGTCCAATGCCTTTTCAACTTTCTGTGACTTTACTGAACAGTAATCTGTTCTGGTTCCCAGTGTCCTCTGTTCCATTAACTCCAGACTTCTTGGAAACTTCTCTTCATTTCTCTAGTTTACTTAACGAGCTGAGCTTTAGATTTCCGGCATCTGTTTTCTTTTCCATTACTCCATAGTATAGATTTTCTTCTCGCAAGGCTGAGAGAGATATTTCCTCTTTAGCCTTAGAAAACCAACTGCTTCACTCACCAACTATTTGCCACTGCAATCAAATTAGCAAAACTAAAACGTAAAAGCTTCTCTACCTTAGAGGCCCCATTAGCTAAGCAACATTCCTGGTTTATTTATTCTTCACACCGTGGCCCTCTCGAAGTACAACAGAATCACAGTTGGAGTTAAAACCAACACCCACATACACAAACACCTTTGTCCAACATGAATCTAACTATAGATTTCACCCTTCCAAGCACAGAAACGTTAAATTAAACCACTTCGAACTTTACTTTATTTCTAATGTTTATCAAAAGAAATTTAAATCCCTTAAAACTATCTTTGGTTTTCAAACACATGTAACAAAATATGCCCTTTGGCAAATGTGGCTGAATGAATTACACAGATGAGGAAGCAGTTGAAAAAGAACAATGACTGTATTATCACCAATGCAACACGATGGGCTTGATTTTACCTCATTCAAAACCCAACCACTTGTGGAGAAAATAGGATTCTCAGAGGTGCAAAATCTGCCAAAACAAATAAAGTGCATGCTTAAAGGTGCAGATGGCAGAGAAAGTGTTGAAAGCAAACATAATCCAAGTCACTTTGTGCACAACGTAAGGCAACAGAGAAGGCTCAAGAGTGAGCTAATAGAGGGGGCTAATAGGATATAGGTGAAGGAAATGTGTCTACTTATGGGGAGATCCAAAACTAAGGGCCATGAGCTAGCAATTCATAAACCCAAAAGGGAATTTGGGAGGAAATTCTTTACTCAGAGAGTGGTGAGAATGAGGAACTTGCTACCAAATGCATCCTATCTGGCTGCATCACAGCCTGGTATGGCAACTGCTCAGCCCAAGACCGCAAGAAACTTCAGAAAGTCGTGAATACCGCCCAGTCCATCACACGAACCGGCCTTCCATCCGTTGACTCCATCTACACCTCCCACTGCCTGGAGAAAGTGGGCAGCATAATCAAAGACCCCTCCCACCCGGCTTACTCACTCTTCCAACTTCTTCCATCGGGCAGGAGATACAAAAGTCTAAGAACACGCACGAACAGACTCAAAAACAGCTTCTTCCCTGCTGTTACCAGACTCCTAAACGACCCTCTTATGGACTGACCTGATTAACACTACACCCCTGTATGCTTCACCCGTGCCAGTGTTATGTAGTTACACTGTGTATCTTGTGTTGCCCTATTATATATTTTCATTTATTTTCTTTTCTTTTCATGTACTTAATGATCCAGTGAACTGTTTGCAGAAAAATACTTTTCACTGTACCTTGGTACGTGACAATAAACAAAATCAGATCAAATCAAATCAAATGCAATAATTGAGGTGAACAGCATAGATACATTTAAATAGGGAGCAGGATAAGTACACGAGGGAGAAAGGAACGAGAAGAGGTTATGCTGATAGTGTGAGGTGCATGAGGGTGGGAGGAGGGCTGTGGTGGAACCCAAACATTGGTATGGACCAATTTGGTTGAATGGTTTGTCTGTGTGCTGTAGATCTCAGGTCATACGTGAATGCTAACCCAGCAGACCTGTTTGAGATTCAAGTCAAAAAGTTATCACTAATTCGTCAAAAATAAGTGTTTCGGTGCGTAACAGATTTCACCAAAACTGGTGATAATGGTGCTGATGTTATGTCATAGAATTTTTTCATAGAATTTACAGTGCAGAAGGAGGCCATTCGGCCCATCGAGTCTGCACCGGCTCTTGGAAAGAGCACCCTGTTGTGACATTACTGCACACTTACCATGCACATTGGTTGTATTATAAGTGGATTACGGCGCAATATAATAATTCTGGTGAATTTCTGGTGCCCTAATGCATGTTCCCTGCTGTAGCCGGCTGGTTATATATTATATGGTGCCATAAACAAATTTGAATAATATGAATAAAGTTATGCAAAAGGAGCACACCTATGTGGATGAGCGAGTGTGCTGTAATGAATACCAATCAGAGTGCAAGAGACATTATACAACTGTCTTGACAGGGAGAGAAATTAATTATGCTGACAATACTTTACTCATTTTCTTATGTTTTCTTTGCACATAAGATTTATTCATGCATTTACAATACACAGCCTGGAAAATAATGTGTCTCACATTAATCAAAAACTGCAGTCAAATAAGTAATCCCTGCGCCAAAGGGCCTGGCTTCAGTTTTGATATTATTACAATTGGAATGGAATCCAACTACAAGCCAAGCAGCAAAGTGGAGATTAAGTGAGATGCAGCTATTACCCAAAAACTGATTTTTATTTCTGGTGCAGACAAGTAAAATGCACCTAAAACCTGCATATGGAATGAGGTAATTTCAAAAATGATTGGGAATGCACGATTAACATGCTCCCTGCTGCTTTCTGCGTGTAGGAAGACATCAAAAAGGATCCATACCTGTTTCTTGCATCAGCAGGCAAATAATGTACAGCAAATTCCCGGATGCTTGCAGAATATTCAGCACCATTCGCGACTCCTCAGAGAAGGAAGCAATCTCTGCCCAAATGTAGCAAGGCCTGGACAACATCCAGGCTTGGGCTGATAAGTGGCAAGTGACATTTGCACCACACAAGTCGCAGGCAAAGACCACCTCCAAAGAGAGAGAGCCTAACCATTGCCCCTTGACATTCAATGGCGTTACCTTCGATGGGTCCCCCACTATCAACATCCTGGGGTTTACAATTGACCAAAACTGAACTGGAATAGCCATATATATATAGTAGGTACAAGAACAGGTCAGAGGTGACGGGTAACTCACCTCCTGACTCCCAAAGGTCTGTCCGCAATTAACAAGGCATAAGTCAGCAGTGTGATGGAGTACTATCCCCTTGCCTGGATGAGTGCAGCTTCAACAACACTCAAGAAGCTCACACCATCCGGGACAAAGCATCCCACGTCATTGGCACCCCATCCAAAAACAAAATCACTCCCTCCACCACCGACACGCGGTGGTAGCCGTGTGCACCCTCTCCAGGATGCACTGCTGCACCTTCCAAAACAATGACCACTACCATCTAAAAGGACAAGGGCAGCAGATGCATGGGAACACCATCACCTGGAGGTTCCCCTCTAAGCCACTCACCATCCTGACTTGGAAATATATTGCTGTTCTGTGGTAGTACGACTAGAGGTACTACGGTACCTGGGAGTGTGTGCTGCTATTGGTGGAGAAGGCTTGCTGCCCATTGGCCCAAGTGTTGTCTTCTCATTGGTCGAGAGGAAGGTAGCTCCGCCTATGAGGCGGAGTATAAGAACCCGTGTTTCCCAGCAGCCATCGTTCTTTCTGTACTTATTTTTTTAAATAAATTTAGATTACCCAATTATTTTTTCTAATTAAGGGACAATTTAGCATGGCCAATCCACCTACTCTGCACATTTTTGGGCTGTGGGGGCGAAACCCACGCAGACACGGGGAGAATGTGCAAACTCCACACGGACAGTGACCGAGAGCCGGGATCGAACCTGGGACCTCAGCGCCGTGAGGCAGCTGTGCTAACCACTCTGCCACCGTGCTGCCCCTTCTTTCTGTACTCATGCTGCTGGGCACACTTCTTGTAGATTAAAGCCTTCGATTTGGACTACTCCTTCGTTTCTGTGTTCATGGATCGCGCATTATGTGCCTTCACTGTCAGTGGGATAAAATCCTGAATCTCCCTCCCTAACAACACCATAGATGTGCCTACACCCACATGCGGACTGCCAGTAGCTCAAGAAGGCAGCACAGTGCCACCTCCTCAAGGGAAATTGGAAATAAGCAATAAATACCAGCCTAGCCAGCGATGTACACATCGCTTGAATGAATAAAAGATCATTTAAAAGTTGCATCGCAGGTTAGTTGGACTTTCATTCCAGTGGGTGAAGATTATGAGATTGATTAGGCTTCACTGAATTCTAAAGCTTTTCAATTCCAGCGAGCTGCCTCACGGACTAAGGGTCGGACAGATGGTTCCATAGCTGCATGAGAAAGTCATCACTCTTAAACCGATGATACACAGTGAGTTTGAAGTGGCAACTTATTTCTTGTGCTGCTTTTGTCAAACTGAACACCTGCACACATCCCTTCAACCAATGTCTCTCAAATAGGTCTGTGGATGTTGCAAGCTCTATTACATTTTTAAAAATATTTTTATTCTCCTTTTTCACATTTTCTCCCAAATGTACACCCATCAACAACAAACAATAATCAACAAACAAATATGTCAAACCCCATAATAACAACGACCCCCATCCTCCCACCAGCCCCCAAACATCACCCCGTATGTTAACATAAACAAATGACAAAAAGGAATCAGGGATTACCCATAGTCATCTTTAATACACACAGCCCCCCTTCCCCCCCAACCCTCCCACCCACCCCCCCCCCAACTAATGTTCGATGTTATCCAGTTCTTGAAAGTGCATAATAAATAGTGCCCATGATTTGTAGAACCCCTCCGAGCTTCCCCTCAATTCGAACTTAACCTTCTCAAGGGTCAAGTATTCCAACAGGTCCCCCCGCCACGCCAGGGCACAGGGTGGAGAGGCTGCTCTCCATCCCAGCAGGATCCACCTTCGGGCGATCAACGAGGCGAAGGCAATGATATCTGCCTCCGCACCCGTTTCCAATCCTGGCTAGTCCGACACCCCGAATATGGCCTCCCAGGGATCCGGATCTAGTTTCACATGCGCCACCTTGGAAATTACCCTAAACACCTCCTTCCAGTACATTTTAAGCTCAGGTTTATATTGTAGTTGGAGTAACTTGCACAGCCTTACTGTGCATTTCTGCTCTAGTTTTGAAATACAATCGAACATGTGCATTTCCATGTTATATTTTGATCTTGCCGCCAGTTTTCCCAGAAATATTGCTGCTCCGACCATTGGTAATAACCCCTGCGTATTTTATTAGTGATTGAACTCATTTAAATGATCTTATATCTGTAATCAAAGCCTGAGTAATATTCATCAATACAATCTTTCCATCAAGATCCATCACAGTGACACCCACAAGACAGTGAGATCATTTTTACAGCAGGTAAATGAAGCGGAGCTCTAGCACAGATGATTTAACAACACGATGCATTACAGTGTTAGCATATTGCTGACACATAATGATTGACAGGAGTGAAATCCAGTATTGCGAGCTGGGATGACTACCAATGCTGGGGCATAAACAGTCCGGGGATTCTCAAGAGGCCAGATTTGGAGCTACGCAGAAATCTCAGAGGGTAGCTGGGTTGGGTTTGGAATGAAGGCAGGGGAGCAGAAAGGCCTAATCTAAGGATGTCCCCACCACCTCGTCCAGCCCTGTTGAGTCAATGGTCCTGTAGACGTGGGCAGAGGCACAAAGCAATCCAGGAAAATGCGGCTTAAGGCCTGGTTGTCCTGAATCCTGGTCTTGGACACGCCTGGGACCATTCTAGCAGTGGGGATTATGGGGACAAATCTCGAAGCTAAGAGTTAGAGCTACAAGCAGTGTGGCTTGTGTGTAAGCTAAGAAACAGTTCTTCAAAACCTACGCAGCTAATGGCAGCTTATTGTGAATATGATCAGGATTTCACCAAAAGAAAAAGACTCAACATGTTCTGAATCGATGGGATTCGGTCAAGAGCAGAACTTCAATGACTAAATTATTCTTTAGATCTGGAATACTCACCTCTTTCAGGGGAACAATGGAAGAAAGTGTGTGCACTTTGGGTCGTCTGCCTCATGTATCTATGCTTTCTTTATCACTGGACAACAGACGCCTAGTTATCGGGTGTGGGAACTACATGCATCTAACAATATGACTCTGTTCAGCTCGCCAAGATCTTTACTGACCACTGTGCGGTCACAAGCTCATTCCAAGACCCGGCATAAAGCTGAGAGAAATTTCAAACTGATGGGCTTTATTTTCCTGAAGAATGCGGGTGCCCAGAGTAAGGTTTTGAGTTGACAGCTGTGTGAAAGTCTCTCCCAGGGCCTTGCACCACTTTCCTCCCCTTTCCTGCCCCTACCGTTCCTGCGCACAATCGACAAGCGAGGGGCTGTCCAACCGGAGAGCGGAGATGAAAGCTGACCTGAAATTCATTCCAAATACTTCACCATCATTAAACTTTTGTGAAAGAAACGTGCTCGAATTTCAAAAGAATGCCAGCGGCATTTTAATCACGGTGCACCAGATTCCTCAGTGTTGTGAGTTGAATGTACTTCACGGAATCAGTTTTAGAATTGGGCCAACAAAATTTTGCAACTTCGCGAAACCTTCGCAACCAAAGCGTGCGTTCATATTTTCAACAGCTGTGCACAACCACAAGCTCAGTGCCTCAGACGGATTGTCCAAACTGTCGTACTAATAATTTGATGCATTAGGAATTTCAAAAATCAGGAGAATCATATTAGTCAATAAGTTGCCCTGATGGCAGAGTAATTTTTCACCTTGGTGTGTAAATATCACTTAAATATTGTAAGAAAATGTAGTTGCCCAAGGTAATACCTTTCATCGAATTTACAGTGCAGAAGGAGGCCTTTCAGCCCATCAGGTCTGCACCGGCCCTTGGAAAGAGCACCCTACTTAAGCCCACACCTCCACCCGATCCCCGTAACCCCACCCAACATTATTGGACACCAAGGGCCAATTTAGCATGGCCAATCCACTTAACCTGCACATCTTTGAACTGTGGGAGAAAATCAGAGCACCCGGAGGAAACCCACGCACACAGGGGGAGAATGTGCAGACACAGACAGTGACTCAGCCAGGAATCAAACCTGGGACCCTGGAGCTGTGAAGCGACAGTGCTACCCATTGTGCTACCATACCACCCTTCAGGGGAATTGTTTGAGGGGGGTGCACAATGCTATGATAGGACACAGAGTACGACGCACTGTGCACTCTGCACAGCAAGCTCCCACAAACAGCACTGGTAATGACCAGAAATATCTATTTTCAGGTGTTAGTTGAGACATAAATATCAACCAGGACAGTGGGGAGAAGTCACTCGATCATCTTCGAAATTGTGTCCAGAGAACCTTTATGTCCATCAGGAGAGGGGATACGTAACTTAATGGACCACCTGAAAGACGGTGTCTCCAAAGGTGCAGCATTCCCTCAGTACGGCCCTGGAGTGTCAGTCTAGATTTTGTGCCTGAGATCCGAATTCACATCCTTCTGACTTGAGAAGCAGCGAAAATGTATGGCTCCAAAGGAGGCCATTCAGCCCATCATTCTTGCCAGCCAACAAAGAGGTATCCAGTCTAATCCTGGTTTCCAGCTCTGGGTCCATAGCCTTGACAGTTCCAGCATCTGAAGTGCATATTCAAGTATGTTTTAATTGCGGTTTCAAGCAGTGGATTACAGGCCCCCAACAAGTTATGGTAGAACTGCATAAAACACTAGCTGGATCACAGCTGGAGCACTGCGCACAGTTCTGGTCTCCACATTACAGCAAGGATGTGATTGCACTAGACAGGATACCGAAGAGTTTGGTGACCAAATGTCTCCTTACTTTTACGCGAATATTACACCATTTACTTTAAACTTACATCTACTTCTTACCGGCCTCTCTGCTAAGGGGACTAGGTTCTGCCTATTGTCTCTACCTAAGCCCCTCATAATTTTCAGCTCAATTTAAAAAATAAATTTAAAGCACCCAATTCATTTTTTCCAATTAAGGGGAAACTTAGCGTGGCCAATCCACCTAGCCTGTGCATCTTTGGGGTTGTGGAGGCCAAATCCACGCAGACATTGGGAGAATGTGCGAACTCCACACGGACCGTGACTCAGAGCCGGGATTGAACCTGGGACCTCGGCGCCGTGAGGCAATAGGGCTAACCCACTGCGCCACCGTGCTGCCCGCTTCAGAAGCTCAATTAAGTCTCTCCGCAGCCTCTTCTGTTTCATAGAAAACAATAGCAGCCTATCCAACCTATCCTCAGAGGTAGAATTCTCCATTCCTGGCAACATCCTTGTAAATCTCCTCTGTACCTTCAAGAATGTAATCGCTGTAAGAAGTCTTAAAACACCAGGTTAAAGTCCAACAGGTTTATTTGGAATCACTAGCTTTCGGAGCGCAGCTCCTTCATCACTCACCTGATGAGTGATGAAGGTGGCACGGTGGCACAGTGATTAGCACTGCTGCCTCACGGCTCCAGGATCCCGGGTTCAATTCCGGCCTCGGGCGACTGTGCGGAGTTTGCACTTTCTCCCCGTGTCTGCGTGGGTTTCCTCCGGGTGCTCTGGTTTCCTCCGGAGTGCAAAGATGTGCAGGTTAGGTGGATTGGCCGTGATCAATTGCTCCTTAGTGTCCAAAAGGTTAGATGGGGTTACTGGGTTATGGGGATAAGGTGGAGACGTGGGCTTAAATAGGGTGCTCTTTCCAAGGGCTGGTGCAGACTCGATGGGCTGAATGGCCTCCTTCTGCACTGTAAATTCTATAATTTTATTCTATGAAAGCTAGTGATTCCAAATAAATCTATTGGACCTTAACCTGGTGTTGTTGGACTTGTGCCCACCCCAGTCCAACGCTTCACCTCCACATCAGTGCAATCACTTTCAGCCCTGTAATGTGCTGACCAGAACTGTATGCAGTATTCCGGTGGTGACATATACAATGCTACCGTAACCTTCCTGCCCTTATATTCTCTGTCTCGGCTAATAATTGAAAGTATCGTGTTCGCTTTCTTAACCATGTTATTTACATGTCCCGTAGCGATTTGTTGCCATGCATTCTAGAGGTGACAGGGCTGCTGCTAAGCAGAATATATCATTTCAAGTTATTTCATGAAAAACATTGAATGTTTTATTTCAATGGTGCTTCATTTATCAATGATTGCCTTATTTAATTACTGTGAGCAAATTGATTGCGGGAGACGAAACTACAAGACTGCCAGCCCAGTGTATGGGCTAAGCTGATGTAGCATTGAAAATGCAGTTATAGGAATAGAAGACTCAGGAGCAGGAGGAAGCTATTCAGCCTTTCAAGTCTGTTCCACCACTGAATGAGATTGTGGCTGATTCGGTTGCACGTCCCAACTCCACCCTCCTATCTGCCTCCTGTTCCACAGACCTTGAATCCTTTGTCTGTCAGAAATCAGTGTAGCTCTGCTCTGAATAAGTTTGGTGACTCGCAGCTATCTGGGTAGGAAAACGTCAACATGAATGTAGGCCGTAGGAGGCAAGTGGGGCCGAGTGAGGAATCAGTCACACATGGTGGCGGTTAGGGCTAATTGTATGTGGGGTGAAACTCTGGAAGTTGGAGAAATTGTGCCAGTAAAACAGAAGTAAACATAGAACATACAGTGTTGAAGGAGGCCATTCGGCCCAACGGGTATGCACCAACCCACTTAAGCCCTCACTTCCACCCTATCCCCATAACCCAATAACCCCGCCTAACCCTTTTGGACACTGAGGGCAATTTAGCATGGCCAATCCACCTAACCTGCATATCTTTGGACTGTGGGAGGAAACCGGAGCACCCGGAGGAAACCCACGCAGACACGGGGAGAACGTGCAGACTCTGCACAGACAGTGACCCAGCAGGAAATAGAACCTGAGACCCTGGCACTGTGAAGTTACAGTGCTATCCACTATGTTACCGTGCTGCCCCTTAAGTAAATAAGTAAAACATGAATGTGAAATCATCCAGTTTGGCAGAAATAATAAAAAAAGCAGCACATTATCTAAACGGTGAGAAATTGTAGAGCTCCGTTTCAGAGGATTCTGGGTGTTCTAGCGCATGGATCACAGAAGGCCAGTTCGCATGTACAGCAAATAGTTAGGAAAGCTAATAGAATGTTATCATTTGCTGTGAGGGGAATTGAATATAAAAGTAGGGAGGTTATGCTTCAGCTGTACACGGCATTGATGAAATCACATCTGGAGTATTTCATACAGTATTCGTCTCCTTAATTATAGAAGGGTGTAAATGCGTTAGATCAGAAACAAGCACATTCCACATTAGAAGCAAATGCTTGTAGATTCACCCTTTAAATAATGTAACACAAGCTGCTGGTCTGATCGTCACATGTGCTGCTCACACCCATGTGCTACTCACATGCATGTCCCACCCCAGATGTGTTCCACTCACACGCACATCCCACTCCCATGCTGGTCCCAGAATTTTTCATTAACCTCACTATTGTGCAGGTAATCTTCCACCGACAAACACGTTCTCCTCCCTGACCTGCAAAGGCACATTTGGCCTCTCCAATGAAAGTTGGCCATTAGGCGCGGCTTTCCTTCCAAATGTTCTATTTTCTGGACGAACAAGCAGAAGAAACAGCGCACACGAAGAGGGTGAGGAAATAATCTGTGATTCGACATGAAAGCAGGGCCCCAGGGAGGAACTCCTGGAGAATCTGCTCAACATGTGCTGCTTCCGACAGTAGCTGCCTTACTTCTGTTAGCAGCTTCATATCTGCTCCCGGGTCAAGGCGTGTTGCTGCATCGAACTTTAAAATGGGTTTGCAAACACCACTGCCATTTCTCCGTTTGCACCGTGGATGCAAATAAAGTTGTTTTAGTGTGTTAAATAACTGTTGGATCGAGTTTCTGCTCCTTGCATGTTACTGAAGAACATAGAACATAGAACAGTACAGCACAGATCAGGACCTTCGGCCCTCGATGTTGTGCCGAGCCATGATCACCCTACTCAGACCCACGTATCCACCCTATACCCGTAACCCAACAACCCCCCCCTTAACCTTACTTTTTAGGACACTACGGGCAATTTAGCATGGCCAATCCACCTAACCCGCACATCTTTGGACTGTGGGAGGAAACCGGAGCACCCGGAGGAAACCCACGCACACACAGGGAGGACGTGCAGACTCCGCGCAGACAGTGACCCAGCCGGGAATCGAACCTGGGACCCTGGAGCTGTGAAGCATTTATGCTAACCACCATGCTACCGTGCTGCCCACCATATGTGCTGCCCACTTAATGTACACCCTTCGCTACAGGGTGTGGGGATGTATCATGAACCATTTTGTCTTTTCTCCGTACAGACTCTAAAAGATGCCCTCATACGAATGGGATATGGCGCTCGACTCATCGATCGACAGTTCCAACACGCCACAGCAAAAAACTGCACCGACCTCCTCAGAAGACAAACACGGGACACAACCGAAAAAGTACCCTTCGTCATCCAGTACTTCCCTGGAATGGATAAACTACATCTTCTTCGCAGCCTTCAACACATCATCGATGAAGACGAACATCTTGCCAAGGTCATCCCCACACCCCCACAACTTGCCTTCAAACAACCGTTGTTTGTAGCAAACTACCCAGCCTTCAGAACAGCAACCACAACATCACACAACCCTGCCATGGCAATCTCTACAAGACGTGCCAGATCATCGACATGGGTATCACCATTACATGTGAGAACACCACCCATGAGGTACATACTCGTATGACTCGGCCAACGGTGTCTACCTCATAAGCTGCAGGAAAGGATGTCCCAAAGTGTGGTACATTGGCGAGACCATGCAGACGCGGCGACAACGGATGAACAGACATTGCGCGACAATCGCCAGGCACGAATGTTCCCTTCCAGTCGGGGAAAACTTCAGCAGTCAAGGGCATTCAGCCTCTGATCTCCGGGTAAGCGTTCTCCAAGGCAGCCTTCAGGACGCCCAACAACGCAGAATCGCCAAACAGAAACCTCTAGCCAAGTTCCGCACACATGAGTACAGCCTCAACCGGGACCTGGGATTCATGTCGCATTACATTCATCCCCCACCATCTGGCCTGGGCTTGCAAAATCCTACCAACTGTCCTGGCTTGAGACAATTCACACCTCTTTAACCTGGGATTACCCCTCTCTCTGGATCTGTAAAGACTTAATTACCTGCAAATGCTCGCATTCAAAGTATCGTCTTTGACTTTGTCTATATATATGTTTCTGGAACCTACTTCTTCATTCACCTGAGGAAGGAGCAGTGCTCCGAAAGCTAGTGATTTGAAACAAACCTGTTAGCCTTTAACCTGGTGTTGTAAGACTTCTTACTGTGCCCACCCCAGTCCAATGCCGGCATCTCCACGTCATCAAGAAGTGAGCTCACTTGCTGCAGTCTCCGTGGAGGAGGCAGCGAACCTTCTTCTTCGACTCCCCTTCCAATGTCTTCAGTGCCAGGGTATTCCTGAGCTGGGCCTGGCGACACTTGTTAGTGTAAGTACAAGGCTTTCAGCAAGTGGTCCAACTTGAGCAAGCAGCTGATCAGGGCAAAATGGCTGCGGATGCTGGAATCTGAAACAAAACAGAAAATGCTGCAGAATCTCAGCAGGCCTGACAGCATCTGTGGAGAGAGAGCTGAGCAAACGTTTCTAGTTGGGGCGACTCTTTGTCAAAGCTAAAGAGGCCTGGAAATAGGGTCAGATTTATACTGTTGTGGACGGGGAGTGGCATGGAGCGGTGGGGCTGGATAGGGGGCCAGCGACAGGTGGAGATTGACAAAGATGTCGTAGACAGAACGACAAAAGGAATGCAAATGGGGGTGATTAAGGCTAAGAAGGGTGCCGAGAGTGGCACATAAAGAGATTAGAATGTGTGACTGGCAGAACGGAGGTGAGCAGTGTGTCAAGGGGCCACTTGGAACAGATCAATGGAAGAAATGAAAATCAATTGATAGAAATAAAAATGGGGTGAAGGTGGAAGGGAGAGTTCAGAGTCTGAAGTTGTTGAACTCAATGCTAAGTCCAGAAAGGCAGTAACGTGCCTAATCGGATTTGAGGTGCTGTTCCTCAAGTTTGCTCCTTCACCCATTGTTCAACCTCATTTTGCACATGAGGTGCTTCACAGCAGTAATAGATTGGCTAATCTGGCACAAGTGGCAATCGGAGGCCAGGATTTACCAGCCACCCCACGGCGTGTTTTTCAGCGGTGGGGTCGGTCCGCCAGTGGTATCGCGCCGGTCCCGCCATTGACTCCGCGCCACCGGGAACCCCGTGCGCCGGCGTGGGACCTGAATCTCCCGCCGGCGTGAGCAGCCGGTAAATCCCGGCCATAAAGTTCAAAAGCAAATGTAGAAAGGGGCAATGAATTGTGTTGCCATTTGCTCGTAGAAATTGTTTCTCATGCAGAGCTCAGAATTCATTTCTGTGCGTGCTTTTAACGTTCGGGAGTCGGATGGCAGGAATTTAGATTTCTGTCTTGTAAATTATTTTGACAGAAGTCTTGGTAAGTGATGGACTTGGAGGGGAGGTAGGAGGTAAGTGCCTTTATCTGGTGGATCAAATTTTATTTCTTGAAAGTGCTGGGTTATCCGATGCGCTCCGGCATTTGATTCCTGTTTGATTTTGGCTCCCTGATAGTGGATTAAAGTGGCAGTCCCTTTAGCACAGCAGAGGAGGGTGTCCTGGCTCCGGGGACCAATGGGGACCGAGAGCGGCCGATCACCCAAGAGGGTGGAGTGCTCTCTCAGGCAGAATATATCGGGGAGCCATGTAGTAAAGATGTAAAGGCTGGAAGGGGCAGCTCCGTGCTGCTCCAGGGCAGTCAGTCCAGCGGCCTCAGTACTATTGTCCTTTGTTATCCATAAATTCATTTTGTTCCACAAAGCGCCTCTGCCTTATCACTTCAAGACCACCACACGCCTCTTGCTTCTGGGCTGCGAAATTAAAACCTTTCTGGTCAATCAACCATAAGTGGCAAGTGTCTTCATATAGAGAGGAAAATACCTTTAAGTAATACCAGGGCCCCAGGTTCGATTCCCCGCTCAGTCACTGTCTGTGCAGAGTCTGCACGTCCTCCCCGTGTCTGCGTGGGTTTCCTCCGGGTGCTCCGGTTTCCTCCCACAGTCCAAAGACGTGCAGATTAGGTGGACTGGCCATGCTAAATTGACGTTAGTGACCAAAAAAGTTAGGAGGGGTTATTGGGTTAGGGGGATAGGGTGGAAGTGAGGGGTTAAGTGGGTTGGTGCAGACTCATTGGGCCAAATGGCCTCCTTCTGCACTGTATGTTCTATGTTCCAACTCTAGAAACCCCCAACTAGGGGCTTTTCGCAGTAACTTCATTGAAGCTTACTTGTGACAATAAGCTATTATTATTGCATAGACTCTAAGGCAGTATCTAATGTGTTGGGTATGCTGGGTCTGCGAGGATTGCGTTTACCAGAGCAGTGAGAGAGACAGGCTAGGGTCTGACTACATCTGCCAGCGCCTCTTAGAAAGGGCCACGCTTGACCTCGCGATGACCAAGAAACTAGCGCTCTCACTTACGGTTGCCTCACGCAACGTACAGGCTTATGCCCCCGACCGCACAGCTCACTCCCAATGTGCATCGTGGACCCCGCCAGCGGCCACCCCATCGTGGACCCCATCAGCAACCACCCCCAGCCAACCACACGCCTGCACTGCACGGCAGCCAACCAACCCTGGGGGACCCAAATGCTACTTCTGTGGACAGACAAAACACCCCCAGCAGCGCTGCCCGGCGCAGAGCGCGCTCTGCAAGGCCTGTGGCAAGAAGGGACATTTCACTGCAGTGTGCCTGGCCTGCTCAATCGCCACTATTGTCCCGGCACCCTCCACGTGCAGCCAGTGGGCGCTGCCATTTTCCCCTCCTCAGACCACGTGTGGCCCGTGGGCATTGCCATCTTGCTCTACTCAAAACACATGCGGCCCGTGGGTGCCGCCATCTTGCTTGCCTCAGAACCAAAGGGTGCCGCCATCTTGCCTGCCCCAGGACACGTGCGGACCGAGAGCGCCGCCATCTTGCCTGCCTCAGGACCCCTGCCCATCGGGCACCTCATCAGGCCGCTCATCGCCTGCAACCGTCGACGACCAGCCGCGTCTCGCCTCGGTCACGATCGACCAGTCTCGACTGCACAACCTTGCGACCGCTTCGACAAAGGTGAAGGTTGACGGGCAAGAGATATCCTGCCTTGTGGACTCTGGGAGCACTGAGAGCTTCATCCACCTCGATACGGTAAGGCGTACACCCCGCTAACCAAAGAATCTCCCTGGCCTCCGGATCCCACTCCGTGGCAATCCAGGGGTACTGCATCGCCAACCTCACCGTCCAGGGCGTAGAGTTCAGCGGCTTCCGGCTCTATGTCCTTCACAACCTCTGCACTGCCTTGCTACTCGGCCTGGACTTCCAGTACAACCTCCAGAGCCTAACCCTGAAATTTACCACCCCTTACTGTTTGCGGCCTCGTGACCCTTAAGGTTGACCCGCCTTCCCTTTTTGCAAATCTATCCCTGGGTTGCAAACTCGTCGCCACCAGGAGCAGACGGTACAGCGCCCAGGACAGGACCTTCATCAGGTCAGAGGTCCAGCGGCTGCTGCAGGAAAGTATTTTCGAGGACAGCAATAGCCCCTGGAGAGCCCAATTGGTAGTGGTGAAAACCAGGGAGAAAAACAGGATGGTCGTTGACTACAGTCAGACTATCAACCGGTACACGCAACTCGATGCGTACCCCCTCCCACGCATATCTGATATGGTCAAACAGATTGCACAGTACCGGGTCTTCTCGACAGTGGACCTGAAATCTGCCTACCACCAACTCCCCATCCGTAAGGCCGACCGCCCATACACT
Organism: Scyliorhinus canicula; assembly: GCF_902713615.1. Lineage (NCBI taxonomy): Eukaryota > Metazoa > Chordata > Chondrichthyes > Carcharhiniformes > Scyliorhinidae > Scyliorhinus > Scyliorhinus canicula. The sequence goes on from NC_052155.1 coordinate 178,977,743, forward strand.
GCGTTTGAAGCAAACGGCCGCCTTAACCATTTCCTTGGGGTTCCCTTCAGCGTCACCAACGGGGTCTCAGTCTTCCAACAGGAGATGGACCGAATGGTTGACCGACCGGTACGGACTGCGGGCCACCTTCCCGTACCTGGACAACATCACCATCTGCAGCCACGACCAGCAGGACCACGACGCTAACATTTCCAAATTCCTCCACACCGCCACTCTCCTCAACCTAACTTACAACAAGGAGAAGTGAACCGATTAGCCATCCTCGACCATTTGGTTCTGAACGGAGTTCTAGGGCCTGACCCCGATCGCATGCGCCCCCTCATGGAACTCCCCCTCCCCCACTGCCCCAAAGTCCTCAAACAATGCCTGGGGTTCTTTTCGTATTACGCCAGTGGGTCCCAAACTATGCGGACAAGGCCCGCCCACTCATTCAATCCACCGCTTTCCCACTGACGGCCGAGGCTCACCAGGCCTTCGACCGTATCAAGGCCGATATTGCCAAGGCCGCGATGCACGCGGTCAACAAGACGCTCCCCTTCCAATTCGAGAGCGATGCATCAGACATCGCTCTGGCCGCCACCCTCAACCAGGCAGACAGGCCCATGGCATTCTTTCCCCGCACCCTCTATGCCTCCGAAATTCAGCATTCCTTCGTCGAAAAGATGGCCCAATCGATCGTTGAAGCTGTGCGACATTGGAGGCATTACCTGGCCGGCAGTGGTCGGTTGCCTTCATGTTTAACAACACACAGCGGGGTAAGATTAAGAATGATAAAATCTTGAGGTGGAGGATGGAGCTCTCCACCTACAATTACGAGATTTTGTATTGCCCCGGTAAGCTCAACACGCCCCCCCGATGTCCTATCCCAAGGTACATGTGCCAGCGCACATGTGGACCGAATCCGGACCCTGCACGACAATCTCGGTCACCCAGCAGTCACCCATTTTTACCACTTCATTAAGGCCCGCAATCTGCCCTACTCCATCGAGGAAGTCAGCGCTATCACCAGAGACTGCCAGGTCTGCTCAGAGTGTAAACCGCACTTCTCCTGGCCAGACCGTGCGTGCCTGGTGAAGGCCTCCTGCCCCTCTGAACGCCTCAGCGTGGACTTCAAAGGGCCCCTCCCCTCCACCGGCTGAAACATGTACTTTCGCAGTGTGGCCGACGAATATTCCCGATTACCCTTTGCCATCCCATGCCCCGATATGACGTCTGCCACCGTCATCAAAGCCCTCAACACCATCTTCGCTCTGTTCGGTTTCTCCTCCTACATCCACAGCGACCGGGGATCCTCATTTATGAGCGATGAGCTGCGCCAGTACCTGCTCAACAGGGGCATTGCCTCGAGCAGGATGACCAGCTACAACCCCGGGGAAACGGGCAGATGGAGCGGGAGAATGGTTACGGTCTGGAAGGCCGTCCAGCTGGCCCTACGGTCCAGAAATCTCCCAGCCTCCTGCTGGCAGGAGGTCCACTCCCGCGCACTTCACTCCATTCAGTCGCTCCTCTGCACCATGACTAACAAAACCCTCCATGAACGTCCCTTTGCCTTCCCCAGGAAGTCCACCTCCGGGGTTTCGCTCTCAACGTTGCTGGCAACTCCAGGACCTGCTCGCCTCCAGAATCACGTGCGACTCCACAAGGCGGACCCGTTGGTTGAGAGGGTACAGCTACTCCACGCTAACCCGCAGTACGCCTATGTAGGGTAGCCCAATAGCCGCCAAGACACAGTCTCCCTCAGGGACCTGGCACCAGCTGGGTCCCCACACACCACCCCCCCCTGCCCCGGCGCCACACTCCCTTCCCCCGGCACACCCCACCGCAGCCCCCGCTCCAGGACAATCCATCCACCTCTTGCTCCCACCCGGCTGAAGAGGATTATGTCACACTCCCGGAGTCACCGACGACCAAGCCGACGCCTGAGTCGCCACTAGCACTGCGCCGCTCTCGACGACAGATCAAGGCACCGGATTGTCTAAATTTGTAACCGTCTCTGTAATTTTTAAAAGCAATCTGTATGTATATAGTTCCCACCACCCCCGCTGGACTCATTTTGAACAGGGGGTGAATGTGGTAGTCACCACTGTTGTATTATATTGTACATAAATGGGTTTTACAGTAAGGCCCCTGTACTACAGGTACGGGGGTAGATCCCTGCCTGCTGGCTCCGCCCAGTAGGCGGAGTATAAATATGTGTGCTCCCCGTACAGCAGCCATTTTGCCAGCTGCTGTAGGAGGCCACACATCTCTGTGTAATAAAGCCTCGATTACATTCTACTCTCGATAGTGCATCACTTCTACTGAAACACTAGCTATACAACCTATATAATTTGCTGTTACAAACTCTATAAGGCAGACTCTGATGTGTACAAATTACTTAAGATTGATAACCTTGAACAAAAATATTCAAAATGAAATCCAAAAATAACAATTTAAATCTGAAATCATCATCAAGTTTCTCTCCGGCACTCATCCTAGTTTGTACACTGTTAAGCCAAGAACGTAAGCATTCTACCTCACATAATCAGAATTTAAAGGGAAGATGTGCTCTTTTTTGACAATGTCCCTTTAACATCTTCACTCCTGCATTAAGCTAATCTAATTAACATGATTTTTTCTCAACGCTGATCCTTGAGTCAGTCAAGAACAGGCACCTTAATCCCCTAGCTTTGAGATTCCCCAACAGATAAAAGAGGAACCTATTAAACGTAATAGTACGTGGCAAAAGAATAACTCGGTCAAAATAACGAACGAATGTCTGGGGAGAAGAAATGGCTCTTGTAAAAGGCAGCCTATTTTTGAAATGACACTCACGCGACAGAGAAACGGTATTGATCCGGGTCCACCTCGTATGAGGGCACCTGTGGATATCTGTCCTTCTCAACAGGGTTTGGACATTTATCTTTGGTGTTGAGTTTAAGCAGATTATGACGAATAGCCTGTAAACAAAACAAATTGAGGAATATCAACCTGCCAGAAAACCGTTGAAAAATTACTAACATTTCGAGCAAAGAGCAATCGTGGGCACATTAAAGGGGAAATTGTGACGTCCTTGACCAGGTATTTTAGTACAATTAATTACTTTTTTAAAAAATAAATTTTTTAGGGTACCCAATTATTTTTTTCTCAATTAAGGGGCAATTTAGCGTGGCCAATCCACCTACCCTGCACATCTTTGGGTTGTGAGGGTGAAACCCACACAGACACGGGGAGAATGTGCAAACTCCACAAGGACAGTGACCCAGAGCTACAATTAATTGCTTGGAAAAAAATAACCCCCATTTTTTTTACCTTACATCTGTGATGTTTTTTCTTATGAAGGGTTCATGGGGCCTCACAAACTGCATGCGTATACTTCTCAGTGTTGTTTTAAGAAAGCATTTAAATTCCAGGGGATTACTGTCCATAAGTTGCCTTGCTTGTTGATTGAAATTTTTAGCAGAATGGATGCATGAATTAACTAGTCACCTTCAATCTTCGACTGATGTCATGAGAGATCAGCACTGAACGAAGGAAGGCCCTTTCCCCCTCTCGCCACCCTTCAGATCGCGGGCCAGGCCACTACGGAGCCCCCCCCCCCTCCCCCCCCCGATGTCGAACCCTCCCCCTCCCCCCACAGTCCGCCTCCGGACCCTTCAACGCCAAGGTCCCGCCGGCTCAGAGGATGTTAGAACGGAGCCGGAGGACTCGGCTTTTTGTTGACAGTCGCTCGGCCCATTCGGGCCTGAGAATCGGTGCGCCGGCGTGAGCCGGAGAGTCGGCGCATACCCCAACCGGTGGCACGCCAACCACGCCAGCGCCAATGGCGCCGATTCTCCGCACTGCGAAGAATTACGTCCCGGCCTCAGGGTGGCTTGACGCGATTTGCGCCGGGGGGGGGGGGGGGGGGTCGGAGAATTCTGCCCTTTGTCTACAGGCAGAGCGAGGTACACAACGCCCCTTTAAAAAACAATCACAGCGGAAAAAACCTCCTGGTGTTAACAGTTTATCGGATGTAACTTCCATTACGAGGATGGATTGAAGAATCTGGGGTTGTCCTCATTGGAGAAGAGTTGATGGAGAGGAGATTTGATGGAGGCGTTCAAAATCATGAAGGGTGGGTGGGGAATCTGGGCAGAGTAGATGGGGGTGAACCGTTCCCGCTGATGGGAGGATCAAGAACCAGAAGGCACAGAGTTAAGATGATTTCCAAACAAATCGGAGGTGACATGAGGAAAAATGCTTTCACACAGCGAGTGGTTCGGATCCGGAATGCGCTGCCTGCGGGTGTGACGTAGGTAAATTTAATCCAGGTTTTCAAAAAGGAATTGGATCATTACCTGAAAAGTAGGATTTGCAGGACCATGGGGAAAATGGCAGGGGCGTGGGACCAGGTGGAGTTGCTCGTGCGAGGAACCAGCACACAACAGATGGACTGGATTGCGTCCTCGGTGCTGTACCCTTCCACGGTTTTATGATAAATTTTGCCTCAAAAAAGAATACTAAAATTGCCTCTTCGTGTGGCAAAATAATTTCAAGCATTCAACTGAGCACTTGGAGCTAAATTCGAAAGAAACATATGCCTTTTAATAATAATGATAATCTTCATTATTGACACAAGTAGGCTTACATTAACACTGCAATGAAGTTACTGGGAAAAGCCGCTAGTCGCCACATTCCGGCGCCTGTTCAGATGCACTGAGGGAGAATTCAGAATGTCCAATTCACCTAACAGCACGTCTTTCGGGACTTTGGGAGGAAACCGGAGCACCCGGAGGAAACCCACGCAGACACAGGGAGAACGTGCTGACTCCGCACAGACAGTGACCCAAGCCGGGAATTGAACCTGGAACGCTGGCGCTGTGAAGCAACAGTGCTAACCAATTGACTGTGCCATCACATCTGAGCTGAGCTGGTACACAATAAATGTTAAGGATGCATATTCTAAAGTCAGATCACAGGGACCCAGCTCTGGATGAAAATTTGAACTTCATGACCAAGCATCAGGAGGTTTGGCATTAAAAATTCAACTGGTACATGTTATTGTTTTGTCGTGGAGTAGGCCAATTTGGTTCACTCTAAGGCCTGTCTTTCAAACTTCATTTTGACGATCCCGCTCGGTGGGGGGGGGGAAATAAACTTTGAGTGCCTTTTTCTGGCCGTCAGAATGTTTAGTCAAAGCAATGAGTTTCAACAAGTGAAATCCGTTTAAAACTCAGTCACTGCTGCCTGTAGGATTGAAAAGAAGCGACAATCACTGCTTGGAGGGATTGACCAGAGTTCCAGGGTTTTTAAGAAAATAGTTGATTACTTAGAGTGAACATGGTGACTATCAAGCTTGTAACTATCAAGTTATGAACTGTCAAGTGAATCAGTTGCTGCTTCTTTCGGGGGAAGTTACAGTACAGGTTTGTTATTATCGCATCACAACTTTCCGTAGGAGCATATGTTGAAAAGGCAGTTTTCATTAGGTGGTGGATGTAAGAATTCATAATGGAAAAACCAACAAAGTGCGTGTCGATCGAATGTTTTTAACATGTTAGATACTGACAGATGGACTGAAGGATATAAAGTAAAGCGTAGGACAGATTAATTGATTGCCCTACCCTGCCCAAATTATTGTATCATCATGTCAATTATTTTGCTCTTCAGTGATCGTCATGTCCCAAAGATTTCCCTGCCCTGTGGTATAACCCAAGAGACTGTACTGAAAACTAGCTGAAATATTAACCTGCGCCTTTCCCTCAGGGAATGACGGCTGACACCTTGCATGCTTCAGATTTTCAGCATTTGTACCTTTCTTTTTCCTATTTGGCCCTGGAGAGAATTATTGCTCGATTACCAGGCACAGGAAGTATCTGCTCTGCCCAGCACTCGCTCAGCATTCCCAGTCCCTGGGTCTTCGCCATCCCTCACAACTTGGTCTCGGGCCACCCAGATAACCGTGAGTGTCCCTGTGCCTGATCGTCCTGACACACACCTCTCGCGACTGCCCAGCCAGAGACCACGGATCAATTCAGCATCAAACAGAAGTGAGAGACATGAATTCAAGGTTTGACCGATGCTGTTCATGGGAAAGGTCAGTAAACGTAGAGGGGGAGATGGAGCAGAAGAAGGAAGAAATACACGGGGAAGGCCTGGAAAATGGCTGAGAGACAATGGGAATTTCAAAGTCAGGGTGTATAGATGAAAAGATGGATCATGTTGAAATACCAAGTGAATGATAGACACAGTGAGTGGGTAATGGGGAAGCCAAAGATGAACAAAATGGGTTAATACCTGTACTTAAACAAGAACCCGAGGAGCATTATCTGAGCAAGTTAAATACTCATCTGCTCATATCGCCAGCAGTCATTCCTAGACGAGGAAGTTTGAATGAATGTTCCGATTAATTTGCACATTTCCCGAGCTGCGAACTCCAACAGATTTTGGTGTTCTGAACTCCGATTTCACCACCATCGAAGCAGCAGTACTACCAACAACTCTCTCCTGGCCTCCAGGACTCAACCAGTTACAAGCTGCACGTTTCGTTTCACAAAAAGGATTAATTTTGCAAGGCTGCGCTCGTAGTGCGGAGTTTTATAGGGTGTAAGTTTGCATTCGAGAATCAGGAAGGGAAGGCAGTATTCCTTCAGTCAGCATTCCCAAATCGAACTGCTGATCGATTTGAAGTCAACCGGACTTCCAATATTGACCCTGACAAGGACAAACCAAATCGGGGTTGCCTGGGATTGGTGGGTTGGGTGCATGTCAGTGTCGCGACCAGAAATAGGACTACTTCCTAATTTAGAGTCTATTGTGGGATGCATTAAAAGGTAATTCTTGTATTTATGAATGTTCAGCCAAAGTGAAATTTGAATCGAAATAAAAAGAATGAAATACATTAGATTAAGCAGTAAAGCCTCAATTTTAACTCAGGTGGGATCAGTGTTGGGGAGGGAAGGGACGGGAGGGTGCAGTGGAATTGAAAGTAACATTCGCGACAGGCAATGACCAGCTTCTAACAAGAAACAGCCTAACCATTTCCCTTTGATGCTGAATGGCATTACCATCGCTGAATCAACCTACTATCAACATCCTGGGGGTTACCATTGACCAGGCACTGATCTGGACTGACCATGTAAATACTGTGGCTACGAGAACAGGTCAAAGGCTGGGAATTCTGCAAGGGGTCATTCACTTCCTGACTCCCCAAAGACTGCCCAAGGGCAGCATGGTAGCACAGTGGTTAGCATTGTTGCTTCACAGCTCCAGAGTCCCAGGTTCAATTCCGGCTGGGTCACTGTCTGTGCAGAGTCTGCACGTTCTCCCCGTGTCTGCGCGTGTTTCCTCCGGGTGCTCCGGTTTCTTCCCACAGTCCAAAGTGTGCAGGTTAGGTGGATTGGCCATGATAAATTGCCCTTAGTGTCCAAAAAATGTTAAGTGCGGGTTGCTGGGTTGCGGGGATAGGGTGGATACGTGGGCTTCAGTAGGGTGCTCTTTGTAGGGGCCGGTGCAGACTCGATGGGCCGAGTGGCCTCCTTCTGCACTGTAAATTCTATGATTCTATGAAGAATGGAGACGTGGATTCATTTGAAAGGCTGGCAGGTTATGACTGACTTTGATTGATTTCAGTGGAGTTTTCTTAAGACCGAGAAGGCGTGTTCTGAAAAATAAGGGGTTGGCTGGCATTGTCAATTTCAGGGAATGTCATTGGTTTTGATTTGTCAGAAACATCATATTTACCCTGGAAGGCTCTGGGTCACTGTCCGTGTGGAGTTTGCACATTCTCCCTGTGTCTGCGTGGGTTTCGCCCCCACAACCCAAAAATGTGCAGAGTAGGTGGATTGGCCATGCTAAATTGCCCCTTAATTGGAAAAAATAATTGGGTAATCTAAATTTAAAAAAAAAAAAATATTTACCCTGGAAGATAGTAAATGCCTTTAGGTGTAAGACGTAGTTGGACAATGTAGCTAACGGTTTCAAACATGTGCAGTGACACCGCATCGAGTATCCAAGAGAACATGCTCACCCTGAGGAACATTCCACTCTCGCTGTTCGCTGCTACCAGCCCATCAAATCTTTCCTCGTGGCCGGTGTTAGTTCCACAGGAATCCTGAGCTGCAAAAAAGGAGCAAAAGACACCATTAAAGGCACGTGACATATTGCTCTGCCAATGCCACATTTTTCAAAACAACACAGTCAAATTGTCCGGGAGACGCCATCTTGAATGGATTTAAGGAGAAGAATGGAAGGACATTTCCTTATTTTCTGATGTGACGAGATTGCCCACCAAACAGGCAAGATAAAGTAAGCATTCTCTACTCACTGAGTGCAGCAGCACCGTGAATGCAGTTGGGAAGATTTCCTCTGTCGGTTATTCCAGCGGAATCGTTGAGACAAATTCTTCACGAAAACATTGATGACTGGAAATAGCAACCAGAGGAAATCTGCCCCTATTGTTGGGCAACATGCATAGCAGGTGCAAAATCCGCTGGGTGAAAGCCAAGATTCGGAATGATTACGTGGGGAGCACTGTATCAATGAAATGCGATCGCATTTTCATTGACTTTTATTTCTGAGAGGATTGCAAATGAAACAAATTGGACCGTGGCACAGACTTCTTCGGTGCTTTTTCGCAGTGTTTGCACACATGAAATATTTGTGTCTTGAAAACAAAGGAGGAAAGGTATTCCCCAGAGATGGAATGTGGTGTGTTAATCAACACAAAAAAGGGGGAAGTGAAGAAATCTCACCATGTCTTACTTCAGACTGTACTAAATGCAATGATTGACCAGTTGGTCAATGAACAATGAAGGGTTTATTAACAAATGATCTATATGCAGAGCACAATAACCGATGGCTTAATTCTCGGCATGAGGATCACAACTAGCGACGAAGCCCACGCTCTGCACTGGGATCCCTGCATTCATTCCCCAATGGCCGACCAGGTCACATGACTTTCCAACGCACGGCCCCATGGGGAGTGGGGTTTTACATCTCTCCCCATTTTAGTCCTTTATTAATGTTATGTGATAACATAAACAACTTGCAAAGCATGAGCAATAATGAACAATTTATTGACATCGTTTTTCAGCGCATGATCTACCCAAATGGGACAGAGTTCCATATGCCATGTGAGAGCACCTTTATGAAATGGGTGTTTATCAAATAGCTGCAGTGGATGTACCGTTATGAAATGGGTGTTTATCAAATAGCTGCAGTGGATGTACCTTTACGAAATGGGTGTTTATCAAATAGCTGCAGTGATGTCAGTGTGTGGGTGGAGCTGGGCTGTCTGTCTGCTTATACTTTCATTTTTGAGCTGGCAGCTACAGTGTGTGTTTAGTTTTGTTTTGAGAGTTGGAGCTGCATCCAGCCAAACAAGGTGTAATTTTGATCTCTCTCTGAATGAAAAGAACGCGTTCAGATCACTTACTAATTTAAAAATGATACCTGCTCTCAGCAGAGAATTGATATCTGCTGTCTTTGTTAAAGAGTCTATTTGTCTTATGGATGTTGCTAGGAAAGATTATGGGTTACTTATAGAGTACTGTATTCTTTGGGGGGAGTATTTGAGTTGATAGATGCGAGGATGTTTACTGTGTTTATAAAATGTTAACTGGATTCATAGAATAAACATTGTTTTGTTTTAAAAGTACTTTAGATCTCTGGGGTTCTCTAAACCCTGGCCCGTAATACATAGCACACAATTAGCCATGTGTTTCTCAGTCCACAGAGAACTGAGAAACACTCATTTAACTAATGCCCATCTGGGTAGATTGGGGGCCTCAGGCGGGAACACGTGGCTGAGGCCGCACTTAGCCAGGGTGCCATGAAGGCATTGCCAGGGTGTGCCAGTGGCACCCCCAGTTCCTGGGTGCCACCCTGCCAATGGGCAGGCAACTGGGGGATTCTGATCCCCTGGGAGAGCCCCATGAGCGCCATTCTGTCTGGTCCCCGTTTGTGGAAACCAGCACTGAACAGCGCTTGCATGAGGTCTACAAGGCCAGGGAGTTACATCCAGGAACGCATATTAGCGTGAGACTAGCTGTCTCACTGTAATATGCAGATTTGCCAGAAAGTGATCCCGCCCACAATGGGTGGGACTCACATCGTAACGTCTCGCAAGATCGTGTTTGGTTTCGCGAGGAATGGCGCTCCGAGTACATCCCGGAAGTGGGATCTCTCGGCATCTACCAGCCGCGCCACACTGCTTTTCCGGTGCAGCGTGACTAGTAGATCTCATCCTCAGTCTGTCAAGGGGCTTTCTCTTTCTCTGGGATTGTTGTAGTTCAGCTGGTTGAGGTTCTGCCATAGAGATTGCTTCTACAGGACTTGTTTCACTGGAACTCTCCTTGGTAGCAGTACATCGCTTTCCAATGTTTCCTCAATTGCATGCAGAGCAACACTTTGGCCCGCCTCTGGCTGATCAGTAACTTCACTCCTTGGACAAAGAACAACACAACTTGCTGGAACCATTGGATTAGGGAGTAGCCCAGGGACATGGGAGGGCTCCCAACTTCTCTGAAAATGATCTATGTGTTTCTTCAAAAGCCTGTCCTGCATTTTCACATCATTGGACAGTCTTAGTCACCACAACTCCTGGAACCCAACTTGGTCCGCATCCAAAACTCTTACAAAACTGGATCGTCTATCTCAAATGCTCTCTCCACATCTGCTGAATCATGGTTCCTTTCCTGACAACTCTACCTTGTCTCCACCCCCCCCCCCCCCCCCCCACCAGCCAAATTTGAAATTACCAGGCTCAACCTGGTTCTCAAGTGATGACCCATCAGCAACTCAGTTGGAGCTATGCCAGGTGTATGTGGGGTGGTTCTGTAGGCTAACAGGAACCGTGTTCTCTGTGACACAGGTGGTTTCTTCAGACCAGCCTTGAACGTCTGAACTGCGTCTTTGGTCAAACCACTGGATGAGCTTCTGGAACTCCTCACTTGTAAACGCCGTTCCGTTGTTCAAGATAAGTATTTCTGGAATGCAATGGTTGGCGAAACATTGGCACAGTTTCTCAGTTGTGGCATATGAAGTTGTTGACTTCAATTTCAAATACCTCCATCCATTTTGAATGGGAGTCCACTGGTAAACGGAACATAACGGCAATGAATGAGCCAACATAATCTACATGAACCCTGACCCATGGTCAACCTGGCCATTCCCGGGAGCTGTGGCTGGCAATTTATGGTATAACTGGCATTGGTGACATTGTTTCGGAATCCCTTCTTACCCACATCGATGCCGGGTCACCAAATGTAGCTTCTCGCTTGGATTTTCATCTTGGGCACGCCCGACTTGGACATGCCAAAATCATCACTCTCATTCCCCAAACGATGACACCATCCTCACAACAAAGCTAATCTTCTCTAAGCTGATAAGGCTTAATTTCCTCCAAGGTTTTCTGTTTCCGCCATCCATACAGCATCATTTATTTAACCTTTGACAAGTCTCTATTCGTCCAGGACATAACTTGCTGTGCTATCCCCATGGAGTCCAGAAAGTTTAAGGCCATTATTCCAATTTCTTCCAGGACTAGAGGGGGGTTGCGTGCTTTCTGGTAACAGGAGGTGACTTAAAGCGTCTGCATTGGCTAATTGTACTCCTGGCCAATGGAGAAGTTATATTCAATGCTGATGAGTACCACGCCCAACATTGTAAATAATAGCCAGGCCTTCTTTCCCTATTTGAGGTATCCCCTTACCACGACGATTAGGGTTCTTGATATGAACCCAAAGGGGTCCCTCGGTCATGTCCATTGTATGGGATAACACTGCTCCTACCCCATATGATGATGCATCACATTTAAGTACTATCTTCTTAGAGGGCTCAAAATGTAACAATATGCATGAAGACTTCCCGTACCAGCTTCTGTGTACCCGAACAGGCGCTGGAATATCGCGACTGGGGGATTTTCACAGTAACTTCATTGCAGTGTTAATGTAAGCCGACTCATGACAATAAAGATTTTATTTTCAAGTTCCTGTTTAACTTGGTTAAAAACCTCTTCCTGTGCCAGCACCATCTCTGGCGCTTCTTTAATGGCACAAGTAATGGTGCTAGTAATGTCGATAGATTTGGGAGGAATTGCCCACAATAGTTGACCATCCCCAGGCAAGATCTGGGTTCTGAGGTGTTCTGAGAGCCCTGTGCCTCCAAAGAATTGGGTATTCTAAATTTTTAAAAAAGGTCCGGCGGTGGGACTCAAATTCGAGGCTTCAGGCTCCGAGGCAGGGATGCCCACCCACTGCATCACAAGACCGCCCGCATTGAAGTCTAGGTGACCAGAAACTGAATTCTACAAGGAGCCATGTAATCTCCACAGTGCAGAAGGGGATCATTCGGCCCATCGAGTCGGCATGTTTGTACATTTTCACATTCCTTGAATACATTTCTATTTTTCACAAGCATTTAAAAAGAAACACACAGTCAGTCCAGTTTCTTTCCAAGACTACCCAAACCCTGTTCTCCCCTTTGCCCAAGATTCAATAATATTACCCAAAGCTGCAGCGATGGCTGCCTGAATTCATTTCAACTCCTACTCTCCAAATATCTTGTAATAATTTGCTAAATAAAACGCAATAACAATAATTTCTCGACTGCAACAACAGCGAGGAGCTACTCAAATTGAAGTTCAATATAATTTGCACCAAGATCTGAATAAAACATATAAAGAAAATCAGTCAAACACTCGCAATTAGGGGAAATGAAAAATCTAAAAAGAAATTAAATTTAGTTGTAATACAACTTCTATTCTTCCCTTTCTGGAAAATTACTACCAAAGTGTTTTTTCTGTAATTTAAATGTTAAGCCACCAGATGTGTGTCTCATGCTTGAAGAGTTGAAGCTTTGCATTATTTAGCATATTAAGACCCACAGAATGTAAAAAAGAATTCTTCATTGCCTCGAGGTTCTAATTAAGTAAACCTTTGCTTGATGCATGCGAAAATTGCAATACAAGAAATTTCTTTTGCAGCCAGTCACAGCAATATAATAAATATGGAAAATTTTAAACCGATGTAATTTTTCTTTTGCTTCGGGATTCAAATATATCTACTGTAATCAGCTACTCTGAATAAAGGCGAACAATCAGCAAGACACCTAAAGCACTTAGGTTAACATCCAGATACTTTGTGTAATGGTAAATGAATATCACATTTCACACGCAGTATTCACAAACCATAAGTTTAAACTTAGTTGTCTGTGGCACTTTTTCTGCTCGCCAAAGAACTCCAACTTTGCACGATCGCGTAACTCTGCTGCGTGCTTTCTTCTGTGACCCAGAGCCTTAAATTAGCAAGCAGCCAGTTCGGGGAAAAAAAAGAGAGAGGGCGGCACGGTGGCACGGTGGTTAGCTCTGCTGCCTCACGGCGCCGAGGGCCCGGGTTCGATCCCGGCCCCGGGTCACTGTCCGTGTGTGGTCTGCACACTCGCCCCATGTCTGCGTGGGTCTCACGCCCACAACCCAAAGAGGTGCAGGGTAGGTGGATTGGCCACGCCAAATTGCGCCTGGGTACTTTAAATTTATTTTTAAAAAGCGAAGGAAAACCAGAACAAACAGGGTCTGACAACAAAAGTCACAGGAAGCTGGAAATTGAAAATAAAAGATGAAAAATGCCAGAAAATGCTTTTAACAGGTCCGGGAGCATGGGCAGATTGGGGAAGGTAGCGTTGACATATCAGCTTTTGACCCTTTTTCAGAGGCTGATGGAATCTAATCCTCACCCTGGGTGCAGGCGTGAACAGGCTGGGGCTCGCTCATTTAGAAAAGAGAAGGCTGCCAGGTGACTGGATAGAGATCTTTAAAATTACAAATGGGCTGAACAAGGTAGATGGTGAGAGAAAACCAGGGATTTGTGCTTGGCAGGTGTTGTGGACTAAAGTACCAGAGGCGCTTACTGATCAACGTCAACAGAGTTTAATGATTTGCAGAAGTGTCCCCAACTGCCCCACTCTCCCGATGATGCCACCACATTCTCCCCACCCTTCCCAGATGCTCCCCACCCTCCCCTCTCCCAATGCATCCCCCCTTACCCCAAATCCCCCGTGCCGTCTCAGTGATCCTCGGCGTGCTTAGCCTTCCTTGCACTCCCGCTACGTCCAGATGTGTCCCCAGGATGCACATCTGAGGTGGAGGCAGCCAGCTGCTTACCACGTCCCGTGGTCTTCGATGCCCCTGGCGGGTGTCCTCTAGGGACTATGGGGCGAGAGGGACCTGGTGCACTTGCCGGTGGCACAGGCCCCGCTCTGCCGCAATGTGCAAGGTGCTGACTGCGAGGCGCACCATTGTCAGGGGGGTGGAACTCTGGGGAGCTGGTGGCTGCCATTGCCACTCAGTAGGATGGCTTCAGGGTGACATAGCGCCCCCTCCTCCTGGTCGGTGCTCATTGGGCCCTGGGGTTCATCTCGGGATGGAGGGGCAGCTAGATCAAGCCCCTGCTGCTCCTCCATCATCTGGCTCTGGCAGCCCTGGCGGCCCTCCAATATCTGCAGCCTGGTGTCGACGCCCTTGGTGGTGCCCCTCACTAACTGGGACATGCTCTGGAGCACCCAGCAATGCCCACCTGAGACTGGAACATGTCCCCCAGCGACGCGACATGCTCTGCAGCACCTCAACTATGCCCACCTAGGACTGACACATGCTCTGCCTCATCAAGGTCCACCTAGCACTGGGTGATGTCCCTCAGTGACTGGGACATGCTGTCGAGGTGCTCAGCCATGGCTGTCACCGACTGAGCCATGCCTTGCACACCTCCACGCATGGTGCCGACATCGTGCACCAGGCTCTCCAATACGGTCGCCACCCGAGCAGTGTTGGCCTCGGTGCCATGCATTGCCGGCACCATCTCCTGCACCCGTAGCCTCGGGGGCTCTTCCAAATGGCTATAGACCTGTTGCAGTGTTGCTGATACCCCCTCCTCTGAATCTCACGACCGCACCCTATAATCTACATCAGCTCCGGGTAAACCTCTTCCACAGGCTCAGCATCTGACTGGGACCCAGCTGGGTCCTGGGATCCAGCAGCCCTCCGACTGCTGTCTCACCTGGGCGTTCCTGCCTCCACCTGATGTGCATCAGCAACTGTGTGGTGCCGACCAGAATATACCCCAGAAACCCGATTACTACTGTCACCCCCAAAGTGTGTGACTCTGCGCTGGTGGAGATTGGGGATTACAGCTGTGCCGTGATAATGGTGGCATCAACAGAGCTCGCCTCCGAAATGTTGTAGAAGCATAGAGAAGATAGGAGCAGGAGGAGACCATTCAGCCCTTCCAGCCTGCTCCACCATTCTTCACGATTGTGGCTGATTGTGTCCACTCAATTCTGCTTTCTCCCCATAACCATTGATCCCATTCACCTCAAGTGCCATAGCTAGCCGCCTCTTGAATGTATTCAATGTCTTAGCTTCAACTACTTCCTGTTGTAACGAATTCCACAGGCTCACCACTCTTTGGGTGAAGAAATGTCAGACTGTGACCCCTGGTTCTGGACCAACCCACCATGGAGAACATCGTCCCTGCATCCACCCTGTCTAGTCCTGTTAGAATTTTATAGGTTTCTTTGAGATTCCCCCCTCATCTGTCTCAACTCCAGCGTGAATAATCCCAACCTAGTCAATCTCTCCTCATACGTCAGTTCCGCCATCCCTGGAATCAGTCTGGTAAACCTTCGCTGCACTCGAGAGAGAGAGAGAGAGCAAGAACATCCTTCCTCAGAAAAGGAGACCAAAAAAGTCCAGGTGTGGCCTAACCAAGGCCCTGAATAATTGCAGCAACACATTCCTGCTTCTGAACTCGAAACCTCTCGCAATGAAGGCCAACATACCATTAGCCTTCTTTACCGCCTGCTGCACCTGCGCGCTTACCTTCAGCGAATGGTGCACAAGGACACCCAGGTCCCGCTGCACACTCCCCCTCTCCCAATTTACAACCATTCAGGTAGTAATCCACCTTCTTGTGTTTGTTTCCAAAGTGAATAACCTCACACTTATCCAAATTATACTGCATCTGCCATTGGTTTGCCCACTCGCCCAACCTGTCCAGATCATGCTGTAGGATCCCTGCATCCTTGTCACAGTTCACCCTCCCACCTAACTTGGTATCCTCTGCAAACCGGGATGGGCCGGCGGTGTCAGCTGCAGGTCCTGCAGGAGAATGGACATGTGATAGGTGGGAGAGATGGGTCAGTCTGCATGGTACTAACAACTCACCTTTGGCAGGTCATCTGGGCGGGGGCCGGGGGATCCTCACCTCTGGGCTGTACACCGACCTTTACGGTGGTCACTGCTCTGTTCTTGGTTACCTCTGCAGCCTCCAGGGACCGTTCCTCGTAGGGGGTGAGTCCTCATAGCGCTCTGATGTCTGGCACCCTGCCGCTTGTCTGGATGCTCTCTCGTCCGCTAGCCGCACGCTTGGTTCCTCGCTGGGGTGAGGGGGGAGGGGGGGGCGAGGCTTGGGAGTTGTGGGAGGGGGCTTGGGGAAATGGGCCATATGGGGAGGGGAGGTGGGGGGGGGGGAGGAATGGGGCAGCGTGGGCGGCACTGCTGGACATGGCTTGTAGGAGAAACTAGAACCAGAGGACACCATCTCAGACTTTAAAACTGAGATGAGGAGGAATTTCTTCAGCCAGAGTGTGGAACTCTTTGCCGCAGAAGGCTGTGGGGGCCAAATCACAGAGTGTCTTTAAGACAGAGATAGATAGGTTCTTGATTAATAAGGGGATCAGGGGTTATGGGGAGAAGGCAGGAGAATGGGGATGAGAAAATATCAGGCATGATTTAATGGCGGTGCAGATTCGATGGGCCGAGTGGCCTGATTCTGCTCCTATGTCTTATGGTCTTATGGCTGGGCCAGAGAGCATGGAACGGTGCTGGGCGGGGGCAGTGCCAGGCTTATTCTCTTGCAGGGGTCAGGGAGGGGGGGGGATCCAGTGCAAACTCACCCGAGTGGCCAGATGGAGGTCGTTGACCTCCTTGTGTTCACTGGCTGCCGGCTCTTCTTGTCCCACCACCGAGCTGACTGCCGCTGCCACTTCCTCCCACTGGCTGCCCTGTGGCTGACCCTCCCAGACCTTCGGTGGAAGAGGGCATACTGTCTGGTCTCGACTGCTTCGCGTAGTCTGCCAGCATGGCTGTGAGCTGAGTACGGCTGACGGCGCAGGAGCGGTTTAAGTGCTGCTTCGCCCTTGTTACTGGGGGGGGGGGGGGGGGGGGGCTGGCGTGCGCTGCCCCGGCGAATCAGGGGCGAGAAGCCCATGGGGCCTCGTGAATTGGACCAATTAACATTTTAGCGCATTGACGGGCCAAGCGTTGGGAAGCTCGCGGCAATTCCCGCTCGCTACCACCCTGAGAAACGTTGTGGTTAAATCGCGCCCAGTATGTCAATGAGATGTTAACACAGCTACTACAGTCTTGGCTCCCGTTTAATTATTCAGCGTTTACAAGCTGATTTCATTAATAAGGTTTGTTTAAATTCACACTGTCTGGATCACTCTTAGGACATCTTCGCAGTGTGCTGGGAATGTCATCACACAATCAGCATGCTGCAAATAACAAGGATCTGCTTCTCATTTGATTGAAGAGGTAACAGAGAGCACTTGTGTGGGTAGCTGCTGAACTTGCATTGTCCAAAACGGAAACTATAATTTCTGTTTTAAAGTGAGAGAGATCATTGTTGACTTACCAACCACTCATTCACAAAAATATAATTTTTTTAAATTTACAACTCTTAGTCATTTATCTGAACATTTATTCAGTAGAAACCTGCCCGCCAACTGCAAACGAGCAGTCTTCTGATGCTTGACCATATTCATAGAATTATCAATGTGATGAATACAGGGGCAAAGCTTTCAAAAATAGATTCTTGCCAGAAAATACTTTCCAAATTTATTTATTGTTCCTATGAAGACCAAATGATCCTATTGGGCACATTATTATTCAGAGGGTCCCCATGATATTGAAGCTCAGTGCAGTGGAGGTGTAACATACCAAGCTGTGGGATGGTACAGTGCAGATTCAAACCTGTGACTTACCCATTCCATGACCTGCTGATCTCACCAGGTGTGCTGTATCTTCCAAGGGGAGGTGGTATGCAGAAGTCACAGAATAAGGACAGAATTGACGCATTAGCACACATTTCTATCCGGCACGGCAGAGCAATCGCGAGGAATCAACCTTGGAATAAATCAACCATCTGTCCTCGAAGCAGGGATAAGGACCAAATCTGGAAGTGTAAAAAAGTTGGGGGGGGGGGAAAGGAAGGCTTGATGGGGGAAAAAAATAGGCTGTATTTTTGGTGACGCTTTAGGGTTCTAGAATAAAATGACGTCTAGTCACGACTGATTTTCTCTGTAGCCAGCTGAATAAAAGTGGCAAGCACACAGAGGCTAGGATTTTATTTTGTATCCTGGACTCTCTCGGCATGTTGAAGTCTTCACATTAGAAAGCAATTATTGTAAGCTGCTCTTAGTGCATTTCTAAAAATAAAACTCCATTCTCCTTCCAAATATATGGGAAAGACAGACTTCTGTTGCGACGTGCTGAAAATGTTGAGACAGAATCACATTCCAGATTGCAAGAATGACTGTCTATATTGTTACGGCAACCTTGCTTAAACGATACCATTTTGATATTTTGATGCAAGGACTAATGGCATTAACGCAAGATTTCTGACAAGATTTACGATTCCTATTGACTCGATCAAACCCTTGAATGGTCGATTGTTATGGCAGGGAGGAAATAATTGTAAGAAGTATTAAGCCACAATCCCCTTGAATCCCATTAGTGTGAAATAGTGAAGTATTTGAGAACATTACCGCGTTGTAAAGATCAATGTGTCGAGGCAAAAAATTAAATCCTGTTAGCTGAATAAGTTATTTGCCACAAAATTGGATTCACACGTCAGGAATAGACAATTGCCAGGAATTCACAGTGATGATGAGTGGGAATTTTCTGTCACACAGTTTCTTGCCTAATTTTAACTGAAGACTTTCTAAAATTTAAAACATGCTTGCCCTTCTAATAATCAATTTCCTCTAGTTCTACGCAGAGCTGAAATATTAAACTGCGCAATGTGTTGTGCAGAAGGAAAATCCTAATTTCAGCGATAAACAACTGGCCAAACAAAGTGCTCGCATAGCAGGGTTGAAGTTATTCTTTGAACTTGGTTAGCTCAAGCATGTGCAGACAAAAAAAACGGCTTTGGACTCTTTATTACTTAAAGTGGTTTTAAGTATGCTTGTTTTCGTCCTATTGATAAAACATCAAGTTGACAGACTGCATACAAGAACTATCCTATCAGCACATTCATGGATACAATTCATTTGGCAATACCTTTAAGGTTCAAATTTGCTTTCTCTTCCCCATTCCTATGAAAATCATTCCTTGTTGCTGGTTCCTAATAGAATAAGAAGATGAAGAAAGAGTGCTAATTTAATCACATTTCATGTTCTGCCCTTTGGAGTCCAAAGGAATGTGGTGATGCATAGAACAACAAAATAAAATCAGATGTCCAACCTCATGGAAGCACTTTAAGATCTTTTCCTCTTTTTTTCTCGCTCTTTCTTTGTGTTTGCTTTCCTCCCCGCCCTCCACAACATGAAAACCTTTCTCTGCTTCCTTTACACCAGTGGGAATACTTCCCTTGTGGGTGATAGGATCTCTTTGGGAGGTCAAAGGTTGTCCTGGGGAGGAAGTGACAAGCTGCGAAATGTAAAAGGACAATTTTTTCCACATGTTCCTGCGCTCTGAAAGCAGTACGGGGTTGTCAGCCAACATCATTTTAAAATGGACCAGGTTACAACATAACATGCCTGTCAAATTCAATTTATAATTAGAGAAGCTGTATTTGGTTATACTGTTTTACTGTTCCAGTAGGTTGTATCCACATGCCACATATATCAGTGAAATGCGCTCAATAGTTAGCCTTGAAAACTTTCAAAGTTGTTTAAACATGAAAATAAATTTTCATTTTGAACAAGGATCAAATTTAACTGCAGGATATCAATCAATCCCATTGCTTCCTTTGGGACACAGGTAAATGAAAAAATAATCTTATTCAGTACCTTGTCGCATACATTTGCATCTTATAGTGGAAGATGTGGAAAAAAAACTCTTGGTGAAAGATTGCTGCTGGTGCATTGAACAGTCACTCAGAAGAAGGCAACGCTGCTTGCAACGCATCACACAAACAATATGAAGGCAGCGCTTTCCAAACCTTTTCCAACTGCAATTCCATTTCAAAGGCTTTACATTGCCATTTGAGTAAGAGCAAGTGGGACATAGATCTGTGAATGGAGGAAGTGAGGGGGGGAGATAGAGCTGTCAGAGCAGAGAACGGGTGGAAGTTGTGAGGGAAGAAAATTGATGAGAGGAGAGGGGGGTTGACCTATGGAGAGCAGGGGGTTAGAGCTGTGAGAGTGTGGCTGGGTAGGGCCGTGAAGGAGAGGGGGAAAGAGCTACCCCTCTTTCCCCCTCTCCTTCATGGCCCTACTCAGCCACACTCTCACAGATCTAACCCCCTGTTAGGGGCTGGTTTAGCACACTGGGATAAATCGCTGGTTTTTAAAGCAGACCAAGGCAGGCCAGCAGCACGGTTCAATTCCCGTACCAGCCTCCCCGAACAGGCGCCGGAATGTGGCGACTAGGGGCTTTTAACAGTAACTTCATTGAAGCCTTCTCGTGACAATAAGTGATTTTCCTTTCTTTCTTTCTGTTGTGAGAGTGGGGATAGAGGTGTGAGCGGAGAGGGAGGAGTGGTTAAGGTTGTTTGAGCGGAGGTGCGGAGGGGCGGGGGCGGGGGGTCAGAGAACAGGTGACAATGTTATTTCACCGACTGTTTTGCAGGCTTTGTTTTGGGGGGGCAACTCTCATGCTTTGGGTAATCCCACCGAAGCGAGGCAAGAAAATAAATCATGTCCGCACCCACGTCAAGTGCCTTCAGAGAATGTTCCAGAACTGTCCCTTCTGAATCTCTGCTCCATGTTGCTGCCACGGAGGAGCATGAACTCATGACCCCAATTGCTTGTCCTGCGGCCCCACTGGGGGTGGCAACCCGTAGTTTGGAAACCCGTGTGTTAAAACATGGAAATTCTCCAGAGGGATAGCGCAATTGCATCTCAGGTGAAACACATCTTGACCCAGATTTCTGTCCCCGGATCAGCTTCGTCAAGTCAGGAGATTTCCATACGACCTTAATTCAACATATTGGGGTGTGTTGCCATTTGGGGCAGAATGTGGGGCAGGTGTGGGGCGGGATTCTCCCATTCGGCGACAGAGTGTCCACGCCATCGGAAACGGCGTCGCGGTTCGTGCTCCTCCAGCCTCCCATCCTGGTGCGAACTGTGTGCCGCGGGATCCGCGCATGTGCGGTGGCCTCACTCAACGTTCCGGTCCCGATGCAACATGGCACGTGAGTTCAGGGGCCGGCACGGAAGAAAATAGGCCCAGGGAGCAAGAGGCCGGCCTGCCAATTGGTGGGCCCTGATCACGGGCCAGGCCCCATCGGAGGCCTCCCCTGGGGTCGGAACCCCCATCCACCCCCCCCTCCCCCCCTTACTGGCCGCCCCGGACCCTGCGTGGAAGTTGCCGCTGGCTCCGGCCAGGTTTGGACGGCGCCGGCAGGACTCTGCCTTTTTAGAGTGGCCGCTCGGCCCATCCAGGCCGGAGAATCGGTGGCCTGGCCGCATACAGCGGCCCGCGACTGCCGCCGCTCCAAACGCGCCGGCGCCAATGGCGCCAATTCTTCGCTCCGCGGAGAATCGCGTGCCGACGTCGGTGCGGCGTGGCCCGGTTGAGGGGATTCTCCGGCCCGGCCCCAGGCTGGGAGAATCCCGCCCGTATTCGTGTCCTTCCAAGTTTCCACTCAAACGCAGCCACCTATCAGCTCAATCATCTCCCAACTGTGGTTAATTAGACAAGAGGGGGCAGATGGCCAGTTTTGTGCGTGTGGCCCGTTTCTAAAGCAATGTTTTTAAAACTAGCACAAGACATTGCCAAACTGCGGCGGACGCAAACTGTGCTTAAAATCCAACAAGGTTTGTGTTGCTTAAGCCAAGGTTGGTGGAATTACTCTGAAAAACCCCGTGCAATTGAACAGAAACTCCAGGCCATTAACCGCAACCGACATCTTTGATAACATAGAGATAAAAATCTCCAGCATTTCTTTATTGCTGTCCACAGTTTAGGATGGCACACGGTCAAGGGCTGCTACAATAAGGTGGAGGGAAACACGGACCAATGAGTTGGGTGGATCATCTCAATTTATTTTTCGGCAGATGTAAAAGTTTTCCACTGTGCTCAATAATAACGTAAAGCCATCCTTCACAGATTGCACGTAACACAACAGAGGAAATCTCCTCCCATGGCTTTGTGTGGCTTAGAGTTTACTTTAAATCAAATGGTCCACCTCAGTATCACAGAATCACAGACTTGTTAAGGTGCACAAGGAGGCCATTTGGCCCATCGTGTCTGCACCTGTTCTCCAAACAAGCATCGTGACTTAGTACCATTTCCCTGCCTTTCCCCTGTAACCCTGCACACTGTTTCTATTCAAATGATTATCTAATGCCCTCCTGAAGGCTCAATTGAACCCGCCTCCTTCCAGGCAGTACATTCCAGACCCCAACCATGCGGTGTGTGAAAAAGTATTTTTTTTTGCAAATCACTTTAAATTTGCCTCCGCTCGTTCTCGATCCTTTTATTAGGGGGAACAGTTTCACCCCGTCTACTCTGTCGAGCCCCCTCATGATATTGAACATCTCTATCAAATCTCCTCCGGGCCTTCTCCTCTCTGAGAAAAACAGTTCCAATCTCTCCAAACTACCCTCATGGCTGAAATTTCTCATCCCTGGAACCAGTCTCGTAAACCTCTTCTGCGCTCTCTCCAATGCATTCACGCCCTTTCTGGCGCCCAGAACTTAACATTTGCATTAGCAACTTGGTAAAAAACAAAATGTATTAATTTAAAGTGCCTAATTCTTTTTTTTCCCAATCAAGGTGCAATTTAGCGTGGCTAACCCACCTACTCTGCACATCTTTGGGTTGTGGGGGCGAGACCCACGCAGACACCGGGAGAATGTGCAAACTCCACACGGACAGTGGTCCAGGGTCCTTGGCGCTGTGAGGCAGCAATGCTAGCCACTACGCCACCATGCCACCACGCCCTGTCAACTTGGTAAATAGAACCATCAAAGTATATGGCTGGTATTTTCCGAACTTTCCATATAGGTACATGCATATGGCAATAATAGATGTAAACTGTTCACATCAACTCAATATATGATAATGCTAAAGGGTTTCAGCTTTAAATAGTAATGTGTTGCTCCCCTATTGTGTAGACCCGGTTTCAAATGAGTTTTTATATACATTAATATCACCATTAATTACTAAGCTTATGTGACCACTTTACATTTATCGTTAGCCTCAGATCGATGCAGATGTAATAGAAACATAGGACCATGTGGCCATTTGCTTTGAGGTTGTGATGGCAATGGTGTAGTAGCATTGTCACTAGGCTAGTAATCTAAGGACATGGAGTAATGATTTGGGGACCCAGGTTCAAATCCCACCATGGCAGATGGTGAAACTTGAATCCAACTTTTTTTTTAAATCTGGAATTAAATGTCTAATCTAATGATGGCCATGAAACCATGGAGCATTGTTGTACAAACCCATCTGGTTCTCGAATGCCCCCTTGGGGAAGAAAATCTTTCTTTACCTACTCCGGCCTACATGTGACTCCAGATTCACAGCAATGTGAAACTAAGAAACTGATCATTGACTTCAGGAAGCAAAGTATCCATTGATGCTGTCTACATCTCCCACTGCCTTGGGAAAGCAGACAGTATAATCAAAGACCCTTCCCACCCTGGTTATTCTCTCTTCCAACCTGTTCCATCGGGCAGGGGATGCAAAAGTTTGAGCACACACACTAACCGATTCAAAAACAGGTTCTTCCCCACTGTCACCAGACTCCTGAATGTCCCTCTTAGACAGAACTGATCGCTCCACGCATCTTCTCTACTGAGTAACACTACACTCCGTATGCTTTACTCAATGTCTGTGTCTATGTATTTACATTGTGTATCTATCCTATGTCCTATGCTTTTTCATGTAAGGAACAATCCGTCTGAATTGTATGCAGAACAAAACAAGTCACAATAAACCCAAATCCAATACAAATCCAGTGTGGTTGATTGTTAAATGCTCTCTGAAATGACCCCAGCAAAACAATCTATTGAAAGGCAATAAAGGCTTGCCCAGCTAGCAAAACTCGCATCCCACAAATCAATTTTTTTTAAAGTGCAGGACACATTCTTTAAAAGGACAAGAAAAATTTCAGGACAGCAGGAGAAAAAGCCGGAGAGTGGCACTGATTTTATAGCACAGCGAGGATGGGCCGAACGGTCTCCTTTTTGATATTCCATAATACTCAATAGCTTGTCTGAGGAAGGGTAATTTGGATGTAACAAAGCAGGAGAATTGAGATATCAAAGGCATAAAGGAATGCCTTTGTTAATTAAAAGGGACAAACCATTTTGATAGTGCAAAAAATGCTTTGCTTTCCATGCTGAAAAACAACCCTTTCCATAATAGACCTGACTCTGCTGACGGGCTGCTTATGTCAGTAAAATTCTTTATTTGTAAGTCTCCTGATTTTTAGAAGTCAACGCCATGCTCAGATACTCAGAATCTGTGTATTTTTGGAAGCCACATTTTAGTTGCATTGTTCTGCAGATTGGATTGTAGTTCAGTTTGTAGCCGTACAGAATCAGATCAAATCCCAGAGAGGAGATACTGTGGGGCTGGTTTAGCACACTGGGCTAAATAGCTGGCTCGTAATGCAGAACAAGGCCAGCAGCGCGGGTTCAATTCCCGTACCGGCTTCCACGAATAGGCGTCGGAATGTGGCGACTAGGAGCTTTTAACAGTAACTTCATTGAAGCCTACTTATGACAATAAGCGATTAGTATTACACTGTGACTGATCGCACTGTGAAAGCGGGACCTATTTCCAAAACTTTAGCAGGAAAATGGAAGTTGGGCTTTGTGGACACACATGCCGTTTTGCTCCAGCACAAATAATCAGTTTCAAATAATAATTTGCCAAGAAATTACCCGCAGGATTCTATTTGTATAATATATCTTGATTAGACCTCGGTTACATGTTAAAAACGTACTCTGTTTTAAGACATACAAATGTGTTTGACGGCAAGATGAAAAACCGTCCTTTGAGAATAAAAGCTAACAACCAGAAGCGACTTTGTAACCTTGCTGAAATAGATGAGGATGTAAGTAATATTCATGTCAAGTGACCACACACATCATAGACTCCTTGTTGATATCTTAATGGGATCTTACTCAAGTTAGCATAGACCTCTGAACCTCAGAGGCAATGTAATGATCCCTAAGTGGACCTACGCATTAATATAAATGACTGCTAGTCTGGTGGACTGGAGCTTTAATCTGGGAAAGGTCTGGAGTTTAACAAAACTTTTAAGTTCTCTGACACAGCTGCACTGTAGCAGTAATATTAGATTTCCCTTGTAACCAATCAGAGTTGCAATAATTACAACATAATTCAATAATGATTATCACATTTTTGTAACCCCCTGTATTTGGCTATTTTCTTTAGTTCTATGGGATAGTTAAGTAATGTAGTATTGTAACAGCTCTTTGACATTGCAAATTATTAATCTACCAGACTCTTCGTGGGGATCAATTTGGCAGCTTGAAGCCAAAATAAAGTCAGTATTTGTTGTGTTATAGCCTTTGGGTGGATCACTTTGTGAAACTTTAAATTAGAACGACTGGAATCAGTACCTGACACAGGCAACAACGTTTAAAACAATAATCGCTTATTGTCACAAGTAGGCTTCAATTAAGTTACTGTGAAAAGCCGCTAGTCGCCACATTCCGGCGCCTGTTCGGGGAGGCCGGTCCGGAAACTGAACCCGAGCTGCTGGCATTGTTCTGCATTACAAGCCAGCTGTTTAGCCCACTGTGCTAAACCAGCCCCTAAGCGACCCTTAACACATACATTTTGCTTTACAATGTACTATTTCAATACACGAGCTCGCCTTCAAGTTCCACTTGCTGGCACTCTCCAAAGAGGTTTATACTTTGTGGACGTTATGTGTGGAGTGATCTTGTGTCAGCTATGATTCAATCTGTCGCATTTTCATTATTCAGCCGGAGGTTCAAAAACTCCCGTGCGGCACTGAAGGGGTGTTGCAGTGTTCAAGGTGAAATATTAAACCAAGGCCCTGTCAGCCCTCTCTGGTGGGTGTACAATTTAATGAAGAGGAAGGGAGTTATCCCTTAACTCTAACAGTTAATTTCATTGATACTGATTAATCCGGTCATTATCACATTGCTGTTTGTGGGAGTTTGTTGTGTGCAAATTGGCTGCCTCGTTTCCTACATTACAACAGTGATTAACTTCAACTTCATTGAATGCAAAGCCTTTCGGGACATCCTAAGGAAATTTTCCAATGTTGTGTTAGTTTACGCTGCAAATAGCTTTAGGCCAGAGGCTGGGGGGGGGGGGGGGGGGGGGGGGGGGGGGGGGGGGGGTGATGGGGGGGGGGGGGGGGGGTGATTGGGGGGTGGGGGGGGGGGTGGAGTGCCGAGGGTGCCGAGTGGAAATCCCACTGCCTTTCGACTTCCCCGAATTTTAGTCCAGGATGGAAAGGCCCAAGGCTGGCCTTCCTGAGGACAATTGAGGCCCTGAAGGTGCAATTAGAATTTAGGCTTGTGGCCTGGTGAGAGTGGTTGCTTCCACTTGAACAGCCCAGGCCTAATGGAGACACTCACCGGAGGCAAGGGTCACCCATCGATGAAGATCCCCATCTTCCTTAACACTCACTGCATTCCCCCTTCTCCTGCACCCCCTCACCTAGACCCCAGTAAACATGCCCACCTTGGGCACGATTTTATTAAAAAAAACATAATCTGTTCTGGGCGGGAATCGAGGGTCAGTCCGAGCGCTTGTAGCGCCGGGTACGACCCCAATACCTCACGGTTTACTTTTGGCCCCCGGTGGGGAACACCCCATCGAGGTCACACTTAGATGCATTTCCTGCACTGAGGAATTCCGATGAGCGGAGCTCCAGAGTGCAGGAAGTGTTTGGCGCTGTTGAGGCATCCTCGAGCTCCTCTCCTTCCCCTCCCCACCCCTGAACCCAACCACATATCAGCAGGATTCCGCTGGGCACGATCCCGGCAAAATTCCAGTCTGGCCACTTGGCATTGACATTCTGGCACTGCCGGGATACCCAGATGGTACTGCCAGGGTGGCAGTGTCAGGGTGCCCAGGTGACACCAGCAGTGCCAGGGTGCCCAGATGGTACTGCCAGGGTGGCAGTGCCAGGGTGCCCAGATGGTACTGCCAGGGTGGCAGTGCCAGGGTGCCCAGTTGGCACCAGCAGTGCCAGGGTGCCAGCCTGGCCAGAGGCCGTCCACCCAGGGGCCTCCGATTGCCTGGGAGATCCCCAAGTGTTGTTGCGCCTGGTCCCCTTTTGTGGTGACCAGTGCTGGAACAGTGTCCGGTTGGGGTCTCCTTGGCGAGGCAGATAGATGTTGGGTGGTCGTTCGCTCTGGTGGCAGCATAACTAAGTGAGCTTTTAAGTTCTTTTAGCTGTGTGAGTTGGGTGGGATCCAGATCACAACATCTCGCAAGATTCCGTTAGACTGGGATATACGGGGTCCGTCCCATTCTGATTCTGGAGGGAGGCGACCGGTAAATCGCACCCCTTCCCTCAGTCCTGGCGCTCCATCACCGATCCTTTTCCCAGGCTACACTGCATCACCAGCAGTAGCCACCCCTCCTGGTGGTGATGCCGGTACTGGAGAACTGTCAGCCTCCGACTGGCCATTCAGCCCACACTAAGAATTCTGTGGGTAGAGAATTCCCCTCACAGGAGCCTGAGGGTGGGACGTGCCTGACCAGGTCTGAATCCTATTGGGCCTCCCAAAAAAGGCCAGAGCAGGATTGCAACAGGTTTACAGCTAATGGACAGACCCTCCATAAATATTCCCATAGTCACTGGAAGTTCAACACAATTTATTTTAAGAAGCAGCTTCAAGTTAAGTAGTTGGTAACTTGACCCTACCTAAAGATACGATTGTCATCAAAGACATTGGGCGAGATCTTCCAACTACTTAACGGCGGATAGATTTTCTGATCTTGCCGATGGCGTGGCCCCGCCATGGGGTCGCCAGCGGCGTGAGGTGGATTCAATGCGAAATTCTATTGACAGCGGAGGCAGCAGTAGATCCCACCTCCAGCCATTGGCAGGTTGCCTCCCGCCGCTGAGGAACACGCTATGGGGATGTCAGAGACTCTTCCACATTGTGATTAAGACTGTTTTACTTATCTTGGCAACATTGTGTATCAATGTACTTGTAGTTCATCTATACAGTGTTGCACATCAACAACAGACATAAAAATCACAATATAGTGGCTAGCACAGCTAAGTCTCTAGTACATTAACCATGCTATTTGGTTTCACTCAAATCAAAAACACTTCCATTGATAATATTTGGAGAAAGCTACCAACCATCAATTAGCAAGCACTGCAAAGCCATCTCATCAAATTGCTCTTTTCTAAAATTCAGCAATCCAGAACTAGCAATGACAACAAAACTAATTAAATTGTTAAGAGTACCATTTTCTTTCCGGATTCAGATCAGTGCCTACAGCTTTAAAAATAACATTTGTCGCAGGATATGATGAGCATAAATAATCACAAAATTTGGGGTAAAACATCACCAACTTTATCCATGAAATCAGTCAATTAGGTTTCGAATTAGCTGTAAGAGATTTGCCCCACATGGACTTACAAACTCTCAACGGAATCTCCAAAGCTTAACTTGTGTCTCACTCGAAAAGTTGAAAATTTCACCTGTGTTTTGTCCCCAGAGAGTTTCATCTCCCGTTGATAATTTCTGAGGGAGCCTTCAGGTAACTAGCACAGTAGTTAGCACTGTTGCTTAACAGCGCCAGGGACCTGTGGGGGGCGGATCGGGGATCGAGCACCACGACCGTGCTGGGGAGGGGAAGGGCCCGCGATTGGTGCCAACGATCGTCGGGCCGGCGTCTCAAGGGGACGCACTCTTTCCCATCCGCCGCCCCGCAAGATCAAGCCGCCACGTGTTGCGAAGCGGCTGAGGGGAAAGACGGCAACCGCGCCTGCGCGGGTTTGAGCTGTCCAACACGCGCATGCGCGGCTGACATCATTAGGCTCCGCCGCGGCGTCATTCTTGGCGCGCCGGGCCTTGAAGCCAGGGACAAGGCCCAGCGGCCGAGTTTCCCGGTACGGCCCTCCTATCCCCCCAGGGAGGGGAGAATAGGGGGCCGGGAGAGGCTTCCAACGCCGTCGTGAACCTCTCTGGGTTTCACGACAGCGTCGGGCCTTGCGGAGAATTCCGCCCTAAACCTCCCTTGCTGATGACTGCCATTTTCTCAAAGCGGGGCTTTAAAGAGCTTTAAACCCCGAATTACAAGATCAGGATGCCGAATGGCTCTTTTAGGTGTCTGCCCAGGATGCCTGAAAAAAGGCCTCTATTGGTTTGGCAGTGGATCTGATGCCTGCTTAGATTGGGCACAAGCTGTTTAGGGATGTGGTAAACCACTGTTGCACCTGTATTAGGTGGTGTACGGTAGGACCTGTACTACAGGTACGCCGGTAGTCTCTGCCTGCTGTATAAATATGCGTGTCCTCCAACTAGCAACTATTTCGCCAGCTGCTGTGGGAGGCCACACATCTTATAGCAATAAAGCCTCTGTTGGATTCAACTATCGTCTTTGTCCAATTGATCGTGCCTCAATTTATTGCTGTAAGATTTTGTAAAAGATGGACCTCCGAATCAAACCACATCGCCTGCAGCTGGATCCACAATCAAGCAACGCCAAAAAGGACTTTAATCACTGGGTAGCTTGCTTCGAGGCGTACATCAACTCAGCGACCACCCCTGTTCCGGGGGCTCAGAAGATACAGATCCTGTACTCAAGGTTGAGCTCCAATGTGTTTCCGCTGATCCAGGACGCCCCGAATTATGCCGACGCCATGGCACTCAAAGAAAACTACGCACAGAAAACAAACACGCTCTTCGCCAGGCACGTACTCGCCACTCGCTCTCAACTCCCTGGTGAGTCCATAGAAGACTTCTGGCGATCCCTAATCCCACTTGTCCGGGACTGTGACTGTCAGGCCATTACGGCCACCGAACATTCCAACCTTCTTATGTGCGATGCGTTCGTAACAGGGATTGGGTCGGACCTCATACGCCAGAGACTGTTAGAAGGCGCCACGCTCGACCTAGCTGAGACAAAGAAGCTAGCACTCTCCATGACGGTTGCCTCATGTAACATTCAGGCCTACCCCGCGAGCCGCGCGGCCCACCCCTCCGGCCTCGCGACCCCACAGACGCCCGCCCCAGCGGGGGCCTTACCCAGCCAGTACGCCTGCGCCACAAGACAGCCCGCGCATCCCGGGGGTCCCCGATGTTACTTCTGCGGCCAGCAGAAACATGCTCGCCAATGCTGCCCGGCCCGCGTGGCCCTTTGCAAGGCTTGCGGCAAAAGGGGGCACTTCGCCATGGTGTGCCAGGCCCGCGCAGTCGCCGCTATTGCCCCCACCCCTCTAGTCTACACACAATGGGGGCCGCCATCTGCATCTCCCCGGACCATGCACGGCTAGTGGGCACCGCCATCTTCTCCCCCCCCCTCCCAGTCCACGTGCGGCCCAAGGGCGCCGCCATCTTGTCCAACCCCTGCAACGTGCGGCCCATGGTTAGACAGCAATAAAGCCTCTGTTGGATTCAACTATCGTCTTTGTCCAATTGATCGTGCCGCAAGGGGCTAAACTGCTGCACTTTATGTCCGCCCTACAGGTGGATATCGGATGTAAGACATGCCAATTCCTACTCTTGCCCCTCAGCATTTCAGACATTTTCTAATTCATCTTCCTCAAATCCAAAGTGGATCGATTCAACATTCTTCCATAGTTTGCCCATTGAGCTGGTTATATCCCCCATTGTTAACTAGCTGCTCCCATCTACTTAACTTACTACCACCTAATTTACGGCAGATTATCTGCAAGCTTGGATTTCAATCTAGATTCCTTCATCCAGGCCATTAATGTATCCAGTGAAGGGCTAAGATAGCCTTACAGATCCCTGAAGAACACCACTTGTCACAACCCACCAATCAAAGAATTAACCCTTTATCCTGCTCTCTGCCTGCTACCTTCCTAACCAATTACTAGCCCATGTCGGTAGGGCTGCACAGTGGCTAGCGCTGCTGCCTCGCGGCGCTGAGGAGCCGGGTTTGATCGCAGCCCTGGGTCACTGTCCGTGTGGAGTTTGCACATTGCCCACATCTCACCGCCACAATCCCAAAGAGGTGCAAGTTCGGTGGATTGGCCACGCGAGCGGAGCTCCTCAGTGCAGGAAATGGAACAAAATGCAGACTCGGGGTGGGTAACCCCCCGCTCAGGCCCCGAAACGAACCAAAGTCCCGTTAGATAGCATGGTTAGATAGCGAGCACCGGGAAACACCCGGCTGAATGCACCCATTCAGTTAGATGGCGCCTCTCGTTTCTCTGAAACTCGCTTCTCTTTCCCAATCAAGGCCACTGTTGTGAATCTAGAGAGCTGTGGAATGCAATGATAATGCAATGTCATTTTATTGGTTGTTTCTTTCAATTCCACAAAATGGAATCCATCTGATCCTGGAGGTCTGTCTATCTTAAGTCCCATTATTTTCCCTTTTACTACTCTTTTACTTAAATCTACAAAGTTCCTCACCTTGGCTTCTTTTTTTAGGTTCCCTTATACTGTTGGTATTTTGTCCTTAACCTCCAGTATAAAAAATAGATGGAAAGTATTTATTGAATATCTCTACCTTTCCTTGTCAGACACTATTCATTACTTGAGGAAAAATTACAATACACATAATATTGCAGAAAATTACATTAGTGTTAAATACTATGGCCTATATACAATTAATGTGCATTCTCCTGAATGGCCAGAGCTAGGGGGCGGATTCTCCGAGCCCCGCGCCAGGGCGGAGAATCGGCGCAAACGCGCCACACCGCCCCGACGCCAGCACGTTTGGCGAAGCACCGGTCACGGGCCGCTGTCCCGGCCAGGCCGCCGATTCTTCAGCTTCGATGGGCCGAGCAGCCGCGCAGAAATGGCAGAGTCCAGCCAATGGCGTCCACACCTGCTCGCAGCCGGCGGGAACTCTGCGCGCAGTATCGGAGGGTGGCCTGTGGCGGGGGGGGGGGGGGGGGGGGCTCCTTCACCGGGGGGGGGGCTCCGATGGGGCCTGGCCCACGAACTGGGGGCCGGCCTCTCCAGCCCCGGCCCTATTTTGTTACGCGGCCGGCCCCTGAACCCCCGCGCCATGTTACGTCGGGGCCGGTGCGTTGAGGAAGTCCCCCGCGCATGCACAGGTTGGCGCGGAGCCCAGTTAGCGCTGGAAAGGAAGGCTGAAGCGGCGTGAACCGCTCCAGAGCCATGCTGCCCCCTATAGGGCCCAGAATCGGTAGTGCCCACGACGTCGTGTTTGGAGAATCCCACCCAATATCAATATTTTTATACATCACATTTAAGATGAACAATTTATATATCAGCTTTATTTAGGTAAACCTTAATTCAAACATTTGCAACATCTTACTATTTTAATGAGAAGAATTCATCAACCCATCACATAGTATTTTAATTTGAATTAAATTATCTTTTGTTTGTTTAGACATTATTAAATTTCTAAGCATTTCACCATTATTACATGCAAGGTGACTTTGCCTTGGAATTGTGGTACTCTTCCTTTTAGCTACACTTAAGGCTTGCAAACGCAGAGAGTAAAAACGAATGAAAAATATTAAGGAGCATTTAGCAGTCAGATGGAAAGATTGGTCAGATGGAATATCCATCATGTATCTATCCAAAAAAAGTAATGTGGTCGTCAATATAAGACTTAATGCCCCCTTTCTCCATGGCTTCTTCGGGAATGTTTTGTGAACATTTGTCAAAGATACAGTGCACAATTGTTTCTTTTACAATGAATTAGACACATAAATCAGATGAGGTTACTAACCTTGGGCTGAAATTGAGGACCATCTGCATTTAGATTGTGATATCAGACTGCGCAGAGTTACCTTTAGGCCAGAGTCGGTGCCCAGGACGTTCTCATCGGTCTCATTCTTCTCAGAGGTGCAAGAACATTCAGGAGTGTGTGGAGGTAGCTGGAGTTCCACTCCATACTCCTTCCGCCCAACAAGGGATTTGGGGAGCTTTATTACCTGTTGAAGAATTTAAAATCAGAGCGCTTTGGGACATTTCTCCACACAATATAAATTATAATCACTGCTATTGCTGCAAGCGAAGAAATAGACATTAAATACTCTCAACAATATTAAAATATTCCAAGAATGCTTGATAGAATTCTACAATAGTAATTTATATATCGGTAGCATGGTACTGGGGCAGCATGGTAGCACAGTGGTTAGCACTATGGCTTCACAGCGCTAGGGTCCCAGATCCGATTTCCCGGCTTGGTTCACTGTGCGGAGTCTGTACGTTCTTCCCATGTCCGCGTGGGTTTCCTCCGGGTGCTCCGGTTTCCTCCCACAAGTACCGAAAGACGTGCTGTTAGGTGAATTGGACATTCTGAATTCTCCCTCAGTGTACCCGAACAGGCGCCGGAATGTGGCGACTTGGAGATTTTCACAGTCACTTCATTGCAGTGTTAATGTAAGCCTACTTGTGACAATAAAGATGAGTATGATTATTATTATTGCATCCTTCTGCCAGTGGAGGTGTTGCAGTGAACACAAATATGACCTGATAAGTTTACATAGGTGGTTTCCATGATAAACATCATCATAAATACATAGAAATATAATAATTGGGACTATCAGATTGTTTTACTCTAAAGATAAATAGAAAGTAAGGAAAGAGCTGGTATATGTTAAGAGAAGAAGGCACGGGGCAGCATGGTGGCACAGTGGTTAACATTGTCGCCTACAACGCTGAGGACCCGGGTTCGAATCCCGGCCCTGGGTCACTGTCTGTGTGGAGTTTGCACATTCTCCCCGTGTCTGCGTGGGTTTCACCCCCACAACCCAAAAGATGTGCAGGGTAGGTGGATTGACTACACTAAATTGCCCCTTAATTGGAAAAAATAATTGGGTACTCTAAAAAAAATTTTAAAAGAGAAGAAGGCACTGCCAGGTTTCTGGGGTGGCAGCGCCAAGGGTCAGAGCATGGGGAAGCCATGCTCATGAAAGGAGGGGTCTCAAAAGGGGGGGCGTGGGAAGGCCTAAAATCGGAGGGCCCTCAGCAACCCCATAACGGGGTGTCATCATTTGAGGGGTGTCGGGAAATGTCCATGTGTCTGTGTGTGTGTGGGGGGAGGGAGCTGAAATTGCCCAAGGGTGTGGGGGGGGCACAAGCTGTCTTTGAGATGGGGGCACCTTTTCAAAATGGTGGCCCGATCGCTGAGGAGCTAGTCTGGCCAGCAAGTTCAGCTCACCAGTGATGAAAATAATTCCAAGTGTGGGCTTGACCAGGGAGAAACTCCCCAGTGCCGCAAAAAGTGACGAAGTATGGTTAGATAGCAGTGGGGAACTTGCCAACAAAGACAATGGGAAAATCCCAGCAAACCACGCCACAAATAACACTTAGAAACATTTATTTTAGATCGCGCCCATAGTCCCAGGTCAGGATGGTGTGTGGCTTGCCAGGGAACTTGCAAGTGGTGGGTTCCCATGCATCTGCTGCCCTTATCCTCTTAGATAGCAGTGGTCACAGGTTTGGAAGGTGCGGTCCGAGGAGGCTTGGTGAGTTGCCGCTGTGAATTTTACAGATGGTACACAACTGCCAATGTGCATCTTTGATGGAGGGAGTAAATGTTTAAGGTGGTGGATGGTATGCAAATAAATTGGGTTACTTGATTCTGGGCGATGTTGAGCTTCTTGAGTGTTGTGTGAGCTGCACTCATCCAAGTAAGCGGAGAGTATTGCATCATACTCCTGAATTGTGCCTTGTAGATGGTGGACAGGCTTTGGCAAGTCAGGAGTTAGTTGGCGCAGAATTCCCAGCCTATTGCCTGCTCTTGTAGCCACGGGGTATTTATAAAACTGGTCCAGTTCGGTTTCTGGTCAATGGTAATCCCCAAGATGTTGATAATGGGGGATTCAGTGATGGAGATGCCACTAAATGTAAAGCAGAGGTGATTAGATACTCTCTCGTTGGATGAAGATGGTCAATCATTGTCTGACACTTATCTGGTGTGGATGTTACCTATCAGCCAATCCTGAATATTGTCCAGGTCTTGCTGCATGCAGGCATGGATTGTTTCAGTGTCTGAGGAGCTGCACGCTTCCGGAACACTGTGAAATCCACAGAGACTATCCCCACTTCTGACCTTGTGGCGGAGGAATAAAGCAGCTGAAGATGGTCTGGCCTCGGACACTACCCCAAGGCACTCCTGCAGCAATGGCCTGTGACTGAAATGATTGACCACCAAGCATCTTCTTTTCTGCTAGATATGACTCCTACTACAGTAGTGGAAAGATTTCCCCCTGATTTCCACTGAATTCAATTTTGCCAGTCTTATATTTCAGTGTTGTGTTTCCCAAACTATTTCCTAAAGTGGCCTCATTTTAGTGCCTCAGGCTTCTTGTGACCCCCCCCAGACTGAAGGGTTGGGGTGAGGTTAGAGAGTTATTGCGGGGAGCAGGCCTTACAGGGGGGGTGGGGGTGGGGGGCAGGAGTGGGGGGGGGGGGGGGGTGGCAGCCTCACAAATGCAGCTGTCAAATCTCAGTCCAAGCTCCATGACCACCATTGCTGCCTCGAGATCCAGTCTCTTTCTTATTTCCCCATTGCCAGTCCTTCAGTTAATACTCATTATTTCACTTGGCAAATTTAGAATTTAGAATTTAGAATTTAGAACAGTACAGCACAGAACAGGCCCTTCGGCCCTCGATGTTGTGCCGAGCAATGATCACCCTACTCAAACTCACGTATCCACCCTATACCCGTAACCCAACAACTCCCCCTTAACCTTACTTTTTAGGACACTACGGGCAATTTAGCATGGCCAATCCACCTAACCCGCACATCTTTGGACTGTGGGAGGAAACCGGAGCACCCGGAGGAAACCCACGCACACACGGGGAGGACATGCAGACTCCGCACAGACAGTGACCCAGCCGGGAATCGAACCTGGGACCCTGGAGCTGTGAAGCATTGATGCTAACCACTATGCTACCGTGCTGCCCACTTTTTTATGGACTGATTTGACCAATAATACACTCCTGTATGCTTCACCCGATGCCGGTGTCTATGTATTTACATTATGTACTTTGTGTTGCCCTGTTATTTCGGTGGATTTTTGGGTGGGTCACGTCTGATATAATGGGCATCAACTGGGCAAAAGCAGCAGAGAGGGATGGCACTGGATTCTCTACGCCCATCCTCCCTGTAGCAGTTTTCAAAGGTGCCTGAAACACCGGCTAGTCTGATCCGTGCAAATGAGGCTGAAGTATATCGCTGCCCTAGTTTGCACACTCGCAAAGCAGCTTCTGATGCGCCCATCAATATAAAATGGCTGCCAAAGGTTGCTCAGAGCAGTGCCATTTGTAGAAGTGGTTTAAAGAGCATGAGAAGATGATTGGCAGGAAAATTGGAAGACTACAACCACAACAGCAGATTACGGGAATTCCTCTGTACACATGTTCCCTGGAAGGGGAAAACTAAGGCAAGGCCACCACCCAGGTTAGGCTACATCAGACGTACTTTAAATGCACCCAATGGTCAGAAAAAAAGGGAGATTTGCATTTCCCAAGAAGTCTTTCACAACTTGGGGATGTCCCACTGTGCTTTACAACCAATTAAGTGCTTTTGAAGTGCAGCCACTGTTGTAATATTGGAAAGGCGGCAGCCAATTTTCACACAGCGAGTTCTTACACACAGCAGTGTGGGAATGAACGCATCAAAGTTTCTATTCAGCGATGTTGACGGAGAGATAAATATCGGTCAGGATGCCATTCTCTTCTTCAAAATGGCACCCTAGGGTCATTCACATCCACCTGTGAGGGCAGATGGAGCTCCAGTTGACCCTCTCATCCAAACGATGGCACTTCCGACAATGCAGCACTCCCTCAGTACTGCACTGGGACACCAGCCGGGATTTTGTGCTCAAGCCTCTGGAGTGGGACTTGAACCCACAACTTTCTGACTCTGAGGTGAGGGTGTTACCAACCATCCACAGCAGTGCCCTCAGTCACAGTATGATGAATGTAGGAATTTCAGATATATTGTATTATATGTATGTGGTTCAGTAAGGGCCAAATCGCTGGGTTAGTGTGTGTATGACTGCTGCGGTAGTGTTTTTTAAAATCCTGGTTTGAAAGACAGCTCAGCTTTTTGGCGCTAGAGGTGCAGTTAAAGCATCGTAAAAGTTAGGGCTAATTAACTTCTATTTTTATTATGCGGGTTCCCTGCGGAGTAGATCATTGGAGACATTGGGCGTGATTCAACAGAAAAAAAACAGAGTCCGCTTTAGGGCGCGTTTAGCCAGGTGTTCCTCGGTGGCTGCAGGGTGTCATGTCTCTTTCTTTAAGCAGTCTCAAAAGATCTCTTTTTCTCACAGTGGACTTTCCTAGACATCTTCTTACAGCAAGTATTCCTGAGTGCTAACTGTGTTTAAAAGTGGATTGGGATCTGAGATGCTTTTTGTTGTTTGAGTGGGAATAAAGATAGCAGTTAAGGTCTGTATTGTGTCACTGTATTGATTAGCATTGTTTAAGGGGTAATTGTAAGCTATTTTCTTGCATGATGTTAAAGGCATTTCAATACTGTGTTAGTAATAAAGTTTCTTTTTATATACCGTATCCCTATTTTGCATGAAATAACTCCTGGAGCGAGATATCCTTTCCTCACAGTCTTACAAAATTACAATATAATATTGAGGTTTCTGTCGTGTATCCTAGGCACTGTTGGGGTCAGGTCTGAGAGTGTAATAACAGCTATAGACAGAAGCATGCCAACACAATTTGGGAATTCTGCAAGTCTGAATTACAAGGGAGGCTGCTGAATATGTGACACAAGGTGGTTTACAGGCAAACTCAGACAGAGCAATGTCAGTGACTGCCACTGTCACGAGCAACTTTAACTTTACCACATTTAGATTATTCTAAGCTCTCAACCAAGAGCGTAATGATGGAAGCCACAGATGCACTAAGCAACACGCCACTCTTTGTTACCCGTGCAAATAATTTTTGCACCCTCGATCTTGCAAATTTGCGACAGTGAGGTAAGTCTGCTGTGGGGTAGAAAGAGATCCTTGCGCCTCTCGTGCTTGTTGAAAACAGTTCTCTAATTTAGTCCCATACTTCAGCTTTCCCCCCATGACTCTGCAAACTGGTTCTCTTCAAGTACCTGTCCAACTGACTTTTGAAGGCAATTAATTACCCTTCAGGTAATGCATTCCAGATCACAACAACACTGTGTGAAAGGGTTTCTGCTAATTTCCCCTCCATATCCCTGACCAATTATCTTAAACCTATGACCTCCGGTGACTGACCCTCTTGCCAAAGGAAATGGTTTCTCCTTGCTTGCTCTCTCAAAGTCCCTCATCATTTTCAACACTTCCTTTCATCTTCTCCAATATGAGAAGAACAATCACAACTTCCATCTTCCGTCTCTTCATATACCTGAAGTCCCTTATTGCTGGCATCTTTCTGATAAATGCCGACTAAAGTAGGTCTCCAGTTGAGGAGGTGTGTGGGGGGGGGGGGGGGGGGGGGGGGGGGCAGCAATGTCCGATCTCAGGAGGGGGTGCCCCAGAGTAAGAGGCCCGACAGGCGATAAATTATAACAGCATAACACCCACTACCAGGTTTTTGGCCTATGCTACTCCATTTGGGCACCTCATGGGTACAGTTAAGGAAGCTTAGATGGAAAAATAAGAAATCTCCTTCCTGCCTCACTATTATCATATTAGACCATAAAATATGGGAACAGAATTTGGCCATTCAACTCATCGTGTCTGCTCCGTCATTCAATCATGGCTGACATGTTTTTCATGCCCATTTCCCTGCCTTCTCCCCATAACCCCTGGTCCCCTTATTAATCAAGAACCTATCAATCTCTGCCTTAAAGACACTCCGTGAGTTGGCCTCCACAGCCTTCTGTTGTGGAGTTCCACAGATTCACCACCCTCTAGCTGACAAAATTCCTCCTCATCTCAGTCTTAAGGGCTCCCCCCTTCAGTCTGGGGCTGTGCCCTCGGGTTCTAATCCCTTCCACCCATGCAAACATCTTCTCCACATCCATCCTATCTAGGCCTCTCACTATTCTGTAAGTTTCAATGAGATTCCCCCCTCATCCTTCTAAACTCCATCGAGTACAGACCCAAAGTCCTCAGCTATTGACATGGCTTTACCACAGCTTTGGGAACTTACTTGGGCACGGCTGTGGGAGCATGCGTGACCTGACCACAACTGCTGTCAGTCCCCATTGCCCTTTGCTGTCCCTGGAGAACTGAGGAATAGTGAAGAGGTAAAGGTGACCCTTTATCTTTAACTTAATATTAATCTGCATTATGCAACTGCTGCTTTAAAAAAAAAACTTTGAAGGCACCCATACCAGGTGAGGTAAGCAATGAAAGTGAAACATTACCATGCCCTTTAAGGAGCCATGTAACCTGCTGGCAGTAAATGATCTCGTCAGTTGTTCGACCTGCAAAGTGTTGTGATTGTTAGTGAAATACAGCTCCATTAGAATCACAATAACCGTTTACACAATTCTGTACCTGGAAGTAGAGGTTGCACAGCCAATGATCAATGTCTGATGATATAAGGTGATCGATTTTTCTGAATTCATCTATTTTGGGGTCCCTGTGTCCCCTTAAAAGGGGGCATTTGTATTTTCCTTCCAAAATCTCCAGCTCGCTGTTACAGATTGGAAATGCAGCCCATCCCACTGCCCGGTCAATATTGCTATGAATTCCACAGAGCAGAAAGAGCTCAAAGATTAGGACCATTTCCGGTTGAACATCACTTTCAGAAGGTAAAACCTGGAGCGAGAGAAAGGCATTGTGCAATCAGATTTAAGTTTATGGTAAAATTATTTCCAACAGAGGTACAATGGGCTGAATCAGCTCCTTCTGTGCCATGTCATTCTGCAATTCTTAAGATGCCTAACAGTTTAGAGAGCAGACCAGGACATGGGTTCACTTCAATGGGGCTAATAAACACTAATTGTACCATTCATCTGAGGTGCAGATTTCCACTGCTCCCTATTGTTACATTTGGTGCAATGTAGACCTTGTTGCTTTTAGACACCTCAAGGCTGATTTCCATCTTCAATGGGTAGACATTAATCGGATGGGGCAGTTTGCTCCCCTTCGTGGAACCTGTCTTAAATCAACAGAATATGCAACCAGCCAGTTGTGGGAAGGGTAGACGATGCACTCCAACAGATGAACTGTAAATTTATTCCATTGGCAGATTTTCCCTGACTTTGAAAAGTTGCTGTTTAAATCATGGTGGGACACCCTGGGGTGAAGTGTGTGAATACCAGTAGTTTACAGAGTCAGCAGGTACATGTGGACAACACCACTTTCAAGCTACCCTCCAAGAAACACACCATCCCGACTTGGAAATATATCACTATTCCTTCAACGTCACTGGGTCAAAATCCTTAACAGCACTGCGGGTGGACCTATAGCACCTGGACTGCAACAGTTTAAGGAGAACCACTTTCTCAAGGGAAACCAGGGATGGGCACAAAGTGTCGCCCTTGTTAGCCACAGCCAAATCCTGAGATTGACATTTTTGATCCAATAATTACCCAAAAAATTCTGTTCATGAGAAATGCATTAATATAGTTACTGCACAAAGTGTGCAATGGAGCAGACGTTGGAATGTGGAGAAATCGTCGAGAAGGTGTTGGACTCATCACGCTGTAGGAATGAGTAACTGAGGAGATATCAATCAGGTCCTGATAGTGGAGTTTTCTAAACATTCTTCGAATGGAGAAAGAGTGGGCATAATAAATGATGAGGAAATGAACTGTATTATTCATACACAGCTGTCTAAAGGCATTATACAACCGCTGGACTATAAATCAAACGTAAAAATATGCTCATATACTAATATGTTTTGTTTTTCTAAAAATGATTACCAATTTGTTAACCAACAAGACTTTTTTTTTACAGCGCTGTCTCTCGCACTTTTATGTTATCTGTGACTGGGAACGCATACGAGACAGTGTTGAGAAATCTGCAGAAATGACATTACATATTTCACTGCATTTGTATTTCATTTTATTCATAATAAAAAAAAAACTACTGTGCCCTTATAATAATGAATAATAGGGCTTGAGTGATTTATAGACAGGGATTAAATGTCAAGTTTGAAAAGTTGCTGTTTAAATCATGGTGGGACCCCCTGGGGTGAATCGTATGCAGTGTATGAATGCAATCTTATCCTCGGCATTTGTTTAGGCCCCAATGTATAAATACACGATAACTTAAATTATTGGATATTTATTTTCTAAGTGTGGCAGTACTTATATCTGTAATTGCCAAAGTACAAACTCACTTAGTCCTAAATTAAATATCGGGATCGACCAGTCCAAAGCATAAGCTTGGACGTTTGATGTTGCAATTTTAAAGATGACATGACATCGAATTTGCAGTACAAAAAACAGGCCATTTGGGCCAACTCCCCAGTACTGGTGTTTATAGAACCATAGGACCATAAATGCTCCACATTAAGCCTCCTCACTCCCTACGTCACCTAAGCGCGTATACTACTATACTTTTCCCCCCTCATTGTCCTTAAATCCATCAATTGTGGAATAACGCCTCTTAAAACAGCAATCTGACACAAGCACGTTTGATGTTCATTTTTGACAGTGTCAGTGTGATTTCCAAACTAAATTTTCAAACCAGTTCAAAGCCATTAGGCAAACCATTGCTGACATTTATGTAATAAATGAGAATTCATGTTCATACGTTGTACACAAAAACACATAGGATAAGCCTTTACAATATGTTATTTAAACATTGTAAAATGCTACAGCACAATTTTATAGTAAAATAAAAATGACTCAACTGTGAAAGTGGTTCTCGAGGCTTGAATGCCATGTCCTGGGTGGAGATGGGTCAAGGGCTCACCTATTTCATTGGGAGCATTGGGGGGGAGGGGCGGCTGTTCCAAGTGATGCTCAACAGCTCTCCAGTTTTAATGTTGAGTGCCACGACACGGTAATGGATAACCCGGGCTGGATTCTCCGTCCCGCTGCGGCAGATTTCTGGTTCACCCCGCCGGCAGGATGCACCATTTCACCGGCCGGTCAATGGGGTTTCCCATTGTGGGGCGGCCCCATGCCATCGGGAAACCCCCGGGCTGCCGGCAGAATGGAGCATCCCGACGGCAGAGAATCCCAACCCCTGTCTCCGGTGATCACCTGATGATCCACCGCTGGTGACGTAATGTGGTTCTTGCCCAGGAAGGGTGGGAACCTCATTTAAATCCATTTTAATGAGTCTCCGCATCATCAAAGGGCCAAGCCATCACGTGATTTACACCCCCCCTCGCTGAACTTTTGAACCATGACAATGTAACCTCACGTTGGCGAGGTTCATAACAAATCTAGGATGACGGTAAACAGTCGAGGGAATCGCGACGGGTGCACGAAGGTAAGTATATCCCTGGTGGGAGAGGTACATCTCTGGCACAGGTTGGCAATGCCCTCATGGAGAAACAGTCGTTCATTTTAATCCCCATAATCAGCATGAAAACAGCTTTCTTGCCCAATTAAGGGTGGGGAGTGCTTCTCGAAGCTGGAGGGCCAATCAGAGGCCTTCCAGCTCGACAGTGCAGCAGGCTGCAGTAAAGACTTCATGACTCAGAGGGTGCCTCTCATATAATCATCGAAGAAACATAGAATCCCCACCGTGCAGAAGGAGGCCATTTGGCCCATCATGTCTGCACGACCCTCTGAAAGGGCACCCCATCTAAGGTCAGGCCCCTCCCTATCCTGTAACCCAGTCACCCCACCTAACCTTTTGGCTTGGAAGGGAGCTCACAGGCATTGCCGTTCCCATATATCTGCTGTCCTTCTAGATGGCAGAGGTTACAGGTTTGGAAAGTATATGTCGAAGGAGCCTTGGAGTGTTGCTGCAGTGCATCTCCTTGATGGGAGACACTGCCACCACTGGGCACCAGTGTGGAGGGGATGAATGTTTCATGTGGTAGATAGAGTGCCAATGAAGCCTTAAGTGGTGTTCGGCTTATTGAATGTTGTTGGTGCTGCACTCATCCAAGTAAGTGGAGGCTATTCCATCACACATGTGCCTGGTGGATGGTTAAAAAGCTTTGGGGAGTCAGGAGAAGAGATAGACACCACAGAATACCCAATCCCTCACCTGCTGCTTTAGCCGCAGTAATAAAGTGACTGGTCACGTTAGATTTCTGCTAACAATAAGAATACAAATGGTGCGCTGAACTCGGGGATGGTAGCATCAGGGAGCATTAAACAAAATTGAGGAATTAAAAACACAAAATGCAATGAGGCCAAAAATGTAAAAACTACTGAATTCAAGAAAAAATAAGCACCAAAAGCTGAAAGTTAATGATTGGCTCATGACCCAACACAGGAAACCGTTTGGTTTAAGAAACAAGTTTTATTATCAGTTCTGACCTTCAACAAACAGCTACAATTCATTAAAGTTGGATTATCAAAGTGACAGGAAAAAGATCCGATCTGACGTCATTTTGAATATATTTACAATAGTGGATTAATTAAATGTTCCATGTTTGATTACATTAATAGTACTAATCTGGAGCATGTTTCCAGGATGTGGTTAAAACAATTAAAATGCTTCTGTTTAATTAAAACTCCTCTAAATTATTTCAGCGTGCATGGTGCACCGTTATCAGAAACTGAACTAAACACATGCGATGCTCACCACATTACCAGAAGCACCGACTGCATCCTCTGTAAACAGCTACCAACATTTTTGCGTTCAACAGCGACACCGTGTAGTGCAGGTCCCATCATTAACAGCTTCCATGTTTTCTGGGGGAAATGTGCACCCCATTCTACGCAGCTGATTGACCCACCTGTGGATCTTTTAACTTTAACTGATTCCGCGAGGCTCAGCCTGTCTTATCTCCAGCTTAGGACGATGACATCATGAACGACAGGAGGCCATTCAGCTCCCCGTGCCTGCACCAGCTCCATGAAAGAGTTTCTGATTAGTCCCACTCCCCTACGCTCCCCCTCCCCAATGGCTCTGTAAATTTGTCCGGTCCTCTTTCAGAATTGATGATTGAATCTGCTTCTCACTCCACGTCCAGGCTGTGCATTCCAGATCGTAACAACTCACTGCATTAAAATATTTTTTCCCCATCAAGCCTTTGCCTCTTTTGCCATTCACCTTACAGGCGTTCCCTCTGGTTACCA
This sequence comes from Scyliorhinus canicula, assembly GCF_902713615.1. Classification (NCBI taxonomy): domain Eukaryota; kingdom Metazoa; phylum Chordata; class Chondrichthyes; order Carcharhiniformes; family Scyliorhinidae; genus Scyliorhinus; species Scyliorhinus canicula. The sequence goes on from NC_052155.1 coordinate 179,022,201, forward strand.
CCTTCTTGACAACAGAAACAGTTTCCCCCTACCAACCCTGTCAAATCCCCCTCATATTGTAAGCACCTCGATCAAATCTCCCTTGAGGTTTCTTTGCCCCCAAGGAGAACAATCCCAACTTTCAAATCTCTCCGTGTAAGTGCAGTCCCTCACCGGCCAGGTAAAATCTCCTCGGCACTCTCTCCCAGGTCTCAACCCATTGACAGAAGTCGGCACAACATTCCGGCTGGAGTATAACCCATGAGTTATAACGGTTTAACATAACTTCCATTATGTTTTGGGATGGACGTTTGTGGAGTCAGGGCGGCTTTGGGGGGTCTTTAAGAATGGCGGCGTGACCCAGTTGTGGAAGTTTGCCACCAAAATTTGGCTGACGGTGAAAGTGGTGGGGGCATGAATCACACAGGCAATAAACACGAATCTTGTGGCCAATTGAAAATGGTGCTGAGTTTAAACAGAGCCAATTTCTGCTGTGCGAACGGCCTCAGCCCACAGTGTGGGAATTGAGAATTTATGGAGGAGGCGTAATTGCCCTTGTAACGCGGGCAAGGTTTATTTAAATATCATGAACTGAGTTTATTAAATCTCCAGCCCTTTAAAACTAAAATGACGAAACTAGGTTATAGAAGTCAGATGGAATAAAAGAAATCACATGTAGCCAGAGTACATTGACAGGCCATCTGGTATAGCTTAAAAAATTACAATTTCAAGAGACTTTGTTGTTGACATTTCCAAACCCTGGGGGGGGGGGGGGGGGTGGCAGTGGCTTGCAGGGGTCGCATTTTGATTGACAATTTCATGAGTGCATTAACGGATTAGCTGTCTTACTGAATAGAAGTGTTTTTGTTTTATGGCATATTCGCCACAATGGGGGATTCAAACTCTTTGAATGGGTTTCATGAATGGGAGGTTTCTTGCCTTATCAAGTGTTTATGAGTGAGTGTTATGTCAGATTGGCAGAAGTTTATATTTTTTTCATCTCCACATGGCTCCTGAGGTCTCCAGTGGATAGTGGGAGAGTGGTTATGGAGGGGGCATGGAGGGGATTGGCCATGAGGTTGAATGGAGGAGGCATGGGGATGGGGAGGGGTGAGGGCCAGAGGGCCGAAAGGCCTATTTAAACTGGGCAAATTCTTAGAAAACCAAGGCGGGCCTTCTCACCAGCTCACCTCCGCACTCACCCATTTCTATGGCTCCCTCCGAACTGCCCTCAGAGGGAGCCGGCCCAACTCCATTATGCCCCAGCCTCACCCGAATGAAAATTGCATTTGAGGGGGCCCTTTACATTGAGTTGGGTCTGCGACAGTAAGAAGTTCTCCAACTGGAACTACCCATCTCAGTGGCACGAATCCAGCCCAATGCCTCTAAAGCTACTGATCCTGCATTCTTTCTTAACAACCTTACCACCACGCCCTACCACCTCCAAAGAATTGTGTACGTAAATCCCCATGTGTCTCTGTTCCCAAGCCCCATTTAGTATGGCACCATTTAGCCTGGGATGGTCTCTCTTCATTCTTCCTCCTAAAACCTCGCACTTTGCAACTTAGCTGAAATTTTTCACCTGAAACCCGCTCTTGAGTGGGCACATCGTAGATCATAGAGAAAAGCTTCCTATGCAAATTTAACTAATCCATCAGAGGAGAGAGAAGGAAGTAGAAGTGGCAAATTACCCAGAGGAAAATCAAAAGTGAATGAGCCATTTAGAGATCCCAAAGGGGAGAAATAAATGTCATTCTGTCATAAATATTTCAGTCTGCATTTAAATATTTTTCTGAAAACTGCATGATTTTGTAAAAATACAAATCTCTTAAGGTACTGCTCACGGTGAATCAGAGATTCTACAAAGAGAGCTGTTACATCAAATAGTATTACCCTGGGTACTAATTTATTAGCATTGAGGGCCTAGTGTCTTGGGATGAAGACTTTGGGTTCAGCGGTATTTTCAGGAAAGTTCCAAGTTCTAACCTTTCGGAAGGCATTCCTGTTGTTCTGGGAACAGTGGGACCTGGAATATTTGGAGTAAAGATCCTGGTGTCACTGTCTGTGTGGAGCTTGCACATTCTCCCAGTGTCTGCATGAGTCTTATCCCCCACAGCACAAAGATGTGCAGGGTAGGTGGATAGGCCACGCTAAATTGTCCCTTCGTTGGGAAAAAAAATAATTGGGTGCTCTAAATTTATTTCAACAAAATCACTTAATAGCAAACCTCCAGAAATAAAGTTCAACACTGTTTCCCAGTCTTCAGTCTAAAAAAATTCTTCTAAACTCCCAACACTCCCAAAAAATAAAATAGTAACTTCCCACTGTGCTTTTGAGAAAATAGCAATCAATTCTCGATAAATAACCTTAATGAAAAGTTCGAATTTTAAAAGTGCTGCTGCTAATCACCAGTGAGTTTGAAAATTATCTGTGTGGACCGAATTGGAAATTTAATCATTTTTAACTGACAGGCGTCTGAAATAAATCTTTGAGAATTTATTTTGGAGTTTGTTTGAAAGGCATTTGTAAGAAAGAACCTGCATTTGCGAAGCACCACTCGGAACCTTCAAATTGCTTCACAGTCAGTCGAGAGCTTTTTGAAGTATAGGGCAAGATTTTCATTCTCGAGGGGGGAGCCAGGAAATGTTCCTGCTTGGCCCGTCCGCCTTGGGAGAAGGTGCCACCAGGCGTGGGATTTTGGTTCCAGGAGGGGTGGCGGTGCTATCTGTGGTTGGGTGCTCCACTCTGGGAAAGTTTTTGGAGGCAGCTGACGGGGCTGCTGGGTGCCAAGATGGGTTGATTAGGGTGGCACGGTAGCACAGTGTTCAGCACTGTTGCTTCACAGCACCAGGGTCCCCGGTTGCGATTCCCGGCTTGGGTCACTGTCTGTGCGGAGTCTGCACATTCTCCCCGTGTCTGCGTGGGTTTCCTCTGGGTGCTCCGGTTTCCTCCCACAAGTCCCGAAAGACTTGCTTGTTAGGTGAATTGGACATTCTGAATTCTCCCTCTGTGTACCCGAACAGGCGCCAGAGTGTGGCGACGAGGGGATTTTCACAGTAACTTCGTTGCAGTGTTAATGTAAGTCTACTTGTGACAATAATAAAGATTATTATTATTGTTATTAAAAGGCCCACCTCACACAGAGGGTAGTGGGTGTCTGGAATTCATTGCCCGAGTTGCTGATGGGGGCAGAGACTCTGAATTCTTTCACAAAGTACCTGGATCTGCACCTTAAGTGCTTTAAGATACAGGGCTATGGGCAGGGTGGAGGGAAGTGGGAATAGAAAGAGAACTAGGCTGCAGTTGAAACCAGGAAGTTAGAGAAGGCCTTCCAGCCAACAGGAGAGCTGGCACCCCCTTCGCCTGTCACAGAGACTGCCCTCTTTCCTGGTGCCTCCGAGGATCTGATAGCGTTACGGACAATTCCAGTTAGCCTCCAACGATGGGCCTTTATAGGCCTCTGATTAGTTGCATGGCCTACCCCCCACTTGGGGGCAGCTATCCCTACCGCCCGTCCATCGCACCTACAGGAAAATCGCCTTGGGAACAGGAACTGACACAATGGCCAGCCATCTAAAATTGTGCCCCCATCCGCCTCTACAGCTGCCACCGTCAGGGACTAAAAGCCCCGCCCTCAGTTTCACGCTATTCCAAAACTATTTCTGTCAGCAGCCTCCCCTTCTGTGATGCATGGTTGAATTTCTTCCCTGAACCTCGATTATTTTATGGAATGGACTGCTGGGAGAAACAACGACAGGCTAATTCAGGGAGGCCAAGTTGCTAATTGCTGGATGGCTAAGGTTATTCATTTCATTATTGCCATTAAGGTCTGATTAATGCTCAAATTTACTGCTCATCAATAGTGGGAACAAAAATGTCCTTTTGATGTTAAAACATATAATATCAGCAGTCACAACTAATTTGCGACAAAAAAATGTTTTTTTGCATAATACCAAGAAGGTAATCAACTCTGTTTTTGAATTAACTCTGATCTGCCCTCTCTCATTAACACATTAATTGGTGCAGATACGCTGCTCACGAGAAAAGCAAAGGGGCCAATTCAAATTGCAAAGATCACCCCAAACATAATCTGTGCAGAGAAACAAAGTATGCCAGAGTGGCAACTTCATGCTGATTTGCATTAAAGTGTATTTTCCGCAAACACGCCAAAGTATCCGTATTTCCTCCTCAATTTTAAGTATTGTGGGGCAGGACTTTGGACTGGCATTAGTCACGCCCCTTGAGGTTGCCCCAGTTTCCAGGGGCGGAAGGCAGGATTCTCCAGCCGCGCCTGCCCCCGCTGACTGAAAATTCCTGACCAAGGTCAACTGACCTTTACTTGGTCCACGTCCTGCCCGTGGCGATCGTGCAGCGGGCAGGGCAGAAGAAACCCGCCCAGAGATATTTATATATTTTGGATGATCCTAGCACCATTCTGCCCTTATTCTTGTATTTCTTCTTATGGCCTTAGTTATAATGGAAGCTCCCTGTTGCAAACTTGTCACACTGTAATTAGGACCTCCCACCAGCGGTGCTGCTGTACCTGCACGTGACTGCAGAATAAGCTCACAGGCACTCTTTGGAGACTTAACATCCCTGCCTGCTTACTCATCAGAATCACCCACCCTTTCCCTCTTGCAATTAGTATCCCCTTCTGTTCTTTTCTTAATTGTTAAGGGTAAGACGCCAGTTGCCTTCAACTCTGGAAATGTTCCCAAAAGTTAAGATTAAGATGGACCAAGCATGATGTATTGCATCTACGAAGCTAAAATAGGCGGCCCCTGCATTTTTTGAATGGCATTGCAACACCTTGGGGGTAAGAGGGATTTAAGGATTTTAGTGGATTCAGCATTAAACGTGTCCAATGCCTCCAGCACAGCTGAGAAGGCTAAAAGAATGTTGAACCACATCATCAAAAGAGTACAAGACAGGGGAAAGCAGGGTCAAACTGACGGGGCACTCGTCAAACGACACCTTGAGTAGCATGTCCAATTCCGGTCACGGAGACACAAGGGAGACGATGGAGCCCTGGAGGCAACTCAGAGAAGATTCCTTGCTTCAAAAGGCTTTTGGCCTTGAAAAGGAGGTAGAAGAGGTAGCTCTATCTACATAAACATGTAAGATAGTGAAAGACACAAGGGAGATAAGCCCGGAGTAAGACGTCAAACTAGACCGTGACAACAGCGCTTCAAACGATTAAAAGAAAAGTTTTGGACTATGTCAAAAAATTCTTCTCAGAAAACGCCGATCAACTCCATGGCACTGTCTGTAGCACAGCAGAGGCAAATATCTTTTTTTTTTTTTTTTTTTTTATAAATTTAGAGTACCCAATTTTTTTTCCAATTAAGGGGCAATTTAGCGTGGCCAATCCACCTATCCTGCACATCTTTTGGGTTGTGGGGGTGAAACCCATGCAGACATTTGGAGAATGTGCAAACTCCTCACGGACAGTGACCCAGAGCCGGGATCCGAGAGGCAAAAATCTTTTGATTCATTCAAATTAATTGTTATTGTGTAAGGGGCCATCGAGCGGTTGTTTATGAAGGCAGCCGATCAGCAGCTTTTCCCTCTTCCCCCAATTTTCCTTTCCAGTGAAACCAATAAAAATTAACATTGACAGACACTCAAAGCCAGCTGGAGATTTTCTATCCCTTGATCCGTATAATCGAGTCAGAAGCTGGGGTGGGGGGAGGGAGCAAGGAGGAGTGTTCATATCGTGTATTGCCTGGAAATCCTTTCACAACATGCAGTGTCCTCCTAATGCCCTGCTACCCAGATTCCCAGAGAATGGGCGGAACTGTGGCCTTGAGGAGGCGCAGTCACAGAATGGCTTTGGATTTGGGTGTGTTGTCACAGTCCAGACAGGTCCTTCCATGCATGAAAAATCAGAGGACGTCCACAAATACACAATGTAAATACATAGACACAGACATCAGGTGAAGCATACGGAGTGTAGTACTATTCAGTAGAGAAGATGCGTGAAGAGATCAGTTCAGTCCATAAGAGGGTCATTCAGGAGTCTGGTAACAGCGGGGAAGAAGCAGTTTTTGAACCTGTTCTCAGACTTTTGTATCTCCTGACTGATGGAAGAGGTTGGTAGAGAGAGTAACTCGGGTGCTTTGGGTCTTTGATTATGCTGTTCGCTTTCCCGAGGCAGTGGGAGGTGTAGACAGAGTCAATGGACGGGAGGCGGGTTTGTGTGATGGACTGGGCGGTGTTCACGGCTCTCTGTAGTTTCTTGCGGTCTTGGCCGAGCAGTTCCCATACCAGGCTGTGATGCAGCCAGATAGGGTGCTTTCTATGGCACATCTGAAAGAATTAATAAGAGTCAATGTGGACATGCTGAATTTCTTTAATTTCCTGAGGAAGTGCTGTTGTGCTTCCTTGGTTGCAGCGTCGACGTGGGTGGACCAGGACAGATTGTTGATGATGTTTACACAATTTAGAGTGCCCAATTCATTTTTTCCAATTCAGGGGCAATTTAGCCTGGCCAATCCACCTACCTTGCACATCTTTGGGTTGTGAGAGCGAAGCCCACGCAAACATGGGGAGAATTTGCAAACTCCACACTGACAGTGACTCAGAGCCGGGATCGAACCTGGGACCTCGGTGCCGTGAGGCAGCAGTGCTATCCACTGTGCCCCCGTGCTGCCCCCCACCTAGTAATTTTACGCTGCCCACCATCTCCACCTCAGCACCTTGCTGCAGACAGGGGTGTGTACGATACTTTGTAAAGTCAATGACGAGCCTCCCAGCTTTGCTGACATTGAGGGAGAGATTATGGTTGTTGCATCATTGCCAATAAGAAACGGCCCGGTCAAAGTTAACCCCTGGAGTCTTTCTGAATAAATGAGCCAAGATGGATGAAATGGTCTTCCTCATCTGCACTTATATTTAAAAAATCATTATTCATTCACAGGGTGTGAGCATCACTGCCAGGGCCGGCATTTATTATGGATCCCTGAGAAAGCTGTCGTGAGACATCTTCTTGAACATAACGGAATAACTTTCTGAGCTATTTCAGTGGGCCGTTAAGACTCAACAACACTGAACAAAGAACAAAGAAAACTACAGGAACAGGCCCTTCGGCCCTCCAAGCCTGCACTGATCATGCTGCCACTTTAACCTAAACAGTTCTACACTTCTGGGGTCATTATCCCTCTACTCCCACCCTATTCATATATTTGTCAAGACGCCCTTTAAACGTCACTATCGTACCTGCTTCCACCACCTCCTCCGCCAGCGAGTTCCAGGCACCCACTACCCTCTGTGTAAAAAACTCCTCTGACACATCTCCTCTAAACTTTCCGCCTCTCACCTTAAACCTATGTCCTCAAGTAATTGACCCTTCCACCCTGGGAAAAAGCTCCTGACTGCTCACTTTGTCCATGCGCCTCATAAATTTTGTAAACTGCTATCAGGTCGTCCCTCAACCTCTGTCGTTCCAGTGAGAACAAACCAAGTCTATCCAACCTCTCCTGGTAAACCTCTTCTGTACCCTCTCCAAAGCCTCCACATCCTTCTGGTGGTGTGGTGAATGGACTTGAACACTATATTCCAATTCGCTGCTGTGAGTCTGTAGTCATGAGTAGACCAGACCAGGTAAGAACAGCAGATTTCCTTTCTTAAAAGACATTATTGAACCATATTTATTTTCATTTTCAACAGCAATCTATCGGTCTGATATCTTTTTTTATTCCAGATTTTAATCAATGAATTGAAATTAAACTCCCAAACAGCTATGGTAGCATTTCAATTCACGTCTTTCAGATCCAGTCCTTTGGATTCCCGAACACTGCACCAACACTATTGCATCTATCTATGATTTGGCAAGCATTTCCAAGACTAAATATGGAGAAGACATGAGAACTAACCCGTGACCCCACTGTGCATGGTGGTACAGTGGTTAGCACTGCTGCCTCACAGTACCAGGGACCCAGGTTCAATTCCGACCTCTGGTGACTGTGTGGAATTTGCACATTCTCCCTGTGTCTGCATGCATTTCATCCAGGTGCTCCAGTTTTCTCCCACAGTCCAATGGTGTGCAGGTGAGGTGGATTGGCCATGATAATAATGTCCCTTAGCGTCCATAAGATCTGCAAGTTAGGTGGGGATACGGGGTTATGGAGATAGGGTAGGGGAGTGGGCACAAGTAGGATGCTCTTTCAGAGAGTTGGTACAGACTCGATGGGCTGAAGGACCCCTTACTGCATTGTAGGGATTCTATGGACTGATACACCGTGCTCCCTGGTGACTATCTCAGGCAGGACTAAATTGTTCAAAAACATGACATCCTTTTCCACCTGGGCCAAACACACAACCTGATAGCTTCACCACCATTAAGACTGCTGACTTTTTTTTAAAATTTAGAGTACCCAATTCATTTTTTTCCAATTAAGGGGCAATTTAGCATGGCCAATCCACCTACCCTGCACATCTTTTGGATTGTGGGGGCGAAACCCACGCAAACATGGGAAGAATGTGCAAACAGACAGTGACCCAGAGCCAGAATCGAACCTGGGACCTCGGTGCTGTGAGGCAGCAATGCTAACCACTGTGCCACCTTAAGACTGCTGACTTTTGCCTCTTTATCTGCTTCCATCTGCCTCCAACACTTCACGCACGCCTTCATTGTCCATAGGTTCAAATGACTTGACAGCCTCCCATCCTCCCCCGCCCCCCCCCCCCCCGACACAACCGCAAACCTCAGCCTTAGCTCGAACCTCTACCGATTCCTCAACCTGCCCACCACCCAGTGCCCCCGCTGACTCCAGCTTCTTGTGCACCCCCCCCCCCCCCAACCAACCACTTCCCCGTTTACCACATGATCAGCAGTCAGGCCTTCAGAAGCTCTGGAAGTCCTTCCCTTCACCTCATTTTTTCCATGGTCTTTCTTCGTTAAGACCCACCTCAAAATCCACGTCCTTGACCATGCCTTAGGTTACCCACCTCATGTCTATCTAGAATGTGTGCTGACAAGGTTGGCTGAAGAAGAGTGGGAGGAGGCTCATGGGTAGCATAAACGCCAGCACTGACCAGTTGAGACGAATAGCTTGTCTGGGCTACGGAGTCTATACTGTCCGGCCTCTGTGGTCCACTTCAGGATAATGTATCCATGTTGAAGGTGCTTTCCAAATGCAGGTTGTGTTGTTTCAACATTCTGCATTAGCTTGCACCACTTCCCATTCTTCAAGGCTCTTGAGTTGTTTCCTTTGTAATGGACTTCAATATTTATCCTCATTGTAAATGTCAAACTCAGAACAGCACACCTGCCAGGTGTAATGATATCTCGTACAGGAGTAAAAGATTCAGGACAAAAGATTTGTATTTATATCGCACCTTTCACAACCACAGGGCATCCCAAAGTGCTTTACAGCCAAGTAAATACTTTTGGAGTGTAGTCACTGTTGTAATATGGGAAGTGCACAGCAAGCTCCCACAAACAGCAATGTGATATTGATCACATAATCAACTAACACAAAAAACAGATTAAGGGGTTCACCATGAGAGCAGGGCTAACTCATAAATGGGTTACCCTGACCACCGCCATCTTACTATCATTAGGAAAAGTCGCCATAGTCCCAGATGACCATCTGCTGCTTCCCCTTTGAGGGGGAGAGCTGACTGGCGGTGATTTAACCTGAGGGTCACCACACCTCAGGTGAAGGGCAAGGTTGAGAAGGCGGGGCCTTCATGAATAACCTCAGCCGGTAGGTAAATTGAACCCATGTTGTTGGCCTCGCTCTGCATCACGAGCCATCTGTCCAGCCAACTGAGGTAAACCAGCCCTCAATCGTTAGGTAATAAAGGGTTAGAATTGTATCAGCGGGCAGCATGGTGGTGCAGTGGGTTAGCCCTGCTGCCTCACGGCACCAAGGTCCCAGGTTCGATCCCGGCTCTGGGTCACTGTCGGTGTGGAGTTTGCACATTCTCCCCGTGTGTGCGTGGGTTTCGCCCCCCACAACCCAAAGATGTGCAGGGTAGGTGGATTGGCCACACTAAATTGCCCCTTAATTGTAAAAAAAATGAATTGGCTACTCTAAATTTATTTTTTAAAAAGAATGGTATCAGCATTCACTGGAATAATCACAAAAATGGGAGACTCTTAAAGTTATGTTAAAATTGATGCCTAACTCTGTTGTACATTTCTTTTTTAAAGAATGGGGCTTTTTACAGCAACTTCATTGCAGTGTAAGCCTACTTGTGACAGTAAAGATTATTTATTTAAGTTAAGAGTCCTGAAAAAGTTTCCAAAATTAGTTCTATTTGTTACATGTCATGCAATGGAGAAACTGTAAAATTGACGTCATGCAATTAGTTTCATATCCGTATCAAATTTTAGGAAGTTTGATCAAAGCGTTTTTAAATAGGTTTTGTGTCCAGCTTTAAATTCTTTGGGAAACCTAAAGATAGTCCCCGGCACCCAAGGAAGTGTATTTTTATTCATCAATAACCTATGGATATTATGATTGTTTGGTATTATGAGCATGTGTGCAGCCAAGCATTGCAAAAAAGCTGAGCAGATCAGTATAGCGGCTTGTGGAGCGTGTCAAGGATTTAACAGTGACATTTGCGAAAGACAATATAGCTATGAGGAATGCAATGTGTGATTTAAACTATCCAGCAACTGATAGCTTTATAGCAAGAAAAATCAAATCCAATAATCCCCTCTGCAAGGTGCAATTCAGTTGTGAAAAATGTAAAATGATTAATATTCTAATCCAGGATTTTGGCACCAACAATATTCTTGTATCTGTGCTTTATTCTTCAAGTAACATATCTAATAATAGACAGGTTGTGTTTGCATCTGAGTCTTAACTTTAGTCCCAACATGACTGTCAAGAGGTGGGTTTTATAGATTCTGAATGAACTGTTAGTTGGAGTATTGTCTGGTTGGAGGGTACTCCTTCACAAGATCGGAGGTTAAAAGTTAACAAAGTTAGAGGCGGCACGGTGGTGCAGTGGTTGGCACTCACAGCGCTGAGGATCCAGGTTCGATCCTGGCTCTGGGTCACTGTCCGTGTGGAGTTTGCACATTCTCCCCGTATCTGCGTGGGTTTCGCCCCCACAAACCAAAGATGTGCAGGGTAGGTGGATTGGCCACACTAAATTAATAATAATTATAATAATCTTTATTGTCACAAGTAGACTTACATTAACACTGCAATGAGGTTACTGTGAAGAGCCCCTAGTCACCACACTCCGGCGCCTGTTCGGGTACACGGAGGGAGAATTCTGAATGTCCAGATTACCTCCCAGCATGTCTTTCGGGACATGTGGGAGGAAACCGAAGCACTATCAGGAAACCCACACAGACACAGGGAGAACATGTGGACTCCGCACTGACAGTGACCTAAGCCGGAAATCGAACCTGGGGCCCGGGTGCTGTGAAGCAACAGTGCACTAACCACTGTGCTACTGTGCTGTCCCTTAATTGTGAAAAAAATGAATCAGGTACTTTAAATTTGATTTTTACAAAGCTATATAAGTTAAGCCAGTTACCTGGTGATCAGAGCGGGTAGTCGGGTTGGGTAAATTCGGGTGGATAGCTGTGCTGGGAGGGGAAAGGGGGGGTTTGGTCTCAAAGTGGCAGTCGGGGTGTTGTGGGGGGGATAACTGGGTCAAGTAGGGTCAGGGTGGTGGTCACAATGCGGGCAAAGTCTTCCAGGAATATGTCCAGCCAGAGATGGCGACTCTGGGCAGGATTCTCCGACCCCCCGCCGGGTCGGAGATTCGCCCAGGGTGGGCGTCAATCCCGCCCCCGCCGTGTCCCGAATTCTCCGCCCCCCGAGATTCGGCGGGAGCGGGAATCGCGCCGTGCCAGTCGGCGGGCACCCTGCGGCGGTCGGCGGGCCCCCCCGCGGCGATTGTCCAGCCCGCAATGGCAGAGGCGGAAGAGACCCTCTCCTCTGCGCATGTGCTGGTATGACATCAGCAGCCGCTGACGCTCCGGCGCATGCGCGGACTTAAGCCAGCCGGCGGAGTCCTTTCGGCCCCGGCTGGCGTTGTGCCAAAGGCCGTTCACACCAGCCGACGGAGTGGGAACCACTCCAGCGCAGGCCTAGCCCCTCAATATGAGGGCTTGGCCCCTAAAGGTGCAGAGACTTCCGCACCTTCGGGGCGGCCCGACGCCGGAGTGGTTCATGCCTCTCCAACAAGCCGGGACCCCTGCCCTGCCGGGTAGGGGAGAATCCTGTCCACTATCTCAGCCCTGTGGGTGGAAAGTGACAGGTGTGTCTCAGAGCAGAACTTAATGGAACTCAAAAATACCCATAGAACATATGCTTCTCTGTATTTGAGAGATACTGGATGCCCATGGACTCCATAAAGCATGACCAGATTTTCCCCGATCAGGACAGTGGTGATATAGCTACAAATGTATCACGCTTTTACAACTATGTTTTTTCGATGACCACGGGCTGATCATGAAGTACAATAATAAAAGGGATGAAAAATGAAAAAAAAGAACTAAAAAAAACGTATCTCCATTGTTCTTAGTTACTTTTTTAATTAAGTCTATTACAAAGAGATTCATTCATACCTGGTGGCCACAGAAATAGTATTGTAACAGATTTGTTTTAAAGGAGCTATGTATTTATTGGACTAACTAAGCCTTTTTAAACTAAAGATATCTTATGAATGCGTACACGGAATATTTATCAGTATTAGGATCCATTTTCTCCAGCAGCTCCATAAACCTTGATTTCTTAACACAATTATTTGTTCGCTCAAGCTGCACAGGAGCAACAACAAAATGTATGATGCGTACTCCAACTGTTTGGAGTCTCTATTCCAAACCACAGACCCTGGCAAGCAGTGTAGTAAAATGTACTTTAACAAGGAAATCTGCTGTGTGAAAATCTTGCATTAAATCACCCAAGATTCGGGGCCCAAACACCATCTTACCCTCTCAATGCACTGCCTCTGCATTTCAAATTGGCTCTCAAATTGGCAGATCTTTGTGCGCGCGGTTCAGCTGGTGAAAGCGAGTATACGGGGGCATCACCATGATGACTCTGAGGTTCACTTAGGGTTTGATCCGGAGTTATGGCCGCTAAAGACAGGTCGAACCATTTGTGTGGGGCTCTATCATCGAGAGTTTGAGTACCTCACAACCAAATCTACACCAGACGGATGTGTGATGGTTTTCCTTCAGTGATCCACTCTTGGTGAGCCTGGTCTATTGAAGGGGGGCTATAGAACAATCAGCCTATCAGGTTCCATCAAGCAACGTTGCTCAAATTATCCCATTATTGAGAAGTGAAAAAATTAATGATTGCTTAGTAGTTGAATCCTCGATGTAGCTGTATCAGATCTCTTGCAAACGGGAAAAGATTTAACTCTAATCAAGGCAGTACAAATTGCAAGAAAAATCAAGGCCTTGTAAAGAAAAACAGAATGTTTGTTCGCAAGGATGGCTATATCTGCCTGGCTATCTTGTTTTCCAAGTTTTGAAGCCTCCCCCTCCTTGTAAGGAGGCTGCAGGGGCAACAGAAAGAATGTTCCGGAGCCACCTCATAGGCAGGCACCGAGGTCGATATTTTCAGCCACGTTTGTAGGGCTGCCAACCCTCCAGGATTGACTTGGAGTCTTCAGGAATTGGAGATCAATCTCCAGGACGCTGCTCTGTCCAAGCCTGGCGACGAAAAATCATCAGCCATTCCGAAAGATGGGAGGTGTTGGCCGGCTGAGGGCAGGAGTGTGAGGGCAAGTCATGTGATGAGACCTCCAGGAATAAGTTTCATTAGGGCGGCATGTGGCGCAGTGGTTAGCACTGGGACTGCGGCATTGAGGACCCGGGTTCGAATCCCGGCCCTGGGTCACTGTCCGTGTGGAGTTTGCACATTTTCCCCATGTCTGTGTGGACAACCCAAAGATGTGCAGGTTAGGTGGATTGGCCACGCTAAATTGCCCCTTAATTGGAGAAAGAATAATTGGGTACTCTAAATTTATTTTTAAAAAAGGAATACATTTCATTAGAGTTGTCAACCCCACACTTTTGTGCACCGAGAGGTGACGGCCCAAAAGGAGTCTCAGCTCCACATGGCTGTGAAAACCTGGGGACTTGTCCCATGAGCTTTGGTGGGGCTCGAGATGGAGGTCAGGGGCAGGCACGCCCCAGCATTTAGGTTGAGCTGTGCTTCCCCGCGATGTCTCTGTCTTTAATCCAACTGCTATAAATTGTCGGCGTCGTGCATTGAAGGTGTTGGACGCCAATTACTAAGCAAGCACGAAAACATCCTTACATCAGCAAATGCACTTGACTGGAATTATTTCTATGGTTTTAGCAAGGTGGCCTGGGTGTTGTCACTACTGGTTGGAAACAAGGCTAACTTCAGTGGTACCAACTATCATAATCTCACTTCCAATAGTCAGCAGGATGAAAAAGTGAAGGAATTTTTACTTCTTAATCACAGACTGATGATATTTTTTAAACTTTTTCGACAATAGACATTACCTAAAGCAAGCTGCAAATTGTAGAGACATTGGACATTGTAGAGTTTATCAATCCAGTGGTCAGTCAACTTTTTATCTGACATTCACAAGATGCAGAAGAACAATAACTGAGCAAAGGCACAATGATATTTAATATAAAAGCAGAAGGAAAAGCTCAGCAGGTATAAGAGAGCAACAAGGGGCACGATTCAATGGAAGAAGATCAAAGTGCTGTATCGGGCGCGACTTCCCAGGAGCTTCCCGAGGGGGTCGGAGGATCAGCCACAGGATCGCAAATGCCACCTGGGAGGCAGTGGCGGCAGCCATGAATGCGGGCAGCGTGACCAAGAGGACCTCAGTCCAGTGCAGGAAGAAGACCAACGAGCTCCATCGTGCCACACAGGTAAGATGACACCGGCCCCCCTGGCATCGGTCGCACCTGCCATCACCCTGACATGCCCCCCGACCTCCCTCCTGAACAAGTCGGCAGCTGGCACCACGCACCCCTCCCCCCGACAGCATATTACCGCACCCGTGCCCCAGCACACCCTGGCACCCACCCTCACAATCTATCCATTCAGAGGGGCGGTGCCCACACATGTCACCTGCCATCGACTCTCCCGTGGCACCAAGTGTGCAGCTCACAATGCCTTCTCTTTGTCCCCACAGGAGATGTTAACCCACAATAGGCGGGAAAGGACCCAGACAGGCGGCAGGCTTCCGGGCATCAGAGCCCTCGCCCCTATGAGGAACGGGTCCTGGGTTGGCTGAGGAGAGCGCATCACCAACAGCGAGACTGGCCTGCGTCATACAGGTGAGGATCCACTGCCTCTTCACCTAGATGCCTGTCTCAAATGAGTTGTTCATTCAGAAATGGTCCTTCCCTCTCACTGACCACATGTTCATTCTCTCGCAGGACATCCATCCGATGGGGCCCGGCCATCTGGAGTCGTTGCCCCCCAACCCCACTCCCCCCACCACCCAAGAGAACACCTCGGAGGAGAGCTCCGAAGACGCCATCATCGAGGGGTCTCAGCTATCGGCCCCAGCTTCCACCAGCGCACAGACACACATCTGAGTGGGCAAAATGATATGAAATGTAGTGTACAGGCTTCTGGGCACAATCTGGTGAGCACCACACAGATGCTGATGCACATCAGGTGGAGGCAGGAATTCCAAGGGACGCAGCAGTCAGAGGTCTGCAGGATCCCAGGACTCAGCTGAGTCTCAGTCAGTGCTGAGTCTCTGGGCAAGGTTATCCCGGAGCTGATGCAGATGCTCGGGCGTGGCCCCATGATTCAGGAGTGGATCTCCGGGACACTCCAGCATAGCCAATTGTAGGAGTCCCAAAGGCTGCAGGCACACGAGATGGAGCCAGTAATGCATGGCACCGAGGCCAACGCAACTAGGATGGCAACCCCAGTGGAAAGGCTGCAGCAATACATAAACGTCTTGAGTGGTGGTGTCCAAGACATGGCTTATTCAGTGACAACCAAGGCTGAGAGTCTCGGCAGCGTGTCTCAATCGCTGGTGGATGTGACCCAGACGCAAGTGGACATTGACGGAGCACTCCAGAGCGTGGCTTAGTTACTGAGGAACATCGCTGAGGGCGTCAACACCATGGCACATACAACGAAGAGATGGCAGGGCCGTCAGGCCCTTTCAGGCAGAGGTCTCTAGAGCTGACTCCTGCCTCGTATAGCAACCTGCTGACAGTGGATTCACGGGCTCATCGCCCTGGGGTGGTGTTACACAGACTCCGGGAGGTTGGAACAGGGTAGTTGGGGAAGGGGGTGGGTGTGTGTGGGAAGGTTGGGGGGGGGGGGGGGAATTGGTTTGGAGAGTGGGGGTGATTGGGAGAGTTGGAGGAGAGGGATTGGGGGAAGGGAGGACTGGGGGCGAAGGGAGGGATCGGGGTACAAGCGGGGGGGAGGGAGAAGGGGTGAGCTGATGGACAAAGTCTCATCCTATGAGAATTGGGCAATGATGAGGGCATCTCTGGCCCTCCGGACATGCTGAACTATCGCCGCTGTCGCCTGTCCTCCGGCTGCCCCTGTGGATCCTCCCCGGGCTCATTCCCCAGCCCCTCCTAGTCCAGCCCCTCTTCATCCTCCTCAGATGACACTACATGTCCCTCCTCCTCGAGGCGACTTAACAAAGGTTTATAAGATAATGAGGGGGATAGATAGAGTGGACGTTCAGAGACTACTTCCTCGGGTGGATGTAGCTGTTACAAGGGGGCATAACTATAAGGTTCAAGGTGGGAGATATAGGAGGGATATCCGAGGTAGGTTCTTTACTCAGAGAGTGGTTAGGGTGTGGAATGGACTGCCTACTGTGATAGTGGAGTCGGTCACTTTAGGAACTTTCAAGCGGCTATTGGATAGGCACATGGAGCACACCAGAATGACAGGGAGTGGGATAGCTTGATCTTGGTTTCGGACAAGGCTCGGCACAACATCGAGGGCCGAAGGGCCTGTTCTGTGCTGCAGTGTTCTATGTTCTATGTTCTTCCTCCTCCAGCATGCCATTCTGCTGCTGTGCCAGGAGGGCACAGCAGATCACCACAATGCGGGAGACCCTCTGGGGGTGTACTGGGATCCAGGCATCTGAATCGCAATCAGCAATTCGATGCAGCGCTCAATGACAGCACGGGTGGCAACATGGGCCTGGTTATACCGGGCCTCCACATCGGTCGCCAGCCTATGTACTGGCATCATCAGCCAGCACCTTATCCCCAAAGAGCCAACCGGCCATCCTGGGGTGGTCCTCGCAGATGCCGGGGATCTCTAGTGTCCCAGGATGTAGCTGTCATGCATGTTCTCAGTTCTGTTACAAAAGGTGCTCTCTGATTCCCTGGACAGGAGGCCACATGCCTGCCATCAATTACACCCTGGACCTGGGGCACCCCGTCAATGGCGGAGAATCCTGTTGCCTGGGCACCTTGAAGGGCTTGGTCCAGCTCAAAGTTTATATAGTCAGTTGCCCGGGCATACTAGGCATCAGTGACTTCCTGGATCTACTTGTGGGCTGTAGCTTGTGATATGCCACACAAGTCACGCCCACCCCCAGCCCCAGGGGCGACCCCCGACCGATGGCGCCCAGCCCCCGACCAAGCCTATCCCCTTCGGGGGCTCCCCCACCCCACCCGGGTACTAGGACAGCAGCTCCAAGGCCCCTGGGCTGTATGCCCGAGAACAAAGATGACTACTCGCCTCCTCCAATCCCCTCAGCAGCCATCGCGCTAGGTTCCCATGATTAAATGGGAACGCTAAACGGCACCCACCTGACCTCTCGCTGGGGAGTTGGTTAGTTCCCTGGAGGCCGTTAGATAGGGCGTCCATCTCTTTAATGAGATGGAGATTGCCCTTAATTGGTATCAGTCGGTGTCTCGCCATGTCTGGGTGGGATCCGGAACCCGACACCAGGAGTGGGCCAGTTAGATCGCGAACCGATCGGCCCCCGGCGTGGATCCCGATTCAAGCCTCTCCCATGATTTAACCGGTGTGCACGTATCTGTGCCGGGCACAAAGCGGCCAATAAATCTCACCCAGAGTTAACATTACAAATCCAATATGACTCTTGATTTTTGATTCTTTCATGGGATGGGGGACAGCATTTTTTGCCCATTGCTAATTGCCCTCGAGCTGAGTGGCCTTGCTCTGCCTTTTCAGCGGGGGGGGGGGGGGGGGGGGGGGGGGGGTTAAGAGCCAACCACATCGCTGTGAGTCAGGAGTCACCTGTAGACCAGACCGGGCAGCTCTCCTTCCAGAAAGGGGTATGAGTGAACCAGATGGGTTTTTACGATAATCGATGATCGTTTCAGGGTCACCTTGACTGAGACTGACTTTCAATTCCAGTTTTTTTTCTGACTTCCGAAGAAATGGGGCGTTATTCTCCGCTCCCGCGATAAATCGGGAAGGCCGTTGTGAACACGGCCAAGGTTCACGACGGCCTCGGAGGCCTCTCCTCTCACCTTATTTACCCCCACCCGGGGGGCTAGGAGCGGCGCTCCGTAACTCTCAGCCGCCGGGCCTTGAAGCTTGCGTCAAGGCGGCGCGCCGAGAATGACGCGACGGTGGCGCCTAAATGACGTCAGCCACGCATGCGCAGGTTGGCCGGCTCCAATCCGCGCATGCGCGGCTGACGTCACGACGGCTGATGGCTCCAACCCGCGCATGCGCGGTTGCCATCTTCCCCTCCGCTGCCCCGCAGGATGTGGCGGCTTGATCTTGCGGGGCGGCGGAGGGGAAAGAGTGCGTCGCTTTGAGATGCCGGCCTAACGATCGGTGGGCACCGATCGCGGGCCAGTCCCCTCCCGAGCACGGCCGTGGTGCTCACTTTCCTCTCCGCCCCCCCCACAAGCTTCAAACGAGCATTTGGCGCCATGTTCACGATGGCAGCGACCAGGTGTGGTTGCCGCCGTCGTGAACTGGTCGCGAATGGCAGGCCGCTCGGCTCATCCGGGCTGGAGAATCGGCGGTCGCTGTGAAAAATGGCGAGCGGCGATTCTTCCGAGCGGGGGATCGGAGAATCGCGGGGGTGCCAGGGAGGCGTGCCGTGAGTCACCCGATCCTCCCGCGATTCTCCCACCCGGCGTGGGGAGCTGAGAATCGCGCCCATGATATTGGACTCGAAACATTAACTCTGTTTCTCTCTCCACAGCTGCTGCCAGACCTGTTGAACTTTTCCAGCACTTTCTGTTTTGAATTTCAGATTATATTGCACAATATTATTAGATGCTTGACTGTTGCCACAGTGGTTAGCACTGCTGCCTCACAAAGCCAGGGACCCAGGTTCGATTCCGGCCTGGGGTGACTGTCTGGATTTTGCACGATCTCCCCATGTCTGCATGGGTTTCCTCCGGGTGCTCCGGTTTCCTCCCACAGTCACTAAAGATGCACAGGTTTGGTGGATTGGCCATGCTAAATTGCCCCTTCGTGACCCAAGGTTAGGTGAGGTTACAGGGTGTGAGAGAGTGGGCCGAGGTGGGGTGCTCTTTCAGAGGGTCGGTACACAGTCGGTGAACCAAATGGCCTCCTTCTACACTGTGGGGATTCTATGACCATCGAAATGCAATAGAATTAAAACAGAAACAGCCCATCTAGTCCGTGTCAGTGCTTACCCTCAAACAAGCAACTCATTCGCCTTAACAAGTGATTGCAAACATGGAAGGAAAGTTAAAGAGTTACACCAAGGTGTATCAGATGGCATCAAGCTTGGGTCCTTAAAACATTGTAAGGGTGATTGAGAGAAATACCAAAGTATTGAGGTGTTAAAAAAAAAAACATTTGTTTAGGAGCCTGCAAAATCAGTCGTGATTTTTAACACAGTGTGAGGATAGAAGGTGAATTGGAGAAGCAGATTTCGAGCCTGAAAGAGGCACAGACGGATGTTCAGAGGATCAGCAGCATTTTTGATAAAATTAAAGAAGGGCTGTTCTGTAATGCAAGTCGGTTAGTGATTAGAAAGGTGCCTTCTCTCACTCCGCAACGCGAGAAAACCCTCTCCCATTTTTGACTTCTCGAATGTTCGACTGGACTTCTGTAAGGCTGCGTGCTTTAAGGCAATAGAATTCACTTAGCTTCCACCAATGTCACTTTCTCCACTTTGTATTCTCATGAGTGGAGAGGTCCAGCTGGGAAAACTAAAGGGGATAGGCACTGCAAACATCTCCACAGCCTCGCCCATTAACATGGTGGAGGAGAACAATCCAGGACAAAACTCTGCAAAAATACGCACTTCTTTCCCCAGTTAAAGCACAGGTTAGCTATCTGCGGATTTCTCCGATTACCCAACCATGAAGAGTAAACACACTGGGCAGGATTCTCCGTCCCTGGTGCGGCGTGCCCCCCCAGGATTCTCCGTCCCTGGTGCGGCGCGCCCCCCCAGGATTCTCTGTCTCGCCAGCCGGCCAATGGGGGTTTCCCATTGTGGGCAGCCCCACGCCGTCGGGAAACCCCCGGACTGCCGGAGCAATGGAGAATCCAGCCCATTTTCTGAGAGACCCGGAGCGTCTATAAAATAATGAGGGGCATAGATAAAGTAGATGTTCAAAGGTCGGGGAATCTAAAATTAGAGGGCGTAGGTTTTCGGTGAGAAGGGAGGGATACAAAAGGGTCCAGAGGGGCAATTTTTTCACACAGAGAGCGGTGAGTGACTGGAACGAGCTGCCAGAGGCAGTAGTAAAGCGGGTACAATTTTGTCTTTTAAGAAGCATTTAGAAAGTTAGCTGGGAAAGCTGGGTAGAGAGGGATATGGGCCAAATGCAGGCAATTGGGACTAGCTTAGTGGTTAAAAACTGGGCGGCATGGACAAGTTGGGCCGAAGGGCCTGTTTCCATGCTGTAAACCTCTATGACCTATCTCCGGGTGCCCCGTGCAGCAAGCTAGAAAATAAATAAGCTGCTGAAATATTAGCTTCCACTTCTTTTACAGGCTAAGCGTTCTCACACGATAATGTTGCTCACCGCAGCAATGCTCTGGTCGAAACTTAGCTGGATGTTGTAGAAGTTGCCGTCGTGGTGGACCGGTAGTGTGGTGCCTGCCCAGTCCTCATCCTGCGAGTTAGACCACCGGAGCGGATGGCCCCCAAGCCCGCTGCACAAGGAAATCCTGAGGATGAACTGCCCTTTGGGCAATTTGTCCTTCACTGCCCGGAGACACTTCAGGTGGATTTGCACAGGCTGAGGTGTTCCAGACCATTCAACCTAAGTGGGACATTTTGTGCAAGTTCACTTTTACAGTGCAAGGTTTACATGTGAAGAAACAGAAAATACAATTATAAACAAGCACCTCATGTAGTATACGCCCTGGCACAGCCATCTAAAGCATACCCACCTGAAATCCTTCTCCCTTCATTACACCACATGTAAGCGAGATCGAAGTTTCAGATGGATACAGTCAGTGTTTCTGTCCACATTCTGACAGTGAAACGGGAAAGCCACTGGGGGAATATTTACATTTGACCAGGAAATGGGTGCACTTTGAGCTAGCCTGAACCATTTTAAGCCAGCCTGCACCTCTGAAAGGGGAGGCCCATTCTGGTTAGAACAGGTACAGGAACTGGATAGAGTCGAGCCACTGAACAGAAGGAACTGTGGACAGAATGAATGGGGTGGCATGGTGGCACAGTGGTTAGCACTGCTGCCTCATAGCGCCAGGGACCCGCGGTCAATTCCGGCCTTGGGTGACTGTGTGTAGTTTGCACTCTCCCCATGTCTGCGTGGGTTTCCTCCGAGTGCTCCGGTTTCCTCCCACAGTCCAAGGATGTGCAGGTTGGATAGGGTTGCAGGGATGGGACAGGGGAATGGGCTCGGCTGGGAGTACTCTTTCAGAGGGTCGGTGCAGATCTCGATGGGCTGAATGGCCTCCTTCTTCACTGTCGGGATTCTACAAGATTGAACTGTGAATCCTATCATCACTGTTGCTTTGTTACGTTGAGTCATTGTACAAAAGTGCAACTGTTCAGCTCACGCACTGACCACGAGATGCTTCTTGGATCAATTGAGAAGGACCATGTGCAAAAGAGGCAAATATCTGGTTCTGATCACGTCGGGATACCATTATCCCACACCTCCGCCAAATAGTACTGTCACATGGTCAAGAATTTGGGCAGATCCGTCAATGGAAATGACTCACACCACTGCACCAACAGCCCAACTGAGGCCAGACCCAAACCTGTGGCAGACACTTGCTTCCCTGTAGGAAAACTGTGTTCGTCGCCACACGTGTTCTTGTTAAACTGTGCCAGCATTCCTGTTTCAAACATAGTGCGGCAAACAATATTTCGCACGCAATTATTCTCATTCGTGACTTACTTCACAGGCAAGTCGTGGCAGACTTTTATTGTCCCCCAAAGAAACGCAGATTTCAACCGAGCGTTCGTGAGCTCAACGGTCACAAAGTTGTCCGTTTTAACGAGAAATATTCTGCAAGAATCAACAGCCAGCTTCTTTTGTAAGCTCCGATATCATTTTTTAAAGCTCTGAGCTGCATGGCAATTATTTTCATTCTAATTACAAAATTTTAATTAACGCAAAAAAAATCCAAATTTAATATTTTGCTCGCTGCAACCCAAAATTAACATTATATGAAAAATGGAGGTAATCTTTTTAAAACCTCTAGGCAGGATTACTGGTGCAGGAAAGCTTGGGATATTAAACACATTCTAAATTAAACACCCCCAACAAATTTCATATAGAAATATATTTAGATAATTTTGCATGCCAAAACATATTTTATATTATTGTCAAACCCCCCCACCTTCTCGGCTTGTCCTGAGTAAGTTTGGAAATTTATAAGTGAAGATCTTGTCTTTAACCAATGAAATTGCTATGCATGGCGGGATTGCCATTGCTTTCCCAGCTATACTGCTTGTTTCAAGTCAGCTAGCCATAAAAAATCTTTATCTCTCTGAAACACAGCAATTTGGAAGATAATCGAATGGTGACTGGGGGGCAGAAATGCCAGTCTGAGGAATTATACCACAATCTCTCTTGCATTTACAACCTTCCTCAAAGCAAGCTGTCAGCCTGGTAGGAAAGGTTGATAGAAGATTCATTACATCTGCGGGCCTGTCTCATTTGCATGGCGACATAGCTGCTCTTCGCTCGCTGAAAGACTTCCCTCAGACCGGCTTCTAACGTGCCGTTTGGAAGAAGAGTTTTAATGGAAAGCTGCAGGAGGAGATTTGTTGCTTGCCCTTACCTTCCAGCGGTGGCCCTGCATACCACTGTATTGGCGTTTGACTTCAGTCAGGTCACCGTACATAGCCATTACTTCACCTCTGCGTTTTTCTAGTGCTTCCAGCACCTGATTTTCTGCACTGCAATGTAATATATTTTGCGGTCATTTTGCAATGTGAACCTGCTTTCCAGAAAATACTGTGAAATAGCTGAGCGTAACTTTGGGAGGTTCTCACTCGGTGTCTGTGTCTAGCGGTGTTGAATGAAAAAATATATAGGCGGGATTCTCTGGTGTTATCAACAGAGGACAGGACCCGCTGCGAGCTCAAATGGAAAATTTGGCGTTCCAGCCAAATCCCCATTAACCGACAGTGGCACCGGAAAATCCCAGCCACGAATGAGGAATGGGCGAAGTCGGCCTCAGTTCTTAAAATTGTATTGTTGCATCTTAACATTTCTAATTTAAAAATACTGACCCACAGCCATTAAAAAGAAAAGGAATGTATATCGGGCAGCACGGTGGCGCAGTGGGTTAGCACGGCTGCCTCACGGCGCCGAGGTCCCAGGTTCGATCCCGGCTCTGGGTCACTGTCTGTGTGGAGTTTGCACATTCTCCCCGTGTTTGCGTGGGTTTCGCCCCCACAACCCAAAAGATGTGCAGGGTAGGTGGATTGGCCACGCTAAATTGCCCCTTGATTGGAAAAAAATGAACTGGGTACTCTAAATTTATAGAAAAAAAAGAAAAGGAATGTATACATGCGGCACCGAATGGTGTCCATTTGTGCACAGCAAGATCACACACACACCCACGCACACATTACAAATAGGTAAATGTTTAGTTCATGGTCTGAGCCAGACTTCAATGAAAGATGACCTAATGCAGAAGCACCAAATGAGACAAGCTGACACCCATTTTATGAACAAAATTTATTTTATTTTAACCAAAATATTTTGGATACTAGTAAAGAAACATGGGGCTGGATTCTCCGAATTTGGGGCTATATCCAGAGGATCTGTTGCGTTTAACATGGGGAAACTCGGCGAGGCCCCAACACCGATCCTCTGACCAGTGAGCAGCCGTGCCACATGAAATGCACAACCTTCCCGATATAAACGCATGGAGAATTGCCGGGTCCGTGTATGCGCACAGTGGTCGCAGCATATGGTGCCGGCCGCTCACGGAACCGATTTGCCAGATAGTGCCCCCTTGAACAACCCCACCCACCAGCCATCCCCCGCCACCCCCCACCAGTCCCCCCAGCCCTTGCCAAAGCCCCAACCCCCCCCCCCCCGGCCAGCAGCACGGCTCCTGCCCGACTATGGTGGTGCTAGACACAGTCCGCAGCTGCCAAGCCGGGTTCCTGACCGCTGAGACCATGGGCGGGATTCTCCTATAATGGGGCTGTCCCCACTCTGGCATGAAAAGCGGCGCCAACCACTCCGGCGTCAACAGTCCCCGATAATGGGGAATGCTCCACTTCCTAGGGGGCTAGGTCGGCGCCGGAGTGGTCCTCGCAGTTCCAGCCGGCGCGGAACCGCCGGTGCATGTTTGCGCATGCGCGCTATGGCCGCCGTGATTCCGCGCATGTGCGGGGGTTCCCTTCTCCGTGCTGGCCCCCGGAACCAGCCCGTCCGCCGATCGGTGGGCCGCGATCGCAGGTCAGGCCACTGTGGGGGCCCCCCCCGGGTCGGATCTCCTCGGCCCACCCCCTCCGGGTTGGCCCCTGAAGACTCACCCGCCCTGGTAGAAAGTCCGGCCCTTAAATCCTTGTCTACATTATGATGCAGATGTTGTAAATAAATACTCAAACTTACGAGACAATGCCATTTTTAAAAAGAAAAATTATGACATGGTGGGTTTAATTGCATAATACTGTCAAAGAGCCAGCACACACACAATGGGCACAAGCTTCTCTGGTGTATGATTCTGTGATCCGGTTCTGCCGGTTAAATCTGCAGCTTACTCCAGAGGCAAAGTGAAGGTGCTCATCGAGGCTGGCGGTGACGTTATCTGCCAGGTTGGAGGGGGTACAGTCCAACTTCATTCCCTGGGTGGTGGTCTGGATCAAAATAAAATCAGGCACGCCCTACCAAAATGCTCTGGCAGGTTAGTGTTCTGGTGGCAAAGTGGAAACCAAACCCCTTGTGATATTGCCACCTGATCTCTAGGCTGAGGAATGAACATGGCCACTAGAATCATAGAATCCCTACAGTGCAGAAGGGGGCCATTTGGCCCATCAAGTCTGCACCGACCCTCTGAAAGAGCACCCTACCTCAGCCCACGCCCCCTCTCCCGAATCTTGAGTTACACAGAGCATAAAAGATCGGTGCAGAAATGACGAAGGTGCCGAGAACTATGTTGATCATTTTTAAAAGCTCTGGTTTATCTCTACCGCCTCCCAAGGAAGCCCATTCTAATAGATAAATAGGGCCAAACTTCCTCGGAGCAGCAATCAATGTCGGATTGGCACTCTATACCCACTTACCTGCGCTGAAGGGGAATGTCGGACATGGGCAGGGGAGGTGGTTGATGAGATGGTTGGACAGCACAGAGCGGGGTGTATTGGTCAAGGGGAGTCATACATCAGTAGGAGGTTGGGGGTCGGGTCAAGGGGAGAGGATCTAATCTGGTCGGGTCGGGTGTCAGGACATTGGCAGTGTGCAGAATCCCTTGTAGGTGTGGGGGGGGGGGGGGGGGGGGGGGGGGAGGGGGGGGGCAGAGATTCCCGTGTGGGAATCGATCTGGGTATATAATATGGTTAGGCTGCAGTTAAAAGTTGTTTTATTTCTTCCAAACTTTTCTGAGTTATTAGCGGATCATCGGTAGAATCGTCCGAAGTCAGCGATTTAAATCACTTTGTTCGATAATTCCCAGTGCAGCACAATTGTCCAGCAGAAGTTAGTGTTTCTGGACAGTTGCCGGGTAACCCTTATCCAGGAATTTCCAGAGGGATTCCCTAGTGCATCTTTCGGATACTCCCAAATCCAATGCTGGGGAGCCAGGATGTTACAGGTCATAATGACTTGTTTTGTTCTGTATTGTTCTTTAGGGTTTTGACTAGGGGTGGTATCATGACCGGTACAGGCTTGGAGGGCCGAAAGGCCTCTTCCTGTACTGTATTTTCCTTTGTTTTTACTTTTCCCATCACAATCTGTGTGCTCAGTCGCTGACTCTGCATGGCCCGGTAGGTTCCACTTGCAATGCTGCCTCGCAGTTTGTTTTTTGTTTTCAGTACATTTGTGGAGTTTTACTCGCCGCTATTTCATTCCTTCCAATGGAGCATGCTTGGGCAACTTCTCCCGGAATGGGGAATGTCCATCAATATGTCTCTCCCTCAAGGTGAAGGTTTTGCTGCAGTTGTAAAGGGTCAGCCAAGAAACGTCATTCGATGGAACATTCTCCAACATTATTCACAAAGGAATTCACGATACGTGATGTTCATTGTCATAGAGAAAACTAGCAGGAAACTAGCACTATCGGAGTGAACCTTCTACATCAGTCTGCATATATCGACATGGGAAACATCCATTCACCATTTCTGCTTTTTGATGTCCTTCCTGAAAGCTTTTAGTCGTTTTCTTTTCACATCTCTCCAAGGTCTCTGGTTTGCAAGCTTGTTATATAAGCACCCTCAACTTTACCGTAAAGAAATTGTTCTTGCAGTGGATAGAGTTAGAGTTTGATATGTGGGAGCTTTCATTTTATTTTCATTGTGTCATACATGCAACATGCACATGCGTGGGTGCCATAGCAATTCAATGCTTCTTACATGTGCAATCAGTAAAAGTTTGTCTCTTAGGCACATGACCAGCAAAACAGGGCAGCTACGTAACCAGGAGCTCTCTGAATTGGTCTACCTCGAAACTTTGACAAAGAGTCATCTGGACCATAAACGTCCACTCCCCTCTCTCTCCACAGCTGCTGTCAGACCTGCTGAGATTGGCCGGCATTTTCTGTTTCTGTTTCAGATTTCAACATCCGTGGTAATTGGCTTCAAGCTCAAAACCGATGGCCAACGTGAAATCATGCCGAGACTGAGTCGCTCACCTAAATTTGGAGCAGAGAGTTTGGTGGAGGTAGTTGCCTCTGATTTCCGATAGCTGCAGTAAATTTGGCAGTTTCATTCACCGCATGGTAATTCAGTTCAGAAGCATCGGGCGAAATTCTCCGCACCCGCGGAAAGTCGGCAAATGGTCGTAAAAATCGGGACCGTTTTACGACGGTCGCGAAGGCTTCATTTCCCGACCGATTCACTTCCTGGAAATGGGCTAGCAGCGCGGCCGCGTCAATTACGTGCGTGATGACGACGGAACGCGACGACGACACGAACCCGCCCATGTGACGCCGCCCGACGCCGTAAAAAGGCGCGGACGACCACAGAATCTGTCGGGCAGGATGTCGGAGCCTAGGCGAGCTGCACCTCGCTTTATTGATGCAGACGTCGAGGCGCTGCTCGATGCCGTGGAGCAGAGGAGGGGCATCATCCGCCCGCGGAGAGGGCATCGCCAACCTGCCAGTACGGTACGCCAGGCCTGGCGTGACGTGGCTGCTGCCGTCAGTGCTGTGGGGCAGACCCCTCGCTCAGCAGAGCAGTGCCGAAAGAAGCTACATGACCTCACCAGGTCTGCCAGGGTAAGTGCCATGAGGGTGCCCCCTAGTCACAACCATCCCTCCCCCTTAACTGCCCGGGGGGGGGGGGGGGGGGGGGGGGGAGAGGGATTGGGGCAGAGTTATTTGAGGGTGTTTCACAAAGTTGTCACAGACCCAACGCTCTGGCCCCGAGGAGAGATGCAATCATCTGATGACAACTTGCCCCCCCCCCAAACTGTGCCAGTATCAGAACGGACTTCTGATACCTACCGTTTTGTAATGATCTACCTATGTTTCCTCCCCCAACAGGCCAAGGCCGGTCATAACCACCGTGAGCGGCACAAGACTGGAGGGGGTTCGCCCAACATGCACCCCCTCAGCACCTTTGAACAGAGGGCACTGGACCTTGTTGGGGGGTCTGCCACCCGCGATATCGCGCAATGCGAGGTTGGCGGAACTGCAGCAAGTGAGACAACCCTCCCTGACAAACACCCTCCCCCCCCCCCCCATCCTCTGTCCCTTCACACACCCTGCCCACTGGGACACCTCCCCATCCTCTGTCCCTTCACACACCCTGCCCACTGGGACCGTCCAGCGGCCTGCCGAGCAAATCGAAATAACCCGTCTCATTCTCTTCCCTAGGACGTGATGCCGAACGACCAGGGCCGTCTGGCTGCAGACGGAGACAGGAATCTGCCGCCACCTCACCCGGGGCCTCACAACAGAGGGTGCCCGATCAGCGGGCAGCCCTATCTGCCCCAACCCAATCTGCGGACCAGGACGCACAGAGGGTTCGAGGTCCACCACCACCACCAGAAATGGCCAGGGACAACCCTCCTGTCGCTGAGCGGCCCCACACCCTGGACGAGGACCTAACCATTGAGAGCGTCGGGCTTGCGGCACTGCTTTCTCCCACCACTTCCATCATCCCAGAGATACACACCCCGGCGGGCCTATTTAGTGATGAGTCTCCTGGGGCACAGTCTGGTTGGCACATCACAGATGAGCAGGTACAGCAGGTGGAGGTCGGAGCAACAGAGGGCCCGGACTCGCGGAGGCCAGACCAGGCCCAGGATGCAGCTGGCTCCCAGACGTTTTCGGAGTTCCTGGAGTTTCTCAACCCACCCGCACAGCCGATGCCTCAGGAAACCCAGGGAAACAATGACGGGATGAGGGC
Source organism: Scyliorhinus canicula (assembly GCF_902713615.1). Classification (NCBI taxonomy): domain Eukaryota; kingdom Metazoa; phylum Chordata; class Chondrichthyes; order Carcharhiniformes; family Scyliorhinidae; genus Scyliorhinus; species Scyliorhinus canicula. The sequence continues at coordinate 179,051,070 of NC_052155.1, forward strand.
TTCCTTCCAGACTCTGCAGACGCTGTTAGAGGAGTCGATCCGCGTCCAAGAGCAGGGAGTGGTGCCGCTCATGGCAGAGACCCAGTCCGACACCGCACGGGTGGCATCCGCGGTGGAGGCAATGGGTCAGGTTATGCAAGACGTTGGGATTAATGTGCATGCGTCATCCTTGGCCCTGGACAGGGTTGCCCTCTCACAGGCAGCAATGTGCCAGAGCCAAACCGACATTGCCGGCGCCCTGCGGGCCATGGCCGAGTCTCAGCAGGTCATTGGCCAGTCGCAGCAGTCAGTCCGCCGAGAGCATCAACCCGCCTGACACATGTGCTGGATGGCGTCGTGCACAATCAGGTTGAGATCGCACAGTCCCTGGCGGGAATGTCTAACTCCCTGGACTCCGTCTCTGCAAACCTTCGGATCCTGGTGGATACCGTTGCAGGCCTCCAGGACTGGCAGCGCCAGGTGTCGGTGGTGCGACGGGGAACCTCCCCGCTCGCACCTCTGTCCCAAAGTGAGGCCCGGGGGCCACCGGGCTCCCCGAGGGAGGAGGAGGTTTCGGGGCCCGTCCCATTAACTCCATCACGGGACGTCCCGGAATTCTCGGCCTCCCCCCGTCCCATCCCTGGTGCATCGGGTGGGCAGCAGGCAGAGCAGGGTGGCACAATGTCACCCGAGACGCCCGCAGAGCAGCCTGGCCCATCAAGGCCGGGTCGCCCCAGGAAACGCTTGGCCAAGGAGAAACGAGTCGAGGGGGGCGATTCGCAGCAATCCTCCTCCACTCCTGCTGTATCATCTGGGGATTCACTTAGACGT